>NC_073692.1:271221326-271545492 GCF_029784155.1 Uranotaenia lowii | reverse complement strand
ATTTCAATAATTTTTCCTTAGGTTAATAATTTCTTAACCTTTTCCTTCTCTAGTTTTGAAAATAAAATCTTTAAAAAAACTGCAGTTGCTTAAATTGGACCAATCGACAGTACAGAGTTTCTTTATTGAATTTCCGTCCCAATTTCTGTCTGAGACTTGAAATTTGTATTGAAACATTTTCAACTGATTTAACCAAAATTATATCATCTTCTGAAGCAAATATCCTGAATTCAGCACATCATTTTCCAAATGATTATTTTAAAATTATCATTTGAACGATCTCATAGTTGAGTTTTTTAATATTATCTATTTCCAGATCCAATTCATTGAGATTTTCATGTCTTGTGTTATTTCTTCAGTTACTGAAGTTCAGTTTCATGTTTTTTCTGAATTTATAGAACTTAAGATCTTTGTTTTAGGTACTAAACTAGTTTGGGTACCTTATCTGTCTTCAATGATAACTGATTCTGTGTTTTGAACATTTAATCTCTAATCTGTATTTTTTTCAATCGATCATTTGGCTTTGGGGGCATCGAATGTAACTTTTGTCACATTTAGAATAACAATTTGATAACCATTTTTTTATCTGATGAAAATCATATTCATAAACATCTCATGAAAACGTTTTTTTTTTAAATTGAAATACACATTAGGTGTCATTTCTGCTTCGGCTATGATTGTAACTTTGCATCTCTCTGTTTTTATTTAATTGATATTTTGTTTCTCAAAACTTTATTTGAAATTATGATTGAGATTTGAGACACTGAATTATGGTTCTGGACATAACCTGATATGAAGTAATGAATTCTTAAACTCTTATATCTATAAGGAATTTTCATTTAGTTATTTTGTTTATTTTTTTAAATTTTGTATTTTATGTTTCAAATCTCGAAGATGCTTCCCAATTGTCATTAGGTGAATATTTCTCGATGAAGCATAAACCAGACGATAAATTATGAAATAAAAAAGATTTAAAATATCTATTTGGTAATTATTCTTAATAAGAAAATTTTAGTTAGTGATAAGGGTATTTAAAAAAATTGACAATTAAATTTTGCATTTTGCAGCTCAAATTAGAGATTCCATTTTTGAGAAATTTCTAAACTCTTGCGCAAAGTTTGCACGTGATTAATTAACAATTTTTATTTTAAAATACCAGAAACCATATTCTACGCAGAAAACATGGTTATTTGAAGACACTATACTGAACTAATCTCCAGTTCTTTTACACGTTTAAAATGTTATGTATTCTCTGGGATAGAATTTGAAAAAAAAATCGAATCATATGAGCCCCCCGAGGAAAATTGCCCCGGGCCCCCGATGGCTTAATCCGGTCCTGGGATTATCTAAGTATTACATCGGATGAGGAAGAATGACCCTAACGGGTTAAACTCCTGTCAAAAAAGAAAAAAAATTACATCGGATTCTGATATCGGATAAATATTCTGGATAACAATCCTCATCCTAGATCACTTCCATCTGTACCGTTGAGCCGTCAACACGTGCGCCGAAGCATCGTATCGTTCCTGTGTACCTGTCGGAACATTTTACATTATTTATTTAATTTTCTTACCTGTTTTTCAATCAGCACTTTTCAGTGCTGTAATTACTTTAATTTCTTTTGTTCATATTCTTCTTTTTCTTTCCACAGCATGGGGAAGTCATCGGTCGGCGCAAAAGCCGGCAGAAAAAGAATTTCTAAACCCAATTCAGGTCCATTGGCCAGAAATATTCATTTAAACATTTTAAGAATTCGCCGAAAACTGCTGCAAAGGATATCAAAACAACTTTAAAATTTGAATTTCACATATAAAATATATTGTCCAGGCTACAAATATTATAAATGGAAAGAAGTTGCTACTAGTTTATGTCAGTTTTAGTATTTTTCGTAATAAAACTCTTTGTTTACATTTTTTTTTCATACGACGTAATAGAAGCTCACGCGAGAATTGTGCAAATTGCTCAGGTATTCATTCCTCCAATTCCATAGACTGTCTTGTTAGGGCAAAAATTATTGCTTTTAGGAAAAATCCCAAAGTTGTCAGAGCATTTTCTTTTCCTTCTTCCTTTTTTTTCCTCGTTTTCACACGTTAGGCCGGCAAATAATCTGCCTGTTCGCGATCAGCCTCGGTCTGCTTTTGAATCACGTCTTGGTAATGTTCGAAGTTATTTCAATGTTACCTGGGATGATTTTGAAAATGGGTTGCCTGCTTCGGGTATAGCTGATGGAAAAAAAACAAGTCTCAACGTACATGCGAAGGCTTGGGAAAGTCTCAAAAATTCAAATAAAGGGAGATACGGTCAAAATTTGGCCGAGGGAAAACGCGTGTTAATCAGTGAAATCGTTTATTTAAAAAATCAAATTAAATTTCTTTTTCAAGTTTAATTAGTATCAAATTCAGGAAAAATATTCAGTTAGGCTTCCGCTTTTCCAAATTCGAATTGCCGGGCCTTACGCTTAACCCCTGCCATCAGATTTTGTACAGCCACCTTGTTTACCTTCTTCACCGCAGAAAGCCAGTTTGCCTTGAACTGCTGCTCGTCCTAAACAGATTTTTTGGTCTTCTTTAGGTTCCGCTTGACAATAGCCCAGTATTTCTAAATTGGGCGGAGCTCTGGCGTGTTGGGAGGGTTCTTGTCCTTGGGAACCACCTGCACGTTGTTGGCGGCGTGGCACCGTAATGGCAAGATGTCAAATCCGGCCAAAACAGTACGAAACAACCGTGTTTCTTCAGGAAAGGCAGCAGACGTTTATTCAAACACTCTTTCACGTAAATTTCTTGGTTGACAGTCCCGGAAGCTATGAAAATGCTGCTTTTCAAGCCACAGGTACAGATGGCTTGCCAAACCAGATATTTCTTCGCGAACTTTGACAGTTTCATGTGCTTGAAAATATCTGCTACCTTTCCCCTTCCTTTTGCCGTATAAAACTCCTGTCCTGGAAGCTGCTTGTAGTCGGCTTTGACGTAGGTTTCGTCGTCCATTACCACGCAGTCAAACTTCGTCAGCATCGTCGTGTAAAGCCTCCGGGATCGCGCTTTGGCCGTCGTATTTTGTTTATCATCATGGAATCACTACCTTCTTGTAAGTCGATAGTCCGGCTTGTTTTTTGGCTCGATGCACGGTTGTAGACGATACACCCAGCTTATTTGCGGCATCTCGGAGAGAGAGGTTAGGGTTTCGCTACCGGCTACTCTCTTTGTCGCCTCAGCGGCTTCCGGTTTTCGATTTCCCCCCGATCCAGACTTCCTGGCTGTTGAAAAACGTTCCCAAAACACTTTAATTACATTTGTAACGGTTGATTTGGCAACTTTTAGCGATTTCGCCAGCTTTGCGTGCGAGTATCTCGGATGTTCGCGATGCGCGAGCAAAATTTTGATACGCTGCTCTTCTTCCTTGGACGGCATTTTTTCAACTGAAGAGTGAATTCAAAAATCAAAATAGGAGCAACATTCTACACACACACCTTCAAAATTAGGGGTGTTCAGGTTTTTTAAATGCAAAACTGTAAGAATTACGTCAAGTTGATATTGACCAAATTTCGACCATATCACCTTTTAACTTTCCTTCTTCTCTATGTTTAACCCCCACAAATTTTGTTGATTTGGGTGAAATTTTCGAGGAATGCATCAATATTTAATGGAAATAATGCAACTTATGATTGAAGCTTTCCAAGCTTCTTTTAATTATGCCAACAAAAATATTATGACTTTACGATTCCCTCAAGGATCCAAATAGATTTTAAAATATTATGAATTGGAACGCTAGTTCTTTGCTGGCAAACCAAGATGAATTCTTCTTATTTCTGAAAACTCAAAACATACATATTGCTGCCATCAATGAAACTTTTTTAAAGCCAGACAATAACTTAAAAAGCAATGCTTCTTTAAAATTTTACGAAATGATCGACTTGATCAACAGCTATTGTCATCAATAGTCGTCTCAAATTTAGACTTCTTCCTTACTTCAACACAAAAGTCTTAAAAACAATTGAAATTGAATAAGAAACTTCTATGGGAAAAAATATAATTGTTTCCGCATGATTGCGTTTCCAATGTAGAGGTGAACATAAATTTTTTTGAAGGGAGAATTACAAAAACTCATCTGAAATAAATCTCATTTTTTTTATTATTGGTGAACAAATTTTTATGAAAAATGAAAACTGTATCTGAATTTGTTTATTATATTTTATTAAACTAAGGAATAAGTTTCACCTTGATATTTAATAGCAAAAATATAATGATGTTAAAAAGTAAAATATTACAGATTTCCATAATTGGAAGGGATATCATTACAAGTATTTCTAACATAACTGAAGAAAGTTAAAAAAAAGTTTTGTTTCATTAAACAAATTTGTTAAAGCAAGCAAAACAATTTGATTTTTACTTTAAAATATCAAATTAAATTGGTTTTGAAACTTCTTAAAACTCATTAAATTTCTTACAGAGGGTAAAAAATAAACAAAATATTAAAAAAAAATGTTCAACTTTTTTCGCAGAAGTGGAAACTGAAATGTAAAATTTTGTCCTTGTATTATTTATCAAAACCCATTTGAAATTGGTTTCTTGGTGAATATTTCTTATCAGCCTGAAAATCGAAAAAAATAAACGATTTTTTTTAAATCAAAGTGATTACTCATAAAGTAATGAATACTAGGTATAATTTTCTTTTTGCTAATTCTGTTGACTATCGTGAGTAGAAAAAATCTTTCACGTGACTATCAACAAATTGAAGTATTTGATTAGTGTTTGATGAATGAATTTTGAACTTAGAATGATTGGTTTCAAATTCCGATGTTGTTCAGTTAAAATTCTAAATGAATACCCATTCTTTAGACTTAGTAGGGTTTATGTAAGTCTAAATTTGAGTTTCAAAACAAAAGGTTTATTGAATTGCAAATCGAAATTTACAATTAGAAATAAGTTTCTATTTGTGAACGTCGTAAAGTGCCTTCAAATGAAATGACTTAGGCCTAGTGTGATTAAGGAGGTGGGCCAATTTTCTTAATAGTTTGTTGACACTTATTTTCAAATAGTTTTTGGAATAAAGTAATTTCTCTGTACTAAATACGGTAAATTAATTTTTTTTACTAAAATTTTTACTTGGGAAAAATCTCCATAGGGAGGGGGGGGGCTAAACCCCAACCCAGGCTTCCGAAAAGTACAGCTTTGCTATGACAGCCTTTTTCTTGTCGAAATAACTGTCTCGGTTTTCCTTATCACTCGGTTGCTGCTGTACCGTCGGTAACGAACCGAAACGCTTCGGCTACATCACACACGTGCGGGAACGCAGGCAGTATCTGAACAATCGGCTCAAAGCTTGAGCTGCCGAAAATGTTGTGCTTTAAGCTGTAGCGAACCCAACCGACAGTTCGGTTTTCATCCCTTCAGGCCTCCTGTTTCTAAAATAATTTCATCTAACTGTCGGCTGCAGCGCGTGGCAGTTTTGGGCAGGACTCGCAGGACTGTCACGGTTGACTGTCGTGCCCATACCGTACCCATGCTCCGGTGCAGGTCCATGAGCTAGATGTAGAGGTGTGGATGAACTCGGTTTGCCGTGGTATAGGTGATCGAAAAATCGTAAACATTGTGTGTATTACAGTGTTGACGTCATAACATCATCGGGGCTGCAGTGCGTAATACAGTTTACTAGAAAAGTTGTCAAATTAACATGATTAAAGTACTATAATACTGAAAATAGTGAACGTTCGTATAAAAGGTGAAACATATATCATTGTTGAGTGAATTTCCCATCTCAAAATGAGTATTTAATGGCTTTTTTCATCGTGGTTCGGTTGTTACAGAACGCGTTTTTTTACCGTGGATTGTTCCGTCGTCGTGAAATAACCATCTTAGAAGATCCTTTATTGTAATCGAGGGCGATGACTTCAACTGATCCCCAAGTTTGCATTTCTCTGTAGAAGTTCTTCGACCACTTGCTTCCTCACTTTAGCTCTGATGGATCGAGCAGACTCAGTTGGAGGGCAACGAACGGATGACAAAGCTGAGAGAAAAGACGAAACATAAAGAATAATGCGATAATGGCCTAAGTTAGAAATACTTATTAGATTTTATAAGAACCCTCCTTGCGTTTTCCATATAAACATTGACAAACTCCGTCAATTCGAAATGCTAGGAGCACACGTATATGCCGGATCCATCCTTACGGCCACAGAACGCGAGCCATTTTTTGCGTACCGCGGGTTCCTTCGGTAGCTGATGAAAACTCACTACTCTACTTTGCTTCTTAGCGTCGACCTGCGAAATTATGCAGGATTTTATGCAGCACTTGGTCATTTTTTCACTAAACAAAGTTATCTCAATCAAAAACTCTTCCGTAATTGCAACCCAAACAACTCTTATGACGTCATTGATGCGAATCAGACCGCATTGCATGCACACCAGTCTGAAAATACTGATGTATTTGTGACAGCATCAAAATATCTCCGCACCTTATGTAAAGCTCATGGGGTGCAGGTTAGGCGATATGATTACCTTCTATCCTATGGGGTCCTATGAGGAGGGTGATCGGGGTGATCACCCACCCTCCCCCCCTTAAGCGAGAAAGAAATTCATACCTACGCTCGTTCGAAATCAACTCGGCCCGAGCGTGGATGATAATCCAAAGCGAATCTCGGATACAGTCGGACGGAGTAGATAGTACTGCCATGCGAAATTCAACGCATTGAAAACTGTCACGAAGATTTTCCCAAAACTGTCACGAAGCTTATAAAACTTTCATACCCACGAACAAACTTTCGCATGAGGTAAAACGAGGCCTCGCTGTACATCGCACGACCGCTCCTTTTAGAACTGTCGGGGAAGAAATATTCGGAAAGATTTCATCGAGGTGCACGTGCGACGTTCGCAAGAATACTGTCGTTCGCCAGTACTTTTCAGAAGCCTGCCCCTACCCCCCTCCCCCTCACGTTCGCACGGCCTTCTATCTAACACGGGTCAAACGGATCTGCTGTTGCATGATGCCCCGTTTATTGTTGTTTATTGTATAAAAATCAACGAATCAAATTTAGATCCTAATGATATCTTAATTATAGGTTACATATAAAAATTAACGAAAATCTACATTTCTCTTGATTTGTTCAATATGTTTCTACGGAAAACATTTCTGGGAACGCCAAAGTCAAAGTACTCCGAAAAACGGTTGAAGGTTTTCAGGATGCCTATAAGAGCGCTGTTAGCCCCATAGTTATTCAGCCGAATAGGAACGTAGAGTTGCAGATTCTGGTTTCTCAATCCTCGCGGTCGCACGTTGAGAGGAATAGCTTCCAGCAGCACGGGACAGTCAATCCTCGATGTAAGAAGATCCGCAACGACCAAAGCACGTGTAGCGTTTCTTCGGACTTGAAGCGTGTCTTAATCTATCAGCCGGCAACGATTCTCATAACTGGGCAAACGAAAAGGATCTTGCCAGTTCAGGTGTCGAAGGGCATATCGCAAGAAGCGCCGCTGTATAGCCTCGATTCGTTCAACGCCATTTTGGTAGAAAGGGCACCAGACAGCAGAAGCATACTCAAGAACGGAACGGACTATGCTACAATATAAGCTTTTTAAGCAGTACACATCTTTAAATTCTTTAGCCACGCGAAACAAGAAACCAAGGTTTCTGGAGGCTTTGTCTACAACGTAGTTCGTGTGAGTCTTAAACTCAAGCCGTTGATCAAGAATAATACCCAGATCATTGATTTGGTCAACCCGAGAGATTATTTCATCCCCGAGAATGTACTCAGCATAAAGAGGGTGCCGCTTGCGAGTAAAAGATATTATCAAGCATTTACTGCGATTTAGCGGCAGGCAGTTGTTGTCGCACCAGTCAGCAAAAATGTTGAACTGCCGTTGCAGGAAATCGATGTCGTCTTTAACGGCGGCCTCGTTTAACGGCATTCAACATCTTTATTGCGTTGAGATAGACCCTTTGTTGTGTCCAGATCAGGCATGAAAATTTTCATTCATTCGCGTTGACGGTGAAATTTATTTTGGATCACTATACCCAAGAAAATATGATCAGTCATGGGTCATGTCATGACAGAAATATTCCGATCATGTGAATGTAAATACCATTCATATTCACGTGATGTAAATATATGTCACGTATGAGAAGAGTGGACAATGAATGAAATTTGGGAACCAAATGGAAATAATTAAAGGCATCCAGGAAGGTCATTTTTTATATTTTATGCTGGTCTGCCCCAATGGGGCATCGGGAGACCATGTGTATTGAGCCTAAATCACTTCTTGTCCTTACTGTCCAACGGTACAACTCGACTGGCTGGTGCTCTGCCTGCCAAATGTATAGCCGAATGCCGAATAAGCGTCGTCTCACTTCATGTAACCGAGAATTAATCTTCGGCCACACACTATGGTCAGTTAGAATTTGCCGTAGTATAACATTTGAAAATCTGCTTGGCAAACAAAGTTGCGAAAAATTACATTGGTGATATTTCTCATGACCCATTTTAACTATCATGTCATGACCGATATATTGGAGATTTCAATGATCAATGACAGAATGGAAAAATCTTTCTTTACCAAAATAATCATTCACAGCATGCTTTCATTTAAAAAAAAATCTTAAACTAACGACATGTGAGGAAAAGAATGGGTCACTAGTCGCAGTTTTTGGCTCATGACTATGACATTATCCCGTCCCTGGTCCAGATAATAAATAAGCTATGCTTTGCACGTTCTCAAAAACTGATTTCTTATTTTTGTAAAAAATTTAAAAATACCAATGAATAACTCAAAATGGTAACTCTATTGGTAGGAAAAAAACTTGTTTATTCTCGCAAATGACACACTTCCCGCCGAATCCTAAAGAGAAATGTTCCTGTCTGTCGTGAAAGAAGCTAAATTTCAGAGAGCCCCGAAGGATACGGTCGGTCATCCACAGGCTGTCTGTCAGGTGGATGATTTGGGGAAACCATGATTTGTGCCTTCCGTAACCTCGTCTAGGATTTATGATATTGCTTTCTTTTGTTATAATGTGCCCTATTCGGCTGTCTAAAATCTGATACTGCTTTTCGATGTTCAGCAATAAATTGGGGGTGAATGATAGGTTTTCAATTTCAATTTGGACAAATAATGAAAAGAGAGTTGTTTCACAAAACAGACAATAGTTTATCAGGAAATTGTTAAAAAATCAACTCAAATTTGGCTAATATGATCGACCAAAATAAAAAAAAATCTCTACTGCTGACCGTCCAGAGCCAGCGTCTTTACTTGCTGCCAGCCAAGTTACAGAATACACCGCCACGAGCTTCTGAGCCCACCTCTGAAATTTGAAAATTGAATTTTTAAACATACATTTCTATTCTAATGTGTATCTATGTGTCTCCTGAAAAAAAAAATGAGCCAATCACCATCGCAGCCATTGCTTATGAATGTCGGTATAATTCATATTTCGTCCTGAACACCAGGTTATATTGAATTTGAATTACATACTTTATTAATTTTTCGATAGTAAATATTTCATCAATAATCGACGTGGCAATTTTTTTTTAATCCTACCATCGCACACTTTAGAATGCATTCTGCTAATTGTGAAAAATTTGTTGCTCAATCTTATTTCGACATCGTACCATTGATGATTTAGGATCATTGTTGGTTTATTCAATACCTCAAGCATAAAAATGTTTAGAATTATTCAGCGGTACTGATTACATAGTCCATTCAAAAGTTAGCTTCTAAACGGCCTGGTTTTGTCAACGAAGAGCAACAATTATGCAACAGCATCCTATTGCCAACTACAGCCATTCGCTACCTCTTCATTACGCTTATCAAGGGGACGGCGAGCGATAGAGATTCTTTAGAATGCAAAAAGAGAGTAGCTAAATTGCCAGATATTAATTACTCGTCACCGCTTTTCCCCGTAACAGTTTTCCCAGTCTATTCGAATAGCCCGCGCAATGCACGCCGGCCGGCAACGGGAAAACGGAAAGAACCTCAAACACCGGAATGGAAAACCGGATGCGCCGACGACGTGTGTGGGTGGAAGAAAACTAGAACCGAACGGCAGCAATCGAGAAACCCGGACACCAGACAGCAGGAAACCCGTCAAACGATACGATAAATCACGGCCTTTGTCATTATTTGTCGGTTTGCCGGTAGTTTGATCTGGTTGCAAACTGTTGCTCATTTACTATTAAGTGGTGTTTTACGAGCATAGCATCCATAACTAGATGCTCTCAATCACGTTATGCAGTGTGGAGATATTTTCGGATTTCTCAGTTCTATAAAAAACAGCGACAAACAATGCTTGCAAAGTTCATAATCATTGTACCTACTCGCAATCAAAAATACCACCTTCTTAACGCATCGGGAGGATTCCACACAAACTCAACGACCCAAATGATTGACAACACCCTCTCTGAGTGCAGTGAAATATTTTTGGATTGAGCATTGCATAGATATTTGACCCGAATGATCCGGATGGTTAATCCGGGGCATTATAATTAATAGTTGAACAGATTGTATCCCAAAAGTTTGAAAACATTTACCCAGAATGATTTTTCTCCAGAATGCAAATACCCGAGATCAAACCCCAGAATGAACCATTCCCCAGAATTTTTTCCTCAAGAATGGAACATTTTCTAGAATGCCACAAAACCTAGGTTTTTTTTCCTGTAGTCTTTCCCCCCTAGTTTAATCTTATTTACTCTTGACTTACAATTGATTGAAAATTTCCAACTCAATTTATTTTTGGAACCAGTATTGTATATCGTTATAGGTTTGGGTATAGTTTTATTTTATGCTAACCAGTGTGCCTTTCAAAAATCATTTCAATAGCCGACCCCTCACGTTCACTCCTAGCTTTCATGCAGACCTAGGAAGCCCCGGCCGACCTAGACCACCTCGAATTCGGGAGCTTCGGCGCCTTTTTGCCTATCTATTTTTTTTTCAAACTCCAGTTTAGATAAATATATTTAATTTTCTGGACAATGGTAATTCAGGTGAAACATTTTGTGGGAAATGGTTTATTCTGGTGTAAAATTTTCTGGAAAATGGTTCATTCTGGCGAACAATTTTCTGGGAAATGGTTTATTCTGGGGAAAAAATTTCGGAGAAAGTAGTTTTCTGGTAATTGAAATTCAGGGGATTTTTCATTCCGAGCAAACGTTTTCTTGGAAATTGAGTACAACCGATTTGGGCTATGAACTTGAAAAAAGCAGCACTTTTATAAGTTTAAATTGGGAATTTTATGAAAGTACTATGCTGCTCATGAGTCAAAACTACAAATAATGATTACCATCTCTACACAGCAATTTTTTGCCTCAAAACCAGCAAACATTCTCCGTCTTGCTGATTTTTCCAGCACTTGATCTGCATTGCTGAAAAACCAGAAATCGATCTGTCAAAATTGGACCCCCTTTAAAAAACCGATTATTTGTAGGTTTCCAGAGTATCACTTTTTTCAGATTGCTGGTTTTCCAGCAATTTATATTCTTTAGCTAGAAAACCAGCGGGACAAAAACCAGCAAAATTTTTCTGGGTTCCGGCAAAAAAAAATTGCTATATTAAGTGATAAACTGAAAGGTCTTCCAAAACAATTACTTTATAAGTATTTCGTTCCATTTCAAACAAATTCAGTTCTTTTTCGAATACTTTTCTAAAAAACAATACTTTAATGAAACGTATTTTGTATTCAAATTTTACCCTTATTTTGCCCAAATTATACACGTATTCGACGTATTACACGTGTATTCTAAATTGAAATAAATTTTGTTTCATTTTTTTAAGCGAACACAAACACATACCGGATCTCAATGAAACTTGATGTTTCCTCGAAGAGATTCCTTTTTTCTTAACTCTAAGCGTAGGGGAGAGTGGGGATACTTGATCCCCTTTTCTTATTTTCACCGTATCTTTTTGGAAAAATTTAGTAACTCGCCGTCTTTGACATTTTCTGACAGCTTGTAACTTCAAGTTTCTATGCTCCAAAAATTAGAACGATAATTGAACCCGTTGATGCACTAGAAGCATTTTCGTGGGAGTAAAAAAAATGCGATTTTTCTGAAGTTAGGGGAGACTTGATCCCCTATTGAAGGAGACTTTATCTTTTATTCAGGAAGCCCTAATCCTTGTATAAAAATGAAACAAAGCCCCAAGATAGAATGTTAATTGACTATTTTGGTCATGTTTGTTCTTATTTCACAATTTATAGCAGACATAAGAAGAAAATTCTACAACTTTGTCTCAACGCTAATAACATCGCATACTTAAAGGCGCTATATTTTAAGAGAAAATTAATTATTTTTGCTCTTTACTTCAAACAATTGTTTGATAAATATTAGTTTTTGGATAAATATTAGTAATTTCGTAATCAGCAATCATAACCATCAATTCAGAAGAAGAATATGCCGTTTGGAAGGGGGATCAATTGTACCCAACTCTAGGGGATCAATTGTAGGGGAGATGAGGGCATAACGAGCACCCGAGGCATAATGAGAACTACGCTTTTCTACGAAAGTGCGTATTTTCTTAAATAAATTTTCATGAGGATTTGTTTCGTACTTCCTATAGTATTAATTTTTCATAGAAAAAGGAATCTCCTTATCACCTTTACAGAGATATTTAAAAAAAACTAGCTTGGTTCTCAAGTTACGAAAATATTATAATTTTTGAGCACCACGAAATAAGCTCTTATGATCTTAAAGTAATCTTGATCTATAATGTACGCACTGCAACATGATGTACACATTGTTTCTCAATTTTTACCATCATAAAATTTTTGATTTTTCACTTTTATCAATTTTAAAACACGTTTTTACTTAAATTTGTTGACTAGGGACATATAGAGCACCATATTATCGAGGCATAATGAGCATTTTCTGCCGTAGAATCTAGCAGCGAATTAAAATTGATTTATAGCGCCACACCTTGACTAGTATTCATCCGACGATTTAGCCTATTGGTAAGGTGTCGGAGAAGTAATCAAAAGACTAGAGTTAGATTTCTGTTCGAGGTGATTTTTTTCCATTTACAATTCATGATCGATTTTTTTATTGTTACATTATACGGCTAGTAGCATCATCCTCCGAACAAAGCACTTAATGTATGAGCGTGCGTGAATTGTTTGTATTCTACAAACAGACCTAGATTATTTTGTTATTGCTTTGTTTGATGAATGTACGACTCACCTGACTTCATCGAATTGAATTCGCTGCTAGATTCCCCGGCAAAAACGCACATCTTGCTCTGATTAATGGTGCTCATACTGCCTCAGGGGGGGTTCTCATTATGCCTCCACAGTGGTTGGTTTTCAGCTTTTGGCAAAAATTTTTAAAATGCATTTTTTAACGTTTTCATCTAGTTTTGAACGTTTCAGCCCGTTATGGAATAGGCTTTTCAAGTGTCTGAACACGAAACAATAATGTAACCTCGGTCGGGCTTCAAATGGTGAGTTGACAATCTGGAAGGAATGACAAACATAATTCTGGTCCTCACTCGCTCCTACCTCACGCCTCCACGAGTCATATGATCACAAATGACAGCCAGCTAAAAGTCTATACGCAGCTGGCGGCGAAGCCCGGGCAATGTTGTCAAACCGACAATAGCCAAGTGAGGAGGTGCCCCAATCCTAAGGCACCGTGACGATAGGATGTATGGCTGGAGGGAATCTCAGTCGCTAACGGAACCTATGGGGCACCAGGGCGCACCCCACAGTATACAGCCCTTACTGTGTCATAGCAGGGCACTGACACGGCTGACCGTTACTTCCCTAGCAACTCGTGGGATCAAATATGTACACAAACAAACAAAATCAAAACAATACGAGTGCCGACTGCTCGTCTCAGCCGGAAACCATGGATACGAACGAAAGTGAACTCGTAGCACAGCTCTCAAACGAGTCTTTCACAGGAGTGCCATCCATTTCCTCCTCCGCTTTAGATTCGCCCGCGGAAGGAGATGACGAGAGCAATGACGATGGGGTTAATGTCACCATCAAGGAGATGCAAACGCCGATCAAACCGAAAAACCTTGATACACGGCAACTTAGTGGTGCGGCGAAGAGACGACTAAGAAAGCTCATCGCGAAAAACGTGCCATATGTAGAGGCAATGCGCCTAGTAACTACTGCGAAATCTACACCCCCTGCCAAAAGTGCAAAACGGGCCCGCAGTGGGGACAAGGATGCCTCATGTAGTGCGGAAAAGTCGAAGGCCAAAAGAGCTAAGGGGCCAAACGCCCCAACAAAACGACAAGACCCGAAAGAGCAAAAACAAACTCGGACACAGAACAAAACGTCAAATGGACGATCTTATGGGGCCAACCACCCAGTGAGATCGGGTGAAAACAAGAAAAGGCCTTCTTACAAAGAGGTAGCCAGTTCTGTTAGGGTAGGCATACTCGCTAAAAACTACCCGGTCACACAGTTGACGACGGAACAACTCAAAATGATACAGCAGGCGATAAAAAAGGCAGTTCTTGGCCAAAGGCTTGAGAGACTGAAACCGAAATTCGCACAATGCTCATTCAAATCTGGGTTCATGGTAGTCACTTGTCTTGACCAGGCCACATCGGACTGGCTAAAACAAGTCATACCATCAATGAAGCCGTGGACAGGTGCAGAGCTAATGGCTGTCGGGGACAATCAAATTCCCAGATCAGAGATCCTGAAGGCTCATCTACCTGGAGCTGCCGAGGACGATATCGGTACAGTTCAGGCTACAATCGAAAGCCAAAACGAAGAGTTGAGCACCGAAAGCTGGAGATTTTACGATGTCCAAAAACGGAACGAAGCTCTCGAAGTGGTCTTCACTGTAGACGAGATTTCAATGAAAGAGCTGGAGAAAAGAAATTTCGTGATCTACTACGGTTTTGGTTCCAGTAAAATCTGGAAAGTAAACCGGAGGATTGAAAGCAGGGTTGAAACAGGTAGCAACATCAAAAGAATTGCTCAACGAGCTGCCTAGACAGGGCCTTGTAAAGGACCAGTCGGCAATAGACCAGGTCAATTCCATAGAAGGAGAGTCGATAAGTAAAGGAGATACTGTGGCAACTCTCGATCTCAATGAACCGGAGTCAAAGGACCAGGGCCAATCTATGGACCAGGGACCAGACCCCGGGATCAGCGAGAAAGAGGTAGATAGCCTCAGTAAATCCTGTGCGAATCGTTTACCGGAAGGGACTGGCACGTTGGACTTGGGCCTTACCATGGAACAAGATCAACAAAAACCAGGCCCGAGTGGAAAGAGCAGTTCTAGAGATAAAGATACCTCTAACAAACCTGCAAATATCAAATTCAAAGCTGCCAAAACAGCTCCAACAACCCAAAGCACATGGAGTAAACCGAGACGGGACAAACAAACATATGCAAATGGCAAAAAGCCGGTGTCTTGCCCCACCTCCCTGGGCAAAAAACCACAGAAATGAACACCTTAAAGTGTGTTCAGGCGAATCTTCACCACGCTGTAGGAACCTCGAGTACACTACTGAGAAGATTCGTCTCCGAAAACCTGGACCTTGCCTTTATCCAGGAACCTTGGATTAACATGGGTAAGGTACAAGGGCTTTATACGCCTAATGGTAAGATTCTCTACGACGAACGAAGCGCTCACCCGAGGGCTGCTTTACTAGTTAACAAAAGAATTAAATTTACTCCCTTTTCAGAATTTATCAACGGAGACATCACGGCTATACGGATAGAAGTACCAACACCGAAAGGTAAGCACACGGTGAGTGTAGCTTCAGCGTATTTTCCCGGAGATAGCACCGATATACCCCCACCGATGGTAGTAGAATATATGAGAAAATGCCGGGCACTTAACCAGCAGTTTCTCATATGCTGCGACGCTAACGCACATCACACGCTGTGGGGAAGTACAGATATCAACACTAGAGGTGAGTCCTTATTAGAGTTTCTTTCACAAAACAATATTGAAATTTGTAATGAGGGAAGCAAACCTACGTTTGTAACGACGAACAGACAAGAAGTCCTCGACCTTACTCTATGTACACCACTACTCCTAGGAAAAATAAAAAACTGGGAGGTAAAAACTCTCTATGAGGGGGATCTTACAGGACACCTAAAAATTCTGAAGATATTTAAAATAAACTCACTTATTGTAAAGAATGATGACTGGATGGAGCCCGTTTTCAACCTAGACATACCATACAATGTAACTATCAACGATAGGGACGTGTGGGAGTCAGGTGGGCCTGCGGTTCCTTCCGGATCGATAAAATTCTTTACTGATGGTTCAAAAATGGATAAAAGAACTGGGGCAGGGGTGTTCGGACCTAGACTCAGGATCTCAATTCCTATGGGAAACTGGCCAACAGTATTCCAAGCAGAAGTTCAAGCAATTCTAGAATGCACTTTAGCCTGTTTGAAAAGAGGGTACAGGTACACAAGTATCTATATATTCTCTGACAGTCAGGTCGCTCTCCGAGCACTAAGTACATTTACATGTTACTCCAAGCTAGTATGGGAGTGTATTGTTGCACTAAGAAACCTGGCCATACGAAACAGAGTATTTTTATTCTGGGTTCCAGGCCACTGCGGTATCCTAGGGAACGAAGAAGCAGACCAGCTAGCTAGGGAAGGGTCTCAGGGCCTGTTTATTGGACCTGAACCTTTCTGCGGAGTATCGAGGAGTGCCTTGAATATGGAACTCAAGAACTGGGAAAGCACCACTATTGTCTCCAACTGGAGAACAGCAGAGGGAGCGCTCAGGCGAAAAGATTCATTGAACCAAGCGCACGACTCTCCAAAAACATGTTGAAACTAAGTAAGCACGAGTTAAGTACTTACACAGGTCTCTTGACCGGACATTGTCCATCAAAACAACATCTAAAACGGATACACATTATTCAATACGATGACTGTCGGTTCTGCGGGTTCGAAAAAGAAACTGCAGAGCATCTTCTATGCAACTGCTGCGCCCTCCTAAATAGGAGAGAGCGTGTACTTGGGGCAAAGTTAATAAGCGCACAAGACATATGGTTGCATATCAGCCCTAAGAAGGTTATATCATACATCTTTGATATCATACCCGATTGGGATAAAATGCTTAATCAGCAATCAACTGTCACTTCAACTCATAGTGCAGGTGAGCCTGATAGCATACAGTAACGCGGGGTAATTACCACAATAGATCAATTACTGGTCGCAGTGGGCTCTCCCCTACAAGGAAAAAAAAAAACCTCCATATTATAGCTATTTTCTATGGTTAAATAACCGTTTTCCTTAAGGTGGCCATTATGCCCCCATCTCCCCTACCCATAATCAACATTTTAGAAAACTTTTTTTGAAAAAATTGGGAGTTTTCTATTACTTTGAAAATATGGCATTATGAAGTTCATTTTACGCTCGAACGATTGATACATTGGAACAATTTTTTTTTTCATATTTTTCCCATGTAAGGAACATTTTAAAGTGATGAAAAAAGATCTTCAATTTACATTTTGTGAAATTTTTCAAACAAAGTTCAATAACTCAAACAAATTTTTTTTGTTAAAATTTTTTAAACTACAAGCATTGTTATTTTGCTCATTTTGGCACATTTTTCTAGAACATTTGATCTTTGTAAGACATTCCAGTTTCGAGATATAGCTAAGGAATCAAGTATCCCCAGGGAACAAGTATGCTCATTCTCCCCTACCCATTTATACCGCCTGGGGTCAAATGACCGCTAATACTTTTTTTGCTAAAACTCTTTTGTTTCTCAACCGATTTTTACAAAATTTATAGTTTTGTCACGTTACAACTCAAATATGATTTTCATACAGTTTTCAGCTAAAATCTTTAATTTTAAAGTTATTCAAAGTTAAAAAAAAAATACGATAAAAAATTTGCTTCGGGAAAAAGGCTGTAAGTCAGTTGTTAAGTGCTCGAAAAAAGAATTCACTTAGTGATTGAGACAGCTGAAGTTAGAAGCTATATGATGCAAATATGGAAATATTCTTTAAAATTTCTTTAAATCATGGCCACAAAAAATGTAAAAGAATGGTGTAAAAACCGTACTTTTTAATAAATCAACCACCAGGTGTTGCAGGCACATTTTTTTTTTGAAAAGTAAATTCGAAAGTTGATGTAGTTTGTGATATTTTTGCTTCTTTTGATTTATGAATCACGAAACACAGATTTTTTACGGCTACTCAAAGGTAGCAGCTTTTTGAACTTTTAATCAATCTGCATTTTCTGAGACTATTTTCTGCTAGGGACTTTGCCACGAGCAGAAATGTCATAGGATTAAATTGCTTTGTATGAAATTAGCTTTTTGCCTTTTTAACAAGATGTCTCGTCCATTAGAACTCATCTGCGTTGCCTCGGCACTGGCTATACAACCTCAGAACTCAGGAACTACAATATTTTTTCTATGGTTTTAGGTTTTTTAGATTTGGTTTAGTTGGTTTATAGTCAGGCATCAGTTCTAGCCACCATGAAACAAATTTGCTAGGCATTCAAGCGATCTACGCTTAGTTTTCCGCTTGTTCATGATTAAAAATTCTGGAGTGAGCCTTGGACTTCCCTGATGATCCTAAACCGCAATAGCCAATCATGTGCTTCACTCCAATTCTTAGTTTGAATTTTTGACATACTTGACAGTTTTTGTAAATCACCACACCACTTAATAATGATGGAATTTGGAGGAATCTTTGAACATTTATTTTTTGGTTCTTTTCTGGCATCGTTAATATCTCGAAAAGGTGATAATTTCAAATTTTGAAAAAATAGGACGGATAGTACTTTTTACAGACAACACAATGCCACAAATTTTGGCAAGTCCGATTAGCAGCACCTTAGCTATCACTAACTAAGCTTATCTTTCATGCAAAAGACCTCCATTAAACAGGTTCTAACTCGGTTATCTGTACAGATACTAAGTTACAGTGTCCGTCAAAGTTATTCCGCAAATAAATCTTTTGAATATATTGTAATTTGGCACTTAAACGATTAGGTGGCTCGTATTCTGCGGTAAAAGGTAAATGATTTTCGTTTTTCTGATAAGAATATACATACCATTTTCTTATACAAACCTAACAGTTAAAATTTACTCATGTAAATGTTACTTTTGAAGTTTGGACCCAAACGAACTTTTCAGACCTCAGGGTTTGAGAAATTCGAAAATTACCCCAAATCGACCCAGTCTAATGATACAGTCAACATGATGCCGCAAAGTAATATGCTATTTTTTACAGAATCAGCAGCTTTGTGAGCCGCTCAAATAGATGCGGCTCTAAATAAATGAAACAGGAGTCGAAACAAACATATGTAAGTAGGTGGGTGTGCTTACAGGTAAAAAAATCATATCATTTCAATTTTCCCGTCAACGAAGCAACTTTGCAACGCTGGGCCAACAAATGAGAGGAGAAAGCAATAAAAAAAAAAAACAATCAGCAATGTCTACCTAGTGGAACAACATTGGCAAAATCGATTATTCAGCTAAGCAAATGATGGAAAAATTAGTTACATGCTCTTGTTTTTCACATTCCTCCTAGAAAGCCGAAAAAGCTGAAATAAATTGATTGAATTCGTGATAACAGGTGGCAACGAAGAAGGAAGATGTTAGTAGTGCTTCCGTGATAAATATTTGCACAAAAGTAAATTCTGGTTCATATGTATTTGTGAATCTAGGACAGTCTACCATTATGAAAAAACATTTTTTTTTTAATTCCCTAAGTCCAATGTTGGATACAAAAAATAAGAACTTTTCGTTTTTATCTTCAGTTCCAATTTTTTAACTGTCCAAAAGCAGTGCATTTAAAAAAAATAAAAATTATTCGATATTGTTATCTAGATTTCGAATTGTTAAGGCTGGGAATATTTTTGACAGAAATGAAAATCATAGAAGGTCGGGAAGATACCCCTGTGACGAAATTGAGACTGAAAACTTTAAACCTATGTTTCGAAGTTTTGAACAAGCTGAACTTATAATTAGTTCATGGTAGTAAATTTTTTTTTACCTCATCTATTCACCTGGCAACTGGTTAACCTCAAGGGGCAAATATGTTGGCACAATCTAAAAATTTCCCAAAACTGCCCATTAACTTTCCCATCACGAAGGAGCTGCTAGCACACAACGTGTGGGATGATAGAATATATAAAGATAGTAGGAAGGAGCACACGTTTAGCAATTATCAAATTTGCTGTGGGCCTTCCAGAGATGAAATGAGCAGCAGCTTGTTATGTATGGACAAACAGTTTTGACCCGTTCGACCAACAGACTATTGGTTATATTGGAAAACTGTTTAGAGAAATCGATCCTATTCAAATAGAGCAATTCCGTACGTTCTACTTTTAGCTTAACCATGTTCCATCGAAACTAATTAATAAAACGGGCTATGGTATCTACAAACACGTAAATACGAATTCTTGGAATCATTCTAGAGAGTACTCTTTTTCTAAAGGACTATTTAAAGGTCACTTACAACTACAAAACCCTCTTGTAACCATTAGCATGCTCGGTTCCACGGAAGACTAAAAAATGAAGCTATTTTTTCCGGACAAATTATTCAATTCTCCCATACAAACATTTCTAATTTACTCATGTAAACGTTACTTAAAAATTCTGCATTCCGACGAATCAAATCCTCTAGGCTTGCTTAAAAAGACAGGAAATACTCATCGGTTCTGACTAGACTGCGTATCGGTCACACGGCGATTACCCACGCCGAATTTTTGACAAAAAGAATCAGCAAATGAAAAAAAGCTAGAAATTTTTTTTTACAAAATGCTTATTTATTACGAAAAATTAAGTCTAAATCTAAAATTAAATTAATTCCTTGATTCAGAGGGCGAACGACCACGAAGGTTAAAATCCTCTTTCAATAAAAAAAAAATAGAATAGAATAGATTCTGTTTTGAATTTGGGAACTTCCTGCAAAAGCATATATAGTTTTTCAAGATTTAAACATATTAAATGTTGAAATATGTTATAGATTTAATACACTTTTAATATGTTTCCCATACCACGTAATATAATTGACATATTGACAGCTAAATACTTAATTTCACAGTTTTAAAATCTTTCTTTTTTAGTGAATTCTGCTTCGATAAAAGAGTTCAAACAATTCAAACCAAAATAAAAAAGCTCCTTTTATACAAGGTTTGAGCTTCATTTTCAGATTTTTTATTCCGATTTTAAATCTACGTGTTAATGATTTTTTTATAGTCTGACTTTGAATTCTTATGTAAGTGATGTGCTCTAAATTTTTTTTCCCGAAAAATACTTTGAATTATTGAATACTGTAATATTTCGATTTCGTTTTTTATCCTTCAACTGATTTCTCATTTGAATTCTTATTTTCTTCGAGGAAATGAAATATTTGATTGTTCTTTTGGCTTTGTCTATTACTTCAATTTCATATTATTAATTATTGTTTTTAATTTATCTTTATCTTTATTAATTTCTTAAATCTTTATTAATTTATCTCTATCTTTGTGATTCTGCTCATCGATTCTAAATTATGTTTAAGAAAAGTAACATCAATTTATGATATTATTTTAGATATCCAGACACAAATACCACAAAATTCGTAAAGTGTATCAAATAAAAAAATTGAAAAAAATTAAGTTTCTAATTATTTTAAAACTTATTTAAATTCCATTTTCTGAATTTGTTGATTTTCTATACCAAGCTTTGTGTAATAAATGCTCTAGATCGGAATTTTGCTTTGCTTAGCTTAGCTTAGCTTGATTGACTACTCACATCCACCTTAAAACATTGAACTTTGTGCAGACCAGTCCGCAGTCCGGAAACGACACTCGGGGGCTGCTGGACCACATCCGGCCGGGGGAGCTACATCCGACTTCTTCACTCGCACTGTCTTACCGTCTGACTGACGCACACGCTCGAGGCGAAAGACCAAGCATGATGTCTCGGTATAAACCATACGCACAAACTTGAAATGCAACATGAAACGAATTCCACATTGCCAATATTGTTGCTACTCCGTGATTGACCGAGGCCATCAATTTTGCCCAGAGGTCAAATGAATGGTATCTGGGATTGACAGCACATTCACAATGAACAAAACTGATGCTCTCTCTTTAAACATCAATAACAGCGCCGGCCACGTCCTAGTAGTCAATGGATAGTAGGAAAATAGAGAAAAAGGATTGAAAGAATAATAATTCATGCTTTGGGATCGAGGCAACCTCTGCATCCTAGCAAAACAATTTTTTGTGGGGATTGGGTAAAAAGGACATGATCAGGAAACACTTTTGACTAGTGTTATGCAATCTTGGTTAAAATTCTATCCTTCTAGGCTGCCTGATTTGGTATTGAAACTTTTCAATTCTGATGAAATTTGTTAATATCTACATAATTAAAATATGATATGATCCTAAGGGTTACCATTGTAAGTTGTCGCATACTTAACTCCCTGCCACAAATCAAATTTAGTATGAACGCCTCGAAATATGCTGATTTTAAATGCGATACTTAAATAATATTTATGATAGACTTGCTTCAAACTTCAAACTTCAGGGCCATCGAAACTAGCAACTAAAGCATGCTAATGCAATAACAGGGTGACAAAAAAGTCCGGTCACACTTTTTTGGGGTCGCCTGTAGCCTACACGTTGCATCTCTCTGGTGCCATCTATATGTCAAATGAAAGGGCTAACTTTGCTGACCAAAGTGGCAGAGTTTCGTTTCTGTGCAGTTTGTTTACATTGAGTTGTGAGCCAAGGCAGAGTTAAGAACAGCTGTTATCGCTGCTCGGTTGGCGCGCAGATGACGAGAATATTTTTCGGACGAGAAGCTGTTCGTTTTGGAGCAAACAGTCAATCGCCAAAATGATAGAGTTTGGAGTGTGAGCCTCCAGCAAGCTCCTGCGGACAAGCTGAACGTTTCCCGGTTCCAAAATAAGACGTCAGTGATGGTTTTGGGACCCATTTGCAAGAGAGGTAAACTGCCTCTTATTTTTATCGATAAAGGGGTCAAAATCAACGCCGCTTACAACCTGAACACGGTTTTGAAGAAAAATGATCAGCCTCAAGCTGAACTATTGTTTGAAGACCATTACTACTGCTTCCAGCAAGATGGCGCCCCATCCCACACCGCAAAGGTTGTTCAGGCGTGATGTGAGGAAAACTTGACCGAATTCATTTCGAAGAATGAATGGCCTCCGTCGTCTCCGGATCTGAATCCACTGGATTATTTCGAGTGAGGATACATGAATTCGAAGCATAACGACTATAAAATAACAAATTTGGAGCTATTCAAGTGATTTGTCACGAAAATCTGGGACGAAATGCCGATGGAGTACTTGCGCGCCGCTTGCAACGACTTTCCGAGACGTCTGAAGCTGGTTCGATCAGAGAAAGGTGGTGTAATTCCGAGATATCGTCTGTAAAGTATCTTCATGAGTTACTGAATAAAGCTTTGAAAGCCAGATTAAGATTTTCTTCTTATTTTTTGAAATATGGATATTTTCCTGTGTGACCGGACTTTTTTGTCACCCTGTAAAGCTTTTCTTGTAAACTTGCACACAAATTTAAATTCCTATAGTGAAATATTTCACACCTTACTGCCAACGATTAAGCTATCAAAAAAGAAATTTTACAGTTTGAAATCATTGACACATTAGAAATCCAAAATACTTAACAAACTCCACTTATCTTAGCTGAGATTCGGATCATGAGGGCCCAGCAAAATCCATTATATCGCGTTCATTTTTAGATTTCTTTCGTGGTCATAAAACCGTCTTCACTAAACCGATTAGGGGGGAAAAGTCTTCTAGGATTTTTTCGACGAAACTCCACTTTCACATCACAGAAAACATTAAAATATTGCACTTGAATCATAAACAAACTATTCAAAACGTATTTTCACCAAATATTTAAAATTTTCATCATTGACAGCTCTATTTTCTACGACCGTTTCATAAATGCTCTTTATCGGAATTTACATTCTACAAAGTAACTCTAAATATGAATACTGAATTATCGAACAATTATTACAATTTTTGATGCCGTGAAAAACTTTACCCAGTATGACGGATTGGATTAATGATATCACCTACAAACTTGCATATTGCTTTTTTATCCTATTCCAACACTGTTGGTATAAAAATATTTTTCGTACAATCACCAAATTTTTCAAATAAATATTTTTATAGTTCAGTTACCAGTCTGGGCTAAAATGCATCAAAATGCATATCAAAGATTCAACTTTCAAATCTCGTTTCCCTATGCTGAAATATGATTGTTTTGCATCATGCTTTTGTTAATTTCAAAATTTCATCCATTCAAACACAATTTTTTATGATTTCAGCTAGTATTATTTTCTGTAGCATTTTTTACCCCTAAATGTATGCAGTACCCTTAAGCTTTTTCTATGAAAATATTCTTGACTAAAAATGTAAAATTTAATTCGAACAAAATCCAAAATAACTTAAATGGTGCTTTATGCATTATGACATCACAAATATATTAAAAACTATAAATTTTCAAACGTTTTCATTTAATTTTTCATTAAAAACATGTTTTTGTAAATTAAAAAATATCTTGTGAAACCAATATTTTTTTCTGACTACGTCAATTTTATGTCTTATCCACCTTGAAACTTTTGGCGTGCAAGCGGTACGCCATCTGTGGACATTAAATTTTAGAAGCCATTGAAGTTGAAAAGTGTTGCATGATGCCCCAGTTGACGGTATACTTTTATATTTCACCAGAAAGCCAAATTCTGATTTCAGTTTTTACTCTGACTTTTTCAACTGAATTATTGTTATGATGATAAAAATTTAATCAGGATTGACGCCATGTAACCTTCTGGTAATTCCCTTCAATCATTCGGACTTTGTTAGTTGAGTGAAATATCCTGAATTGTCAAAAATAGTGGTTTTTACAAAAGATTGTATCGAAAATTATTTTTTGATTATTTACCGGAAAGTCGTTTTCAATTGCCTCACATCAAGTTTCACAAAGATGTGCGGCTTCAGAAGATCGAAAAGGATGGCAAGCGGAATGATGATGGAGAATCTGCAAGAACAGCTGCTGGCCGTTTGACAGGAGGTTCATGGGAAATTAAAAACCATAGCCAAGGAGGTCAGAGTTTCAAATTTTCGAGGATGCAAAGCTAAGTATTCAGATCTTATCATATTTATTTTTAAGGCCATTTGGAAAAGGATTCAAACATGTGTGCCTTATATTTTTTAAATTTCCTTCCTGCGTTGTACTCCCAATTTGTATGCATGATTTTTTAAATTAAGGTACACCGGAGCAAGTGCAAACTCGGGTCAAATGCAAACTTTTCTCTGTTACAAAAAAATTGAAAAATTATTTTTATTTTGCATATTTTGGCTACAAAAAAAGGCTTTCAAATCCAATTTTTCGTTGAAAGGTGAGTGTTTGGGACTAATATTCAAGTGTAAGCAGAAAAATTATGATAAATACACTCTGAAAGTTGTAGAAATAATATTCACTCTTGTCAACCCACACTGTGGGGCAAGTGCAAACGACACTACTGGGGTAAGTGCAAACGCATCTTTTAGACATATAACATCAGATTTTTCAGAAAAAATCATCTCCAAAATGGTTCAACATGATAAAAAATGGTCAGAAGTGGTGTCCAAAGTTTTGTATCTGAAGCGGATATTCAAAATTCCGTAATGCCTTATTAAATGGAGGTCTTTTGCTTAAAACGACAGTCAACAAAAATGGAGTCCCAAAAAGTAATTAATATTGCACAAATATATCATAAAAAGTTGATAAAATATACCGGAACATGTATTAAATTCGTTTTAGGACCGATACACTGACGCTTCTGTAAATTAGCTTGTAAAAAACATTGCGTTTGCACTTGCCCCTATAAACGGGGCAAGTGCAAACTTAGAAATTTTTTCACAAAAGTACCGTTGCTTTTTACCAACATTTCTCTCCTTTTCAACGGGAATTTGTTGAAAACTATTTTAGTGATGCAACGAACGATAATTGATAATTTTTGGAGACAAACATATTTTTCTAGGACATGTGCAAGTTGAACTATGGTGAATTCCGTTTGCACTTGCCCCGGTGTACCTTACGCACTTTTATCACTTTTTGTGAAAATACAATCCACAAACAAGTGTACTAAAGATTAAGGTTCTCAATCAACAATGAACTCGAAACATATGCCATGTTATGAAGTGCCTTTTGATTTTTTTGATTTTTTCACTTTAATTTTTTATTATGTTTGGAGTTAAGATTTTCCGACTACCTTATTAACTTGAACGACTTTTTGACTTTCTAGTTTTCTGGCCTGCTGCCTTACTGATCTCTTGCTTGTTTTATTTTCTGACTTTTTAACTTTCTGATTTGTATTGATTTTTTTTGTTGAAAATTTTTCCCTTTCTAAAAATTGTTGAAGTTGTTCTCAAAAATTGTGAATCTTTAAAGTTCCGGTAGAATTTGTCATTACAACGTGGAATAAAGTCGGATTTATTGTGGATGGCCGAGGTGATTTTGTACCCAGGTTTCCGAAGAAACCAAAAAGGTTATACAGAGTTATAATACATTTACACTCTTGGCAAGAATATTCCAGGTTGATGTGACCTAATTTGTAATCTGAATTTTCTTCTTAAAATATTTACTTATGAATATAATCAAATTAATTGAAAATTGAGTAAGTTTCGAAATTCTCGCATTCCTCACTATTTTAGTAAGTTTAGTCAAAAGCAATATTTGAAAATCATACCATTTAAAAAATGGTCCATCCTAAACAACTGTTGTAGTAAATACTCAACTTCATGTTTTCTCAAAAACGTACCCTTTGCAAAAATAAATAGAAACGACAAGAAATAAGGAAAATAGATAAAGGAGCAAATATCATTTATGTGTCTTTCACGAATTATGAGATGAAATATGGTTTTAAATCCTAAATATTAATATAGATTTAGTTGGATCAATAAATTTGCTAGACCAGGTAAAACTAGATAGGCACGGGAGTCTAAAGAAAAAATTCAAAATGGGTAATAATTTTATACGTAAAATTTGTACATCACGTGTAGAAATCCCCCTCTGAAATTTCATTTTCAGTATTTATTAATTAAAAACGAAAACTAAATTAGCGTATAACAAATATTATGCATTTTTTGCATTGAATTATGACCGTGAGAGTAAAACTTCAGTTTTCCAAGGAAAGTTAGAAGCTATAGGACTTAGGAGCGCAGGTTTTAATAAAGTGGTTCTGCCCTTCCTTTCCCTCTATCGACTACATGGACTTGGCTGGCGTCGTTATTGGTTCATATTAAAGATTGAGATTCTCAAAACTGCACAGTGAGATTGTGTAGCTTGTTCCCAGCTCCTTTCATTTGATTCATTGTGCAATGTTGATTATCTCGAACCAATCACGGAGTGCAGCCATTATGCCATTGGCCAGGCGGGACCGCAGGTGAACCGTAGTTGATAACGCTTGTCAAGCTCAAGATTGTATCGAAAATTATTTTCTAACTCATAGGAATAAACAATATGCTTTGTTTAATCTTACTAAAATCCGCATCTTTTCATGGTATCCGTATTCAAAAAAATCTAACGGAAAGTACACATTTTGCACAGTTGAAAATAAAATTAATTATCATTTTTTTAGCAGAAAGCTTACTGTTTTGAACTGTAATATATGTATATTTGGATTTTTATAAGAAAAAAAAACGTTTATTCTTAAATTGAAAAATAATAAATAAAAGTATTTTTTGGGGTTCAGAATTTTTGAAGATCACTCTTTTAAAAGGTGGGAGTGAGTTGACGAGTTTCTCAATTAAGAAGCCACTTACCCTCTTCACTCCGCTCTGCAGAGTAAAAAAGCTGTTCAAAAATTGATGGAATAGAAATTTAAAAAAAAATGCAGGGCCCCTCCCCCTAGAAAAATTGCCCCAAGCACCCTGAAGGCTCAATCTGGCTCTGCCAATGAAGCACTTCTCAATCGCAGTAATTTTTTTAAGAATCATTTTATAAGATCATACATTTTTTAAAAATTAGGTAATGAGTGTTAAGTTCTATGTTCCGCTTTTTCCATCAAGCAGTGCTATCCACTCGAAAAAGTCATAAGCGATCCATTCTTGTCGAAAAATCGCTTGATCAATAAACTGCTTCATTCAGATAGCTGTCGAGATTATTCCACCCACCTAACCATATTTTACTGTGAAATAAATCAACCACTCACCTTGGTGCTTCCACTGGCTGCAAATCGCACGAATTTGTCAGGTTTTATCACGATGCACTCGAATTTAGGGAAGGTACGGGTAAACGCAAACAGCAACAACACTTCCCGTGTGGGATTTTTCTGCTGTTTTTGAATCTTTTGCGCCCTTTTGCAAATCACCTACACGCGTTCCCGTCGGTCGGTTGGAATAGATTTAGTTTTTCTTCCTACCAAGCTCCTGGCAATCGCGTCGTGTTCACCGCAATTTTTCAGTTTGGCTGTTAAAATTTATTCATGGGCTTTCCGCGTCATAAATTCACTCACATGTAACGATGCTCACCGAAAAATATTCTGAATGGATTTGTCTTGGATTTTTTTTTCGCTCACTTCAACGGCCTTTGCAGAATATAGGAAAACGAAACTGACAAGTGGTTGGATTTAAGATGATCCTGAAACTAGAGGAAAATGTTCTTGTTCCAATCTCTATAGAATGATGAGGTTTATTGTTAAGCTAAAAAAAGCTCAACGCCTCGACTTTGCTTTTGTTGACGTATGTCTCTGAATATGCTCTTTGCAGGGATTTCAATGGAAAAATCAGAAAACAATAGCTTATGAGAAGACACCCTCTTTTAATAGATTTTGATGTGCAATGTGCTCTGCTTATTTGACGCCGGATAGAAAATGCAACTACGCTAGACAATGTTTTCCGGATTTGAATTCCCTTGATTTTTCAGCTCGATGCTCTCGAGAGCATTCTAATTATTCACCAGGTTTGCTGTTTCCGTTTGCCAAGTCCTTTTCCTTTTGAGTCACCCACGCACATGAAAAGCGGCCTCGTAAAGGGCACTGGGTCTGATATGTCCCTGCACGACTTGCACTTGGAAACAGGGCAATCGGAAACTTGCTCCCAAAGTTAAACTTCACTTGTCACTTTGCACTCTACCTGGCACCGGAAGATCACTTGACTGACTGACTGACTCAATCGTACAACGACTTAGCTACATCCACGTCCCTGGGGTTACCAAAAACGAGTGCTTACGGTCCAGCAAGATCAGTTCCTTTTATTTCCTTTCGCCCATTCATCACCAAAGTCATCTTCATTCATCTCGCCCGCCATCGTCTTCGTCGTCGTTGTCGTTACGGAATCATCGTTGGCTGCCGTCGTCGTTGCTCGGTAAAACCGGAAACAGCAGCATCATCATCATCATCACCATCATTCTCATTCGTTGTCGGCGCCATCATCTACTTTCTGCTTTCGTCATCGTTGTGACAACATCGTCCGGCGGACTGTGGCTGATGGCACAGCAAAGAAACGAGGACCCCCATTCCGTGCAAGGGCGTTTGATACATGGCCTCAAAGGAATTGTTGTCTGTGCTGGCCACCTTTCCTCGGTACATTGTTAGTAACAACCAAATTTACACATGGAAAGCCGATTTCCTACACTTCGGGTTGGATAATTAAAATGTTCATCTTTTTCGTCAGCTGTGGGGAAGAATCTCTCCTAAGCTCAAATCCTTCAAAGTTTGTTGAACACATGACTCATGAGCAACAGGGATCGGATTTTTATTATTGTTCAAATTTTATATATGTATGTAGATGCAAATTTTTGTTTCAAATAAATATAGGTAACAGTAGGACCAACCACTTTCTTTTGTGAATAACTTGATTGCGTTAGTGGAATTTAATGAAATTTTTAGCAAAGTTATGTTGTTACCTAGTAATTTATTATTAACACGCGCAAAATAGCCCATTTAAAAAATACATCATTAGCATGTTTATTTGTGTAAAAAGCATGTGAGCATGTGACAATCGATCTTGTGGTTTACGAGATAACTCTCAAACAAGAATAAGATAGAGCCAAATTTTGTGCACTACTGGCGCCACCTTTCTAACTTACAGTGAACCACATTTTTTATCAAATTCTGGACACTTTCGAAGATTTTACCTATTTCATGGAGCCTGGATTTTCAAGGAAAATATTGAGAAATACCCGCTCCGTTCCGGTTGCCCGGATATCGAGAAAAAATGCCGGGATTTTGTCGTGACTTTAGCTAAATTAAAACCTAAACTCAAATTTAGTTTCACAAAAAATTTTAATGGAAAATATCTGGATTTTAACCGGATTTTGCCCATTTTTTTTAAGTTTTAAATAGAAACCCAATGCCCGAGAAGTTGGGAAGTAAAATTGCGTTGGAAGGGCATAAAAATGGAATCCAGCTGATCATAACCCAAGTAACAATTTTAGCTTTATTATGGTCAGCAAAATTTCGTTTGGACTATCGCATTAATCTTCATAAAAAGCTAAAGCGCATTCTATAACATCACCTGGACTCTAATAAAGCCAAAATCAGGCTATTTGGCCCTACCCTAGAAACGTCATCAAGACATATAATTGTTGGTCATCAATGTTGGTCACCAAAGCTTTTAAAAAGCTGTTATAAAACATGGTAGAAATTTTTGTTTTTTTCGGTTCTGTCAGTTCTCGGAGTTTTTTTTTATTTTTTCCAGCAACCATAATGGTTGATGAATGATGATTGCATTATTCAGATATGATCTGGTAAAATTAATAGCTAAAAAAAGCAATGTTTTAACCATATATTGAGCGTCTTTTCAACTGCCAGTCAAGATTTTAGGTAAAATGTATATGAAATAGTATCTTAAAATAAATGCGCCTCGTCAAATCTGATGGTCAATCATGATGGAATTGATGGAAAAAGGCCTGAAAAAATATTTTCCAATGCTTGCATTGTGAATCCATCAACATGGCGTCATTTTGTGCCCTTCGATTTTGCAACCAACATGGCGTGAGTCAATTCATAGTTTTATTATGGTTTAATGATGACCTCAAAAAAAGCTACGATTTGACGTTTCTCTCGCAAGCCAACCAATTACACGCTAAGGTTGAGTTCCTCATTCCTGAGTTGTTAATCATTAGTACAGTAAATGAGGACAGACTTTTTGAATGAAAAGGGATTGGTTTTGAATGACCCGTGGAATAAATCATGAGTTGAAGTCAAATTTCGTTGTCTGACGCCATCTTGAAATCCAAGATGGCGGCTTCCGCTGAACTTTAAAATGGTGTAAGTGACTTGAAATCGCATGAAACCCCATCAAAATGGGTATCAGGTGAAAAGGCTAAACGAGTAGAAGTTGAATTTCGCTATCAGACGCCATCTTGAAATCCAAGATGGCGGCATCCGCTCAACTTTTAATGCTTAATGCTGACAAAAAGTCGCATTAAACCACCACTATACGGGTATTGGATGAAAGGGCTAAACTTGAATTCGATTTTTTTCTTTCCGACGCCATCTTGAAATCCAAGATGGCAGCTCCCACTGAATTTAAAATACTGTTAATCAATGAAAATCGCTTGAACACAACTTTTTTTCACGTAATACTACATTAAAATTACTATTTTAAGACAATTTAGTTCATTTTAAATCACTTTTATTATTTTTTCATTATGTTTCTAATGCATTTAGCACTTTTCTTGTTTTGTTTATAGTTTTTGTTTTTTTTGCCATTTATGTAATTCTATTATTCCTATCATGCTATTATGTTTAAATTGTATTGGTCTTATTCTAGCGAAAACTATAAGGTTATGTTGTTTCTGTTAACCGTCTGATTTAGGCAAATGTGCCAAATTCGATGTTGCCAAAATCGAATGTTGCCAAAAAAGAACGGGGTCTGTATTGTGGGATTTTCAGTCACTTACAGATTTTCAGAGAAACACAAAAAGAGATATTTGACTTCTATCATTTAGCCTTTGCACCCAATACAATATATTTGGGAGTTTCATGCTATTTTCATTCATTTACAGTATTTTTAAGTTCAGCTGAAGACACCATCTTGGATTTCAAGATAGCGACAGAATGCAAAAATAAACTTTTTATAGCTTATCCCAATTGACAAACACCCATATTTTGGAGGTTTCATGCGATATTCAATGATTTAGAAGGGTGAAAACTCTTGGTTAATCCCTCGTTAAATAAAACGTACAAAAAAAAAAAATGATTTAGAGCATTTTCAAAGTTTATAGAAAACTGCCAACTTGGTTTTCAAGATGGCATAAGATAGCAATATTCGACTTCTACTCGTTAAGCTCTTCCACCCACTTCCACCTGGGTTTCATGTCATTTTAAGTCATTCACTGCATTTTAAAGTTTAGCGGAAGCCGCCATCTTGGATTTCAAGATGGCGTTAGATAGCGAAATTCAACTTCTACCCCTATAATATAGGTTTTATGCGATTTTCAGTCATTTACAGTATTTTCAAGTTGAGTGGTAGCCGCCATCTTGGATTTAAGATGGCGACGGGCAACGAAATTTGACTTCTACTCGTTCATTACTTTCACCTAATAACCATATTGTGAAGGTTTCACGATATTTTCAGTAATTTACAGCTTTGAAAATAAAAGCGGAAGCCGCCATCTTGAATTAATGATGGCGTCAAGCAACAATTTTTTTACTACTATTTGGGCCCTTTCACTCAATACTCATATTGTAAAGATATTCATACCACTTCCGGTGATTTCAAGTTTTCAAAGATGTATTTTTTTAATTTTAACTCAAAACCAACACGCATACCCAAGTAACCATAAGCACTAAAATCTAGCATCAACTCTGCTCTAGCGTCAGCTATAGTGCTTGATTCTGTGCATCATTTTAGCTCTGTGAGCCAGGTTTGGCGAAATTAACTGCTGCATTAGTGCAGAAACTGGTATAACCCTACACAGCAAAAATTATTTTCTTTAAAATTACAGTAAATGTCCTGTAACAAAAAGGAGCAGGACATTGATCGTAATTTTACAGGTCGAAAAAAAAATTACGTGTCGTTTATTTTTAAAGTGACGATGTTTTTACAGGCTGCTTTAAAATTACAGGGCTGTAAATTTGGAAATAACGTTCCTATTGGATTTCGTTTTGTTTATTTTTTAGCAATCTGATTAAATTGTGATTTTTCATCTCAAAATTAAAACAATCTTTTTGTGATGAGTACTATTTATTATTATTTAGTCGTATTCTGTGAATTTTCTCCTACACATTATACCGAACTGGCATACGCTTGGGTGGGATCCCAATAAATAAAGATAATAAGCTGAGGTGAATTGCTACTTCTACTTCTTACCACTACTACATACAAAGTAAATTTTAATAAAGTCACGTTAGAAGAAAATAAAATCTCAAGTTAACCTAGCTCTGTATGAGAGACCTCATCACATATTTTGAAATTTAATTCGAGTTGAAATGATTTTTTCGCCTTGAAAAAATAGAAAACAACGAGCCTTATTAAAGTTATATCCTACAAATAAGTTACTGTTGTACAATGACACTCCTTGTTAAACTCCCATAACAAACAAAAAAAAATTATCTTCCTTAAACTCTTTAAATTCATATGCGTAGTATTCAGAAAAGTTAATAATCAATCGAGAAATCATCGAAACTTATAAAATCTGTGAAATCGATTTTCTCGATTCAATTTTATAATTTATTGCTAATAGTTAATATTTTAACCATTAGAAGCTATGTAGTATTAAATTCTAAATAAAATATAATTGCTTGCCATAAATAACGTTTTCAATTGAAAAAAGCATTCCAGTTTCTGAAGTTGGTCAAGCCACGCCAGCTGGTTTCGGAGCGTTTTGAAGCTCTTACAACATACGGGTTGTATTTTAGTGACCAGTCAGCATCGCAGTCAATAATCTAAAAAATTGCGAATATCGTTCGCTTGTGCCAGTACTATCACTTTTGATACAATCCTTCAAATTTACTGTAGTTGAGCTTGAGTGTTGAACCTCCTGCTCCTTCAAAGTTGTACTTCTACAATTAAACAATTCTCAACTGGATTCCGTTTCATTTACCTAAAAAGATAACAAAAATCTGGGTTAATTACAACTAAGCCTTTTTAAAACTTTTTTTTTACCTGATGATTTTTTTTTATTATTTTGCTACGAATAACTTTGTGTTTTCATGCGAAGTGCATCCACATTCTGCCAGAGCTTTTTTATTGTTGCGAAGTATGTTCACACCGTACTATTTAGTCTGGTTTTCCTTAGCCTTGCTTGTAATCACCACATATCCAAAATGCCCTGTCCAGTTCGATGTTGATTTCGTTCTTAAACAAATAAATGATGCTTCGCGAATGGCTATGTTCGACATCGGAACTACTGTTGCTAATCTCATTGCTAGTGCTATTTCGAAACGTTGGCTCAGAGGGCCTGTTAAACATTTACCACTGAAAAGTTCAAAGGTCAAATATAAAGTCTTGTCGAAATTAATTTAAGAATACTTACTTTTTTTGCCAAAGTGTCCATTGATAAGCTTTTTAGTGCATATGTGGGACTATAATGAGGACGATATTCTAGGGTTGGTGGAAACGGTGGCCAAAACATTCCTCCCACTAGTCCAGCATCTTGTGGCAACTTAAATTTATTCCGATGGGCAGCATCAATTTCGTATGGTCAGCCCAGAATGCGTTGCAAATGATAGTTATGTGATATACTTAAATGAAACTGGCTATAGCGGAACCATGGACGAGTTTCGATCTAGAAGGTATCGAAATCACTTCTCAACACCCGGTAACGAAGAGAAACCTATATAGGATAGGAATCGTTCTAGGTCCAGGCAAACAATGTCCAAATTCTCCGCCAGTACCGAATCTCCAGTAGTACTGGTAAAAGCTAAAAGTAACATTTTTAAAGTTCAATTGATAATAGAACAAAATTGAGGCTAGAAGTTACTTACTCGCGATCAACTTTGGAAGCAATTCTATAAAAGGACCATTGGAATCGCTCCCGGTGTACCCTGAGAGGAAATCCCAACCGATGCGGTTCCAAACTTCCAACGCCTCTGGGAGTCGCCAATCGAGAACCGGGAGGCGTTGCGCCGCATGCTCCTACTTCCGAGGGCAAACTCAATCGGTCCATGGACTATGAAGCCAGCGAAATTCGTTTCGCTTGAAATTTGACAGCCATCCGTTTAGTCCCGGATATTAAACGACACTTCCGCTAAGCTGTTTGTCTCACTGAAAAAACTCGGCTCGCTGCCTATATTTTATTTAGGCAACATCCATTTAGCAACGTTAGAAAAAAAAGTAGAGAGCACACAAGAATAATCTGACGAATTTATATACAAACTTTACCATTTATTTGTTGTTGTTTGTCGTTTTTGGTTTGGGGACCAAGTTTTTCCAGTAGATGTTTTTTTGTCAAGATTACGGCTGTGTTACGTATTATCGCTACGCATACGCGAAGCTTATCCAGCGAATGTAATTCCCGTTAGTCTCCAAAGCACGACCACTTTATGGAACAAACAGTCGATAAATTGCTAACACAGATAAATTTTGTTTTGTTTTGATTGACAAATCTTAGAAATTTCACAGTACAGTAATTTAAACCAACCTGTATATAATCTGCTCACTTAAGAATAATAGACTGTGACCTGTAAAACTACAGTAAATGTCATGCTCCTTTTTGTTACAGGACATTTGCTGTATTTTTAACTGAAATCAACTTAAAATTAAATGTTCTTTTGATTACAGGCTGTTTTATTTTACAGGGAAACCCTTTCAATGACACGTAATTGTCATTATTTTTTTCTGTGTATAAAAGCACTGTTATAGCATTGGTTGATGCTACAAGGTTGGCGGGCAAAATGCTGGGAAAATGCAAATGGCGTTCGAATGAGGTTCGACCATGCGAAAAAAAAATTATTTTGGATTTTTGTTCGGTTCATTTTTCGGCCATGATACTCAATTTGTAATTATTTTTATATTCGCTTATGCATATTGAGGAGATCTCTCGGATTGAATTTTCTACATGATATTTTTTTTATTTTTCAGCTGAAAATGACCTGGAATCGAACTCATGACATATGTGGCTCTGACATTTGACATTGATTCTGCCTGTGAAGCTATCAGGTCCGCGTTAAATCTTTGAAAAAAAGGCCTATTTGAATCAAATTTCTAGCAACCGGTGCCCTGAATTTGCATTGATTCAGCATCAATCAATGCTAATGTGCTTTGGCCTAATGCCACTGTAGTGCTTACATAGTGCTTAAAAGCATTAAAGCAAGCTTGTGTGATGCCAATTTAATGCTTAGAAAATATAGCATTTGTTATTCTGATTTAGAGCAATGTTGCATTTCAAAAGCATTGTGCAAAGCTGATAGAATGCAAGTTGCATTTTAAAAGAGTGGTATAATTCTACACCCAAAATAATTTTCACTTAAAAAATAAGTGACATCTGTAGTAAATTCTCGCCATACGTAATTTCATTTGAATTTTAAGTGATGGGTCAAGTGAATTCATTTAAGTGACCGGTCAAGTGAATTACACTATGACGTTCGAGTGAAATTTATCTGAATTTCTAAGCAAGTTTCTAGTTAATTATCTCTCGCGTTTTTAAATAAAAGAACATTTATAGAACACCACTTCGATTTCAAATACTTACATTACGCTTTCGCCATACATTTATTGATTGGAAAATTCCACCGTAATCCCAAGGCAGATCGGTAACTGCGGCTAGTGCGACTTCTAAATCTTCGCTGCTGCAAACCAGAAAATCTGTCCAGTCCAACCCACAGGCTGAAACATGATAACACCTTTAAATAACTTTTTCTTACATCACGTTTAACACAAACTACCGCCAAAATCGCCTAGTAAAGAATTGGGAAAATCCAAATCCAGCATAAGCTTTAAACGCTGCTCTTTGGAATTTGCCATTTTGAACTCTGAAAATAAACACAATCACAACCCGACATTCACTTGAAATTCAAGTGATGGGGAAGTGAATATTTTTTCTCACTTCAAATTCAAGTGACGACTGAAGTGAATGTGGATGAATTCACTTGAAATTTAAGTGACTGCCAAGTGAAATGTATATGTCGCACTTGAATGGAAGAAAATCACAGGATCCTTGTTTTTAAGTGAAAAATCATGTGTATTTTAAGAGTGAATTTGGGTTCAGTGTAACATGATGCAGCATAGCACTCGAAGGGCTGTTGTAATGCAAAATTGCACTTGATGTGCTGATATAGTGTAATTTAGCCTTTGAATGCTGGTGCTATCTAATCTGAGCGTGTCCTGTTTTGACATCATGATCGAGAACTGTCACTAAGTTTTATGGCGGTTTAATAATCATGCACTGAGTGCTATTATAGAACATGCAAAAGAAAGCTTGGAGCAAACTTCTAGGTTTGTGTTTTATTATAGTTTAAAAAGAGCATTCATAACTCTTTCAAAATAACTAAAACAGCATGTTTAATAAAAGTTTTATTAGCGTTTTCAAAACCATCTGAAAACATACGGCCGAAAAGAAATTATAAGCATTCTGCATGACCATAATAAAACCACCATAAAACGAGCTGCACAAAAAAATGTCATAATTTAACCATAATAAAACTTCCTAATGCTAGTTGGCATAATCTGTGTTACTTGGGAACTGAGAATGTGAATATTGTGAACAAATTGTGAAGTACGCTGTATCATATGGGAAATTCCCAAAAAGACGTGAGAAACGGTAAAACGGCTTCAGAAGCTTTGGTTGCAGTGCATTACGTTCCCGTATCAAAACATCATCAGTCCTATTCCTGCAAATAAAGACGAACAGATCCGAATCAGTGAAAATGTATCCCCTCGATGAAAACTTTTTTGGTGAGATCCAACCTTTTTACAGTTTTCGATTTTACATTTTATTATCTACAGTCATCTGAACAGCGTGGTAGAGAAAATTCCGAAGGGTGACATTCAAATCCATTTGGGCGACTTCAGCGCAAAGATTGGCTCCGACAATCAGGACCTTGAGCGCATCATGGGGCGCCATGGTCTTAGACAGATGAGCGAAAACGGAGAGCTGTTTGTAGAATTTTGTGGCAACAACAACATGGTGATCGGTGGATCGCTCTTCCCCCATCGACCAGCACATAAGGTCACTTGGGCAAGGTTGCCGAAAAAAAATCTGTGTTTTTGAGAAAAATAATTCTGACTTTCTGTGATTTTACCCAAAAATTCTGTGATGGATTTCTGTGATGCTATTTCTTTGAATTTCATAGAAAATTCATGATAAATTGCGTCTTTTTCACATTTTAGTAGAGCAAAATCAATTGACATTACTTATCTTACATACTTTTCTAATTCAAAGTAAGAAATCTTAGTTTGATGCTGTCCAAAAAAAATATAAATTCGGAAATCAATTCAAAATTCAAAAATTCTGTGAAATCTGTGAAAACTACAAAATTCTGTGTTCTGTGACACAGATTCTGTGATGAAAATTTGCTCAAAATTCTGTGAAATTACAGATTTTTCTGTGATTTCGGCAACCTTGCACTTGGGTATCCCGAGATGGCCGAACAGAAAATCAAATTGACCACATCTGCATCAGCCGAAAATGGAGAAGGAGCCTTCTTGATGTCCGTAACAAACGAAGCGCAGACATTGCATCTGACCATCACCTCGTCCTTGGCGAGATACGACTGAGAGTTGCGCGTGTCCAACGGCGCGAGGAGAAAGTTGGGTGTCGATACGACGTCCGCCGGTTGGAGAATCCAGAGGTGAAAAGGGCATACGTTGAACAGCTAGAATCCCGAGCCTCGGAGCTGCCGACAGACGGAACAGTCGAAGAACAGTGGTGTGGAATATCCGATTACTTTATGACATTTCTCGCCGCCTCAGTGGTGCAAGGACTAATGCAAGAATGACGCTGAAAGACCGAGCAGGTCAGTTATTGACCGATCGTACAGATCAGCTCAAACGATAGACTGAGCACTTCGAACAACTCTTCCGAGTCACGAATAGCGATGGCCAACAGAATCCGCAGCTCGAAGCGCCAACAGTAAGTGGCTTCAACTCGGAAGAGCCCTCGCTGGCTGAAATAGAAGCGGCAATCAAAAATATGAAATCCAACAAGCACCTGGGATCGATTGCATCCCTGCTGAAATGCTGAAAGCCGAACCTGCCCTGTCAGCACAAATGTTGCACCGTCTTTTCGCTGACATCTGGGATACTACAACATTCCCGGCCGACTGGATGCAGGGTATCCTCGTAAAGGTCCCGACAGAGTGCGGTAACTGGCGAGGCATAACGTTGATCTGTACAACCCTCAAAGTACTCTGCAAAGTGATTCTGAACAGGATCCAGGAGAAAATCGACGCTACACTCCGACGGCAACAGGCTGGATTTCGATCCGGACGATCATGTGTGGACTACAACACAACACTACGAATCATACTGGAACAAATCAACGAATTCCAGGACTCTCTTCTGCTGGTGTTCGTTGATTGCGAAAAGGCATTCGACCGACTTAATCATAAAAACATCTGGGCGGCTCTAAGGCGAAGAGGAGTACCAGAGAAACTAGTCCATCTCATCGAAGCACAGTACGAGGCATTTTCGTGCAAGGTCTTGCACGACGGTATCTTGTCCGAACCAATCCCGGTAACTGCTGGAGTGAGACAAGGATGAATCTTATCACCGATACTTTTCCTTATCGTAATGGATGAGATTCTGACTGGATCGATTGACTGTGCACTAGTGTGCACCGAACCGATGATTGCCGTGGAATCCTTCAACAATGCAGCAACTTAGCGACCTTGACTTGGCTGTTGATATTGTTTTGCTCGCCCAAACACAACCGGACATGCAGAGCAAACTCGACGACCTCACCGAAAGTTCCAAGGCAAGTTTCAAAGTCAATGTCGGAAAGACCAAGTCGATGGAGATCAACACAGGAAATCCCTCCAGTTTCATGGTAGCTGGGCAACAAGTTGAGTAGCCAGATAACGCCTGATGGTGGTACCAGGAAAGACATCGAAACCCGGATTAGAAAGGCCCGTTTTGCATTGGCGAGTCTCAGAAACATCTGGCGGTCACGCCAGATCTCTCTACGAACGAAAATCCGAATCTTCAACTCAAACGTCAAATCCGTATTGCTGTATGGGTGCGAAACTTGGTGCACATATGCGGTAACGACGCGAAAACTGCAAGTATTTGTAAACCGCTGCCTGCGGAATATCAACCACGCTTGGTGGCCTGGCAACTGGATCTCGAATGAGGAACTACATCGCCGGTGTCATCAAAGGGCGCTAGAAATCGAGATTCGGGAACGCAAGTGGAGATGGGTTGGGCACACGCTGCAAAAAGATGAAAACGAGATTTGCAGAGAGGCGCTAGATTGGAATCCAGAAGGACACCGAAAAAGAGGCAGACCCAGAAACTCGTGGCGGTGAAGCCTAGCCGCTGAAATCCGAACTGTCAACGGGAATCTTGACTGGGACCAGGTGAAGACGCTGGCTCCGGATCGTCAACAGTGGAGGTCTTTTACCACGGCCTTATGCACCGGAGGATCGGCGCGGGATCATTAAGTAAGTGAGTAAGTAAGTCTTTCATTTTCCAGGATGCTTATGTATGTTTTGGCTATGTTGGTGAAAGAAGAAGAATAAGAAAAATAGGAACCTAAACCCTGGATTTTGTCACATTTTTGAGTAAAAATGCCCGGATTAGCCCGGAAAACTGGAAAGCTTAATCTAGGGTATTGAGAGGACTGTGAGTAAGCACCTCTTTTGCTTAATTATTTTATTCAATGACGAATTCAAAGCCGATGTGGTCTCGTGGATAGGCTGGTGCGAGCCTGGTTTTGGTATACCAGGCGTACTGGGTTCGATTCCCGGTATCGCCAAGAAAACTTTTGGGTTCGAACCACATAAGTGACCGACAGGTAAGATGTGTTTTCCCCTTTAACTGACTATATAATGAGAATGTTCATCCAGTTGCCAGCTGGCAAGGTTTATACACGGATGCCGGAATACCTGTAAGTAAACTAGCCCACCTGATTGACTCGTTCTTCCAAAATAAACCTACATACACACAAATACATTCACTCCAAAACAGTTCATACGATGCCATGGGTTCGGGTTTGGTATACGCGTTGCATTGAAGATTTAGTGGAACTCAATCATCTAAGCTCAGCAAACATTGAAGAGGGTATATCGCAGAAACAACAGAATTATTCAAATAAATATACCAGATGAAAAGATTGTATTAAACTTACCAAAATAGCATATATGTAGCTAAAAAGTGGAGGCGATATATCTACAATGACAAGATTATAACGATTCGTTTTCCCCACAAAAAGCAAAATATACGATTTTAAGTAATTTAAGTAAAACGAAAAAAAAACCCGACCGAGAATTGAACTCCAGTCCTCCGAGTAGGCTGTCCGGTATCTTATCACGATGCCAACTCATCAGTTGAAATGATTCGCGCTTTAGCTCTATATGTAAGATTTTCTATTCACGAACCGGTCAAAGGAAGAAAGAAGGAAGGATCGCTCATTTATCGTAAATCAGTTCACTCAAATCGTAAGTGTCGAATTAGCATATTCTCCGAAAAATCTTCGATTGGTCGACACTGAGGCAGTTCGCCGGGTTGTGGTTCTTGGGTACAAATGGGATCGAATGGGTATTCAGGAAGGATTGTGTTTTTTTTTTTTGGCATAATGCGATGACGCTTTATCCGACCAAAACACGTATTGTCCATCTGCATGATGTTTGTGTAGAAACGGTATCAGAATTTACTTCAAACATTCATTCTGGTACTCATCTTGATTGATAACCAAACCAGACAGCTTGAACCATGGCTCAGAAAAACCTCTCTCGAAAATAGCGGTGTACAGCCACCGATGCCACACATACCGATTTTTCGGTATTCATATCGATTTTCGAGCAAAATTTTGACGAAGAATCGGTATATACCGATTACCGATTTTTGGCAAAACATACCGATTTCATACCGATTTTTAAGATTTTACTCACTCTCATAATTCGTTCAGTTGTTCGTGCTGTTTTGTTCGTTTGTTCTGTCAAATGATGCACTCAACCTCAAAGCCAATGGACTAAGCTCAAGGCTGATATTTGACCTTCTGCGACTGCCAATAGAAGTTCCTCAAGGTCAATCTCAATTGACGATCGCATTAAAGCTCTTGTCTCGTGAGATGCTAACTTTTCAAGGAATTACATATGGGAGAGTGGGGAATCATGGGCCACTTTTTTTCGTTGTTCCATAACTTCTTTATTATAAAAGATAAAATGAACATAGAAAATGGTATGGTTTTCTACATTTTCAAGGTATCATAAAGTTTTTTTTTAATTTTTAATAAGTTATTTTCCCCAAATTCTGACTGTTTGAAAAAAAAGCAATAATTTTTGGATTTTGAAAAATGGTGGGGAATTCAGGGCCACCAAATCCAAATTGACCAAATAACATGCAAAGTTTATGAGTTGACCCAAAACTGTGATTTCCTAATTCATTTCGTTATTTTAAAGCAATTTTAGATGATGAAATAAAAATGAGAGCTGTGTATGATCGCATAGATTCCAAAACCTGGCTCGCGAACGTTTTAGAAAAAAAAATCTTATATAGGATGGACAAAACATTTTTCATAACTCTTCATTTGGCATAAGAAAACTTTACAGATAGGAATTCTGAATGTTTATAAAAACATAAAAATATAGGTGATTCAAGATGTGTGGCCCACGATTCCCCACAAGCTATGAATTGCAAATTGGTTGCGTTTGTGTGATTTATTGATGTTTCATCAAAAATTCCTTTTCCACGTGAAAGATCATGACAAAACTGTGGGATTGCGTCACGGATAGCGGGATGTATACCAACCTTCAGAGCTTACCTATCGCAGATTTGGGGCGATTGGGGAACGGGGACTCCAGACAGGCCGACACACTTACGTCCGATGCGCGGGACGACGCTCGCCGAAGGAGGGGCAGGGATGCCAGTTGCCCTTACAAGCGAAGGGTGATATGATGATACACTGTCTATGAGATTTACACAATTCAATCCAATAAGTAATAAATATGTGCCCAGCATACTATTTGCTAGTGGCTGGCTTAAGGTATCCCACAAAAACTAATATCATAAGCGTATGAGCATATTTTTGTTATGCACTTTAGGTTCTCCATCGATGAAATTAGCGGGTGTTTTTTTAATTATGTAAGTAAATTTTTCTAACTTTTTTTAGCTTGATAAATAAAAGAAGCATATGATGCGTATTTCAGTCAACAACATACAGGAATATATGCTCACGCAAAGCGACGACGATGACAGTTGGTTTGAGATTTTTAGCTCAACACACATCCTAGATTTTAGAAGTGGCCCACGTTTCCCCATGGCCCACGATACCCCACTCTCCCCTACACCGTTTGAATATAATCATAATCTTTGTTCAACTCGTCGCCAGATGGGGTATGTCGAGATTTGAAGTGCAATCAGATACACGGTATGTAATATCATCGGTATAATTTTCAATCCTTCTGTTTTTCATAACTCTGTTGAAGCGGCTCTGTTGATTGAGGTTAAGCGCAATGTTATATATATTTTCAACTAACTATCTTGACGCATACTCACTCTCATTTTTCTCTGGGCATTCCATGTTTTTTTTATTTTCGTTTCTAAATTGTATGAAATTTTTCTAATTTATTCATAAGTCCAATCCTTATCTAGACAACCTCGCCCCAGGGAGAAATACTATATGCAGCGAATAAGTGCAATTCAGCATTCGCCACCTCATCCTGCATGTTCAATAGCGGTCATCATCAACGTCCAGCCGTAGCTATAATCATACCGTTCTGTCTTTCTCTCTTTGTATTTTTGAATATTGCCAAACGCCAAGGCCAAACGATTTTACGCAAGCGGCTATGTACGAGCATTAATCGAAAATAACTGTGTCAACAAACAAACTGTGATACAAAAACTGCTCATGATTTAGTTTTCTTATTATTCGGATTGCGAATTATGAATTTGCAATGCGAAGCTCAGCCACAAAAAAGATTTATCAGACAATGTTGAGCGGACTTGACAAGAAAATCTTCATTTTGCAAACGTAGGAAGGTCTCAATGCATCGGAATATCATATTAACCAAAATTTGATTAGTTACCTATTCATAACTTCATAGCTGTCTAACTTGCGCAATAAATGGCGTCGAACGACATGCCACCATCACTCACAGACAGCTTGATTATTGTTTACCTTTGTCGTCATGGCGCGAAACAATTGAACAACGAGGAGAAAGAATCCATATTATTGAAAGATTAGTTGGCAGATTTTCTGTCGTCAGCGAGGAATTAGCGTGTCAGTGGAAATTAATTTTGGTTTTCCCGCCAAAACTGTTGACGATGATCTAGCTACGCTGCCGATTCAAATGTAAACGTGTTGCCCCATGTTTGGGTTGGTGGGTAATGATGGGTGCCTCTTGAAGCCGCTTCGTGCGGGGGAGTCATGTTCGGTTCGGGTTTTCCATTCGTGCGACATTTTCCATTCCGAGCACCAATCACAGCTTGGGATGAAAACTGCACAATGAGGGGAAGTTTGCTTGGAAATTCATTCGGGATAAATATTGTTAGATTGTAATCGATATTACAGTTAAAAGAACGAAATGCTTCTTTTATAATACTTTAAAGTATAATAAGTATCGTCATCAAAGTCGATTGTGAAACTGGAAAGAACACATTTCATCTAAATCCCACGTGTTGTGGCATGAATGAACTTTCCCCTTCCAACATATTTCTTGCATCATGCGATGTTATCATTGACTGAAGTTGTATAGTGAAATGAACTACATTCAACAGTTGGTTTATTGGGATGAATTTATTTCGGAGGCAGTGTTGATGGCGTGATGCGCCTTTGAACCTTCAGAATCGTAAGGGGGAGGTGACCATTGGCTGTTCATTTAAACTTATAGGTCAAGTTTTCAAAATTCGGAATTCTTTATCTCAGAAACCACTGATTAAAATTTTGCATTACAAGTTTCATTTTAAGTTTCATAAGATTTACTCTAAATCCTTAGAATTTGTACCTCTATTTACCTTCTGGTTTGAGATTTACGTATATATTTTTTTAGGAAAAATGCAATTATCTTTTGGTAGATTGGGTCAATAAACGTATTTTACATGGATTTTACATGATCGCTTTGAGATTTTGCGCTTTTTGAGAATATTCCCTTTGACATTTTTTTGGGCCTATCACGAATGCAAACAGATCATGATGTGCGAAACTTGAAAAAAATATAGGAGACTATTTGAATTTCTCATTTCGTTCTTCGAGGCAGTTTCTAAATTCTGGGTTGCGGTAGAATTTGTGATTTTTTTTTTTTTCAATTTAGAGGGGTAATTGAGGAGAGATCAGAGTAGTTAATAAATTCAAAAACTTAAGAAATTCCTCTTACACATTTTTTGAACTGTTCAATTCAGTCTTGGAAATTCAAATTATAATTCTGAATTCTTAATTTTGGATTGAAGTCCTAATCTTGGAACCAAAACTGAATTTCGGTTTCCTTTTGTCAATTTTCCCGGTTTTGGGTCTAAATTCCCGGTTCGATTTTCAATTCCCGGTTTTCCCGGTTCTGTGGCCATCCTGGTGTCCCCATCTGGACGGCGAGTAGCTAAATCCCGGTGAGAAAGTTCCATTCATTCAGTTTACTTTTCTACAGATCTCTTCTTCTCCTTTCTACTCTGTTTCTCATACACTAATAATCTTTTCGCACTATAGTAAAAATGAATGAGCTAGATTCAGCCAACTTTAAAAACTGTAAAATGTTGTATTGTTAGAACATTTATCATAAAATGGATGGATTCACAAATTTTATTAGCTTCGTCCTATTCTCTAAAACCATCTATTTTAAAAAACGTAATCAAAACGTAGTAGTTCTTCATAAAATTTTCAAATAAATTCATTATTTCTTTATAAATTTTTTAACTGACCTAAAATCCTTTTTCTTTAATGCTGTATAACTGCCATTTTTTTAGAATGTTTTTTTAAATTTATTTTTCAATGGGGTTGAGGGAGGGCCATCCGGACACCATTTCGAAGCGATATGGAAGGTAGAGTGCACTGGGCAGTTACCTTTTCAACATGTCGTTGAGGATGGCGGGTTCGTCTATACACATCCTATGGAACATTCCACATCACAATGGCTGAACTTTTTATTTATTGGTAATGAATTGTGCTTTCGATGGAGACAATCTATCCTTTCCCCAAATGAATTGTACAGGTTACTCTACTTGTACCTTCACTCCCTTGAAATAGTCCACTCAAAGGCAGTTTAGAAGCAATAAATAGATAATTTGGATCAAGTTGTGATGCGAGATAGTTCGCTGCAAACGGGCTGTGCCACGCTACATAGGATGGAAGATTACATCATACATCATACATCACGAATGCAAACAGATCGGTTTTACCAGGTCATCCTATTTAGAAATTAGGTGTCGTAATAGAGACCTCTACTTATTAACCAAACCTAACATAATATTTAAAATAAAAATTTTTAATTCAAATTTGAGTTGGCCAGAAGTTTTTCCGGAAATGGAAGGACAGCCACTGTATGCATGTATAATTTTCCCCTTCTTTATAAAAAGAAACTTGATCTGAAGATCGTCACAAGAAGAGATACAGACGTTCCATTTTGGCAACACGCCCGTACATTTTGTGTTGCCAAAATCGAACGTTTTTTTCTTATCTGTTTTTCAGTAATTTTTCAAAATAACTATAGGTATTATAATTATCAAAACGTTATTTTCAGTCAATTTCAGACCGTTTGTAGTCATTTTTTCAATTTTTATCATCATGTTTTTGATGCATTTTGCACTTTTCTTGTTTTGTTTATAATTTTCGTTTTCTTTTGTCACATTAGCTGTTTTTGTCATTCTTCATCATTTTTAGTTGTTTTTTTTGTCATCTTCAGTCTTTTGTTTGAATTCGTTTTTTTTAACTTTTTTCAATTTTTCATCTTTTGTCATTTTTGAGTACTTTATAAATTTTTTAAAAACCTTTGGTTTTTATTGTTGCATTTTATCACCATTTCAGAACATAAAAACGTATGCAAGGAGTTTTTCTAAATTAAATTGGTCCTGTTACAACGAAAACTATAAGGTACGTCTCGGTGGCCGAGTGGATAGCGTGGTGACACGGTAATCGCATGGACCACCTGAGGCATGGGTTCAATTCCCATCTCGGTACTGGATGTTAAATGTTAATCTTAAGTTGTCCACGTTTATTCAGCCTGTGAGCCTAAATCGGCTAAGACGGTGTATGTCTTTTGTAATGTCGTTTCTAAAAACCGAATGTTCCCAAAATCGAATGTTGTCAAAAACGAACCGGGTCTGTACCAGTCGATTTTCTGGAAAAAAATGTGTAAATATGTCTAGGCAATTTCTTGACGATCACATGCTATCTTTTTGTCCGTATTTGCCGCGAGTTTTACATGCGGTTGATACTGTCTATGCATGAACAACTGTTTAAGAGTTTAAGGTAGTATCAACTCTATCTGACATTACTTGTCTAACATAGTACCTCCATACTGGGCAAGAATTAAATTTATGGTGAAAATGCTTCTCATAAAGTTCATTTTCAACACCTTTCATCTTCTTCTAATCTTCTATCCGTCCATAATTTTAAATTCTCTAAATGCTTACTTAAAGAAAATAAAATTTACCGATAAGGTTAAAATAAAATAAAATTCACGGAGATTAACTATCTTCATATCATGTAAAAGAACATTCGAACAGATTATTAATTGTGCTTCATATCAATAACTGAATGATAGTTTGCAACATGTTAAAAAAAACTTCTCTATTTCAAGAAAAAATCTTTTCTAACCATTCCATTGAGTATTTGTTGGCCACTTCCTGCTGCTGCTGTGATGTTATTGCCCTAACCCATAGGTCGACAACCAGCGGCTCGCGAGCCGCATGCGGCTCTCTAGATCACTGCGTTAATATTATATACCTATATTTATGAATAAAAATCTCCTCAATCCTATCTTAAAAATTTAATTGAAAGCGATATTTTTATTGTATCTAAATATATATCATTAACATTTCAGGTTGCCCGATTTAAAATACATTATGAAAAAAAAACTTAAAAAAAACCGTTGTCTTCTAAATTTACAGAAGATTTTAAATCGTATTTCGGGCTTCATGATAATTTTAATCAATCTTGCTCACAAAAAAAATAGTTTTTTAAGATTGATTTGAGGATGAGAATGAGAATAAACTTAGACTTTTTCAGTGACATCCAAGCAACCTGGCCGGACTGGATTTTTCCAAAATTTTATTGAAAACATCCGGACAAACCTGGATAAAACCGGGAAATCTGGCAACCTTATTTTAACCGGCTTGCCCTGATTTTGTACGAAAAAAATTGGAAATGCCCTGTTGGGTCCGGTGGCCCAAATTTCGCGCAAAACGGCCCAGTTTTATCCAGAACTATTCACAATTTTTACTAAATTTAAAATTTTCAATTTGTTTTAGCGGTATAAATTTGCATGCATTTTTCGAAATTGTACAATAAGATTTCGACGCCGCTGATGTGCCTTGGTAACAATCATTTTTCGTGTGTTTATTTTTCAGCTTTGCTCCAATTCCAAAACTAAGAATTTAAAATTACAAATTAAAATTTGACAGCTTTTCAAACTCGAATCAACATTGAGAATGAATAAAAAATTCTAGTTTAAAAATCTATTTGAAAACTTAATCACAGGCTAAATACTTGGAATCAGTAACTAAATTGGCCTTTACATCCCGAAGCAGCTTTTTTAAAAAATTAAATTGTATTTTTTGAAAAAGATTAACCTGCAGCCAATAGCCCACAAATTAAGAACGAAGTTTGAGTGACGGACATATTTTTTTCATTTTTAGTTAGAAATTAATCACCGTTGATTCATTTTTAATGGTTTTTGTTTGGAAACTGCAAAAGTATTCTTGAACTGATTTTGCCAGTGAAATTGTACTGTTTCTTTATTAATAATCACGATTTTCGAAGACTACAAAATTGCATCATTGTAGATTTAAACTGGTAAAACCACAGATTTTTTTTCCATTAATCAAAGCTTTAGCAAGCGTTGATGAATAATATACAATGTATTGAATTTCATTCTCCATTCAATTGGAAGCACAATACTGAAGAATCCAATGTGTCATAAAATAAGATTTTAGAATTTTCCAGATGCGTAAAATTCTGAAGACACCTTCGTTCGCTTGATATCATGAAATTTGAAAGTTCTTCCAGTATCCAAAAGCATAATTTTTTAAGATTAATTTGAGTTGAATTGAGCCTCATTCTTCTAGATTTTAGAAAGGATAAGCTCAATATGGGGAATGACATTAAAAAGATTGATAATTTTAAGAAAATTTATTTCCCTTTACTTTTTTTATTTAAATGCCGAAGGAATTATAAATATTTTGCTTATTTTGATATGTTCAAATTTTCAACTTTTACATCATGCAAAGTATTCGTTTAAGTTTTATATGAATTTAATATTTTCTTGACTTGATATTTGCCAACGCAATAAAATTGCTGTAAAATCATACCATGTTAGAAGAATTGACGATCCAGAAGGGAATCCAAATCAGAATGAGATTTAAAAGAAATATCTAAAAGTTAGAAAAAAAAACTCTAATGGTTTAAAATTATCTCCGTAAAACTAATATTTGTTGATGATTCATATATTAAGATCTTTATTTATAAAAAAAAAACATCTTTAATGTGGCTCTTCCAAACTTTGAAATTTTTGAAAATTTGAAGTTGTTGGCTCTTCTGACTCAAAAGGTTGCCGACCACTGCCCTAACCGAAACATGGCTGAACGCCAGGACCTTGACCAGTCAGGTTTTTAGTTCTGATTATGTCGTGTTTCGTTGCGATCGTGGCCCCAGTAACAGTGTGAAGTCTACCGGAGGCGGAGTTTTACTGGCCATCAAATCAACTCTGCAAGCTGTGTCTATCGACGACAATTCCTAGGACGATTTGGAAATTGTGTGGGTCCGTATCGATCTTGGTAAGCGGAAGCTCTTCGTTTGTGTGGTCTATATGTCTCCGGATCGCACACGAAATGTGAGTATTGCCGATTCGTTTTCCAGCTGCCTCACCAAAGTCATGTCGCTTGCCTCATCTGAAGACGACATATTGATCATCGGTGATTTCAATTTACCGGGTATTAAATGGTGTCCCTCTCAAGGCAGGTTTTTATATCCTGACCCAGCTCGTTCCTCATTCTCGACACTTTCTGGAATTATTTTTGACTCCTTAAGCACAGCCACACTTCGTCAGATCAATAGCATCGAGAATGAAGACGGACGTATGCTTGTTCTATGTTTCGTGAATGAAGGAATTAGAATGCCGACAATTGAATTAGCTTTCGGGGTACAAAAAACACGTGCTTCGATCCATCCATGTATCATTGTACAGATCAATGCAAAGTCAGCCTATCGACTTTGCTTCTTCTAGACAATAATACGGCGTGGGACAAATGGTCTTGTGCGGCAAGAAGTTTTCTCAAATCACGCTCTTGGCTCATTTTCTACACCTTTCATGCTTCCTAATCTAATCTATCCGTCTATAATTTTCATTACTTTCATTTGATATTCTTCCTATTAGAATGTATAGTTCACCGAATTGCCATTAATCATTCAATTAAATCATTAATAACATAATGTATTTTCTTCAAAAAAAATGTCAGTGAATGTTTGATTAAGGGCTGTGGTCTGATGTTTGACGCAACTTTGTCGTGATGCTCTCACAAGAACGTTGTACGGCACTTACGTCCATTTTCCGGATACAATTCCGGATTCTTGTAGTCAGTTGCTTCGTGTCCTTGGCCCTCCAGTTGTTTTTATTATATATCCTCTATTGGGCGGCACTGGGGCAAGTTTGTTGGGTTACGATCTTTCGGCACGAACGGTATCTTTTCCTCCTCAAGGTACGCCAGCGAGCCAGAACGAATGACGTCCCGCAGTATTTTTTGGTCATCCACCGACACTGTGATTTAACCGTCTCAATCTGCTCCTCCATGTACTCCGGTGACCTTGTCTTCTTCCTGCAGACGATTCCTTCCATCTTGAGGGTATGATGGATCAATACGTGAGAGCAGCCATATTTCCGACCAGCGTCACGCAGGCTGGTTGCGTCCTTGTTGTCAAACAGCTTCTTCAACGATGTCTTCCTCTGCTTCGTCATTATCGTCACCGGACGACCACTTCCGACCTTCCGCTCTACGTTCAGGGAACCCAGGTTACGATATACCGTACTGACAGGTACATTTTATTGCTTAAAATGGGCCACCGTGAACTTTTTTCCTTGCTGGAAATGCGTTTTGTAGAACCGTACAATGCGTTCGCGGAGCACGTGCTGTTTCGACGCCATCTTTGCTTTGACTAAATTCAAACTAGCAAAACCAAACACGCCTACTGTTTATAGGGAGCCCAAAGAGCAATTTTCTTGGAGGAAGAAAATTTTACGCTCTTTATTTGAGTTACTGAAAGGTATTGAAAACATTCTCATTTTTTATTTAACACCCGTTATTTGACGCGACTGCAACGTAACTTCAAGAAACGTCCCAAATCGTTCTGGAAACATGTCAAGGGTCAGCGGAATGAGTCTGGGCTACCAACCTCTATGTTCCTGGATGGCGAAACGGCTTGTTCGGACCTTGATATTTGTAATCTGCTCACTAAAAAAATTTCTAGTGTTTTCACTTATGAAACAATCTCTGCCGATCAAATAGTTAACGCTGTAAGAAATGTCCCTTTTCTGAACTTCTCTCTAAACAACATTGCCATAGAAGAAGGAACTATCTTGAAGGCGACTGCTGAAATGAAAAACTTCCTTTCCTCGGGCCCGGACGGAATACCTGCCACATTTTTGAAATGCTGCATGCCTCATTTATTGTTTCCTATTAAACGAATATTCCAAGCATCGCTCGAAAAAGCTGTCTATTCTTTGCTGTGGAAGGATGCTTACATGTTCCATGTGCACAAAAAAGGGGACAGAAGGGACGTGAATAACTACAGAGGAATTTCCGCCTTATGTGCCATTGCGAAATTATTCGAACTGGTTCTATTGGATCCTATCTTCTCTTTTTGTGAGCAATACATTTCAAACGATCAACATGGTTTTATGCCCAAGCGCTCTGCGAGTGCAAACTTATTGACTTTTACATCTTTTGTGCAAGACAGCTTTACAGCGGGTATCCAAACTGACGTAATTTATACGGATTTGTCCGCTGCCTTTGATAAGGTAAATCATGGAATAGCTATTGCCAAACTCGGACGTCTAGGCATCTGCAGTTCCTTATTAGACTGGTTTCGCAGTTACCTGAGCGGAAGGAAACTCACCGTTAGATCGGCTAATTCGTATTGCAGACAGTTCCCTGCCACATCAGGGGTTCCACAAGGAAGCCATCTTGGACCGATTGTTTTTCTAATTTATTTTAATGATGTTCTTCTTATGCTTGACGGACCGAAACTCGCCTATGCCTACGATCTAAAATTGTTCAACGCAATTAAAACCCCAGAGGACTAAAACCTTCTGGCCCAATACTCCCGGGAACTAGCTCAGTAGCAGGAGACCCCTCAGGGTCTCAGGGTCGGCCTACTACTGGGTAAATGGAGGGAACGCGGAACAAATTTTAAGAGGCAAACTGTGGAGTTTCTTGCTAAATGAGAAGTATGAAAATTAATTTTGGATCTGGGTTTTTATTTTTACTACAGTGTGGGTGTGGGTGTGGGTGTGGTTCAGGGATAGCATCACTGACTTTTGAGGGTGTACATACCGTCGACGGATTTTTCTCGTTGGCGCGCTTGCAGGATACTGGTCGTGGAACTGCTGGATGGAGCTCTGGTGTTTCTCAGGTAACTATGGTGACCGAGACGTGGCGATGTGTACCCAATTTGTAGCTTTTGGGCACTCGAAATGGTAAGCACTGGCGTCTTCCCTCTTTGACACTATCGGCGGACCACAGCAAGGCCGTATTGGTTGCGCCAAGAGGGGGTCTCCTTTATGATTAAGGCCCGTCGGGCCTGAGACTTCTCTCCTTTACTATGATGGTTCCACGGAACCAGAGAGTCGGGTCTTTTACGGATTAGACGTAGGCAGTCAAAGACTACCTAGGCCGAATCGTGTGCGCGTGTGAGGTCTCGGAGGACGTTTTTATGATCGAAAAATCGATCCGAGAATACAAGGCCCTGAATGATCTACGTTGATCTCAACCGGAAATGCCACAAAAAACGTACTTTTTATTTTTCAGACACTCACAACATTCACACACGAACGCCAAAATGAAAATGACCTATAGCGGAAGCTAGGTCATCTTCATCCCTTCCTTTTACCATTTCTTCAATAGTTATGCCACCCAACATGGCGAACCACCCCTACATGTTCATACTACTATGAACATTTTGTTGAACACCCCCGCTGAAGCCCGCCTGATTATAAACTAACAATAATGTGTATTTGTTATTCAAAATTCAAACCAAACTAGCTAATACATATAATTTTCCCTACACAGCAAAAATTATTTTCTTTAAAATTACAGTAAATGTCCTGTAACAAAAAGGAGCAGGACATTGATCGTAATTTTACAGGTCGAAAAAAAAATTACGTGTCGTTTATTTTTAAAGTGACGATGTTTTTACAGGCTGCTTTAAAATTACAGGGCTGTAAATTTGGAAATAACGTTCCTATTGGATTTCGTTTTGTTTATTTTTTAGCAATCTGATTAAATTGTGATTTTTCATCTCAAAATTAAAACAATCTTTTTGTGATGAGTACTATTTATTATTATTTAGTCGTATTCTGTGAATTTTCTCCTACACATTATACCGAACTGGCATACGCTTGGGTGGGATCCCAATAAATAAAGATAATAAGCTGAGGTGAATTGCTACTACTACTTCTTACCACTACTACATACAAAGTAAATTTTAATAAAGTCACGTTAGAAGAAAATAAAATCTCAAGTTAACCTAGCTCTGTATGAGAGACCTCATCACATATTTTGAAATTTAATTCGAGTTGAAATGATTTTTTCGCTTTGAAAAAATAGAAAACAACGAGCCTTATTAAAGTTATATCCTACAAATAAGTTACTGTTGTACAATGACACTCCTTGTTAAACTCCCATAACAAACAAAAAAAAAATTATCTTCCTTAAACTCTTTAAATTCATATGCGTAGTATTCAGAAAAGTTAATAATCAATCGAGAAATCATCGAAACTTATAAAATCTGTGAAATCGATTTTCTCGATTCAATTTTATAATTTATTGCTAATAGTTAATATTTTAACCATTAGAAGCTATGTAGTATTAAATTCTAAATAAAATATAATTGCTTGCCATAAATAACGTTTTCAATTGAAAAAAGCATTCCAGTTTCTGAAGTTGGTCAAGCCACGCCAGCTGGTTTCGGAGCGTTTTGAAGCTCTTACAACATACGGGTTGTATTTTAGTGACCAGTCAGCATCGCAGTCAATAATCTAAAAAATTGCGAATATCGTTCGCTTGTGCCAGTACTATCACTTTTGATACAATCCTTCAAATTTACTGTAGTTGAGCTTGAGTGTTGAACCTCCTGCTCCTTCAAAGTTGTACTTCTACAATTAAACAATTCTCAACTGGATTCCGTTTCATTTACCTAAAAAGATAACAAAAATCTGGGTTAATTACAACTAAGCCTTTTTAAAACTTTTTTTTTACCTGATGATTTTTTTTTATTATTTTGCTACGAATAACTTTGTGTTTTCATGCGAAGTGCATCCACATTCTGCCAGAGCTTTTTTATTGTTGCGAAGTATGTTCACACCGTACTATTTAGTCTGGTTTTCCTTAGCCTTGCTTGTAATCACCACATATCCAAAATGCCCTGTCCAGTTCGATGTTGATTTCGTTCTTAAACAAATAAATGATGCTTCGCGAATGGCTATGTTCGACATCGGAACTACTGTTGCTAATCTCATTGCTAGTGCTATTTCGAAACGTTGGCTCAGAGGGCCTGTTAAACATTTACCACTGAAAAGTTCAAAGGTCAAATATAAAGTCTTGTCGAAATTAATTTAAGAATACTTACTTTTTTTGCCAAAGTGTCCATTGATAAGCTTTTTAGTGCATATGTGGGACTATAATGAGGACGATATTCTAGGGTTGGTGGAAACGGTGGCCAAAACATTCCTCCCACTAGTCCAGCATCTTGTGGCAACTTAAATTTATTCCGATGGGCAGCATCAATTTCGTATGGTCAGCCCAGAATGCGTTGCAAATGATAGTTATGTGATATACTTAAATGAAACTGGCTATAGCGGAACCATGGACGAGTTTCGATCTAGAAGGTATCGAAATCACTTCTCAACACCCGGTAACGAAGAGAAACCTATATAGGATAGGAATCGTTCTAGGTCCAGGCAAACAATGTCCAAATTCTCCGCCAGTACCGAATCTCCAGTAGTACTGGTAAAAGCTAAAAGTAACATTTTTAAAGTTCAATTGATAATAGAACAAAATTGAGGCTAGAAGTTACTTACTCGCGATCAACTTTGGAAGCAATTCTATAAAAGGACCATTGGAATCGCTCCCGGTGTACCCTGAGAGGAAATCCCAACCGATGCGGTTCCAAACTTCCAACGCCTCTGGGAGTCGCCAATCGAGAACCGGGAGGCGTTGCGCCGCATGCTCCTACTTCCGAGGGCAAACTCAATCGGTCCATGGACTATGAAGCCAGCGAAATTCGTTTCGCTTGAAATTTGACAGCCATCCGTTTAGTCCCGGATATTAAACGACACTTCCGCTAAGCTGTTTGTCTCACTGAAAAAACTCGGCTCGCTGCCTATATTTTATTTAGGCAACATCCATTTAGCAACGTTAGAAAAAAAAGTAGAGAGCACACAAGAATAATCTGACGAATTGATATACAAACTTTACCATTTATTTGTTGTTGTTTGTCGTTTTTGGTTTGGGGACCAAGTTTTTCCAGTAGATGTTTTTTTGTCAAGATTACGGCTGTGTTACGTATTATCGCTACGCATACGCGAAGCTTATCCAGCGAATGTAATTCCCGTTAGTCTCCAAAGCACGACCACTTTATGGAACAAACAGTCGATAAATTGCTAACACAGATAAATTTTGTTTTGTTTTGATTGACAAATCTTAGAAATTTCACAGTACAGTAATTTAAACCAACCTGTATATAATCTGCTCACTTAAGAATAATAGACTGTGACCTGTAAAACTACAGTAAATGTCATGCTCCTTTTTGTTACAGGACATTTGCTGTATTTTTAACTGAAATCAACTTAAAATTAAATGTTCTTTTGATTACAGGCTGTTTTATTTTACAGGGAAACCCTTTCAATGACACGTAATTGTCATTATTTTTTTCTGTGTATTTCCCTTAAATTTAACAACATACACAACAGCTCACCTATAACAATTTAAAATATTTGAAAAACGAACTAATACCTTTTGTAACAACGGTTACAGGACACTGCTTCACTGCAAAGGCAATTCCACTTGTTTGCTACCTGGTGCAAGGACAACTGCCTGACGTTGAATCGCAGTAAATGTTCCGTCATAACTTTTTCGCGCAAACGGCACCCTATATCTGCATATTATTTTCTTTTAGACCATCCAATCGCTCGTGTGAACCACACACAGAAAAAATTATTTTCTGTAAATTTACAGCAAATGTCCTGTAACAAAAAGGAGCAGGACATTTACCATAATTTTACAGGTCGAGGACATGCAATTCATAGGCAAGTTTAAAATTACAGGCCTGTAATTGCAGGCGACCTGTAATTGCAAGCAAACTGTAATTACAAGCGACCTGTAATTTCAGCGACCAGTAAAATAATCTGCACGTAATTTTATTGTTTTGATTCATTATAAATTTGAGCAAAACAGAAAATTTCATAAAATTACTAGAATTTTGTAAAATTCAGATTTTAAATTACCCGTGTAAGGTTTATTGTGATTTTCCAATAAGTAAATGAGAAATACATTTTTTGGATTGATTTTTAATTTATTACGTACACGCCGGATTTACTTAGATTTTCACATTTTGAGTTTCATCTGGCGTGGAATTGAAGAGGGGATGGAACCGCACAGAAGCATAATGACAGCTTCCGCTATGCTTGCCGAAACATTCGCAGATGGTGTTTCATGAACACCAAAGAACCTGCTCACCTGGCTCACGGTACCCTGAAAATTGAAAAATAAATAAACATTAGTTTTATTTTTCATATTAACATCACATTTTATTCTTCTTACCATTGCAATTTTGTTTTCAACTTAGTGTCCAGTTGCCCATCATTGTCCTCCGCACACCTAAACCTTTCCTCCCGTTCATTACACGTATGAGGTACTTGTCCGTAACAATATTGATTGTCGCAATGTACATCACATATTTGCGTTCAACGATGAAGCTGAAAGGTTTTAGAATAAATATTGGTTTTTGAATGGTTTTTAAATAATATCAAATATTTATAAAGATTCTTATTTCAGATTTTACAACCATGTTTCTTTTTTTTTTTTTGTTTCGATTAGAGTCGTTTTACCATCTTTATGGCATTCGCGACTTACAACCATGTTTCGAATTTTAGATTTACACAACCATCTCATTTTAGAAACTAAATCTGAATTGAAATTTCAGGTTTCAAAAAGTCGATTTTGATAATGAATGCGTATTCAATTTGATGTTAGTTTTATTTTATTTTCAATTTCTTGGAATTTAAAATCTCGATGTTTTGAATAAAAACAAACAGCTACTAGAGAAACCAGTTATAAATCTAACATTTTTGATAAAAAAAATTGACTTAAGGATGGTTAAGTATAGAAAATTAATTGCAAAACTCAGAAACAGTTGTTTTAAAAAGCTTAAACAATTTACATAAATGCTTACCAGTTATTCGGCACTGCGCAACAGACCTTTCAATGTTGATCATTTTAGCCGATTCGGTAACTGATTAGTTTAGTCCATTTAATTTTTCTTGCAACTATCTGTAATAAAAGTGTAATTAATCAAAATAAAAACGACAGTGATATTTTCCATACGAACTTGCGTTCGAAGCATTGTAAGCCGCCGAAGAGCTACGTCAAGCCTGGTCCGAATCCGGTACAGTAAGGGTTTTGTTTGATTATCCTTTTACCGCCGTCTTCGTGCGACCCTCTTTAGTCTTCGCTATTTCCATGCAAGAAGATCGCTCGTCAAACCAGAAGATGATTCCAACCCTCAGAAAGTAGTAATCATAACGTATATAACCGTGCAGCTTTCGGGCGTTTCCGTCCTCTTCTTTAGAGATTTCCGCCTTTCTTGGCAGCGCATTCAGTTCCTTATCCGCTATGTTCTATCTAAAAAAAACGGTAGAGTAAAGTTTTCAAAATCAATAACTTACATAAATCTCGCTAGTATCAATTGGCTCAACGTATTTCTAAATTTGTTATCCTTTTTTTCTCATCCGGAAGTTTGATTTCGTATCCCGCATTATAGTTTTTTGGGAAGCAAGACAAACCAATACCATCAGATTGCATTAATCGAATGGTACTACCTTTCTATAGTAGCATTAAACGAATCGGTTAGAAGTGTAAACCTCCCAGAGGAAGGATTTCGGTGTCCGATTATTTTGAACACAGTAAATGGGACTCACCTTTCCAGCGACTTTGTAGGCCTTGCCGCTTGACTTTCGTTGATCGAAAATTTCTCCACTCATGTCGCTTTCAAATGAGCCGCTTTCTCGGCGTACCTGGGCAGAACTTCCCGGGAACGGCAAATAGAATCACCTTCTGATTTTGTTAACCAGTAAGTCCTCGGATGAGATGAGATTTTATCTTCGCATGCTGGTAGGATGCGCTGGTAATCCGGAATGGGGTAGTATCCTTGTCCACTCCCTACCTTAATGCCGATTGTCCACTATTGAAGTTTTTTTAGGTGGAACTTTTCTTTTCATCACTTTTTTCCCGTTTAAAAATCGCAACCGAACCGACCGACCGGACCGACCGAACGCAGGAAAAACAAAAACAAATGAAACCAGAAAACGACAACGGTTTGTGTCCATGCTAACATTTATTACTAAAATTAGTAGCAAATGGGTTATTTTTACTCAAATAGAGCAACCAACCAGATTCGATGAGGAAGTGCTAACTTGACAGTAAAAAAATATTTAATTTTTGCTAACTGGAAGTAACCGAATATTTTTAATAAGTTGAATCTCGAAATTTTGTGTGTGGTGCCACAAACACTGGCCACAATCACTCGAATTTTGCAGTCCTAAAATCCAAACCAGCCTGTAAATAATGTTCTCACTTAAAAATAATGCTTCCACCTGTAAAGCTACAGTACATGTCCTGCTCCTTTTTGTTACAGGACATTTGCTGTAATATCAAATGATTTATCATTTACTTTTCAACCAATCAATTGAAAATTACGTGATTTCGAAATTACAGGTTGAATTATTTTAAAGGTAACCATTTTCAATGACACGTAATTGTCCATATTTTTTTCTGTGCATCAAGGATTTAGGGGTGATTCTTGATCCAAAATTGGACTTCAAGACACATACCAACTATATAGTTGATAAAGTTTCTCGATGCTTGGGCTTTATATTCCGTGTAACGAAGGATTTTAAAGACGTATACTGTTTAAAAATCCTCTACTGTTCGCTCCATCCTGGAGTATGCATCGGCTGTTTGGAGCTCTTTCTACCAGAATGGCGCTGATAGGATCGAGGCTGTACAGTGTACAACGATGTTTTATGCGGCATGCTCTACGCCATTTGTACTGGTCTGACCCGTTCCACCTTCCAAGCTACGAGAATCGCTGCAGCCTTATTTGCCTGGACACGCTACAAGCCCGCCGAGGAGCCACTCGAGCATTATTTGTCTCCGATATTTTGGCGTCGAGAATTGACTGTCCTTCGCTTTTGGAATCGATTAACCTCGGTGTTTGTCCTCGAGGACTTCGAGACCGGAATTTACAGCTCTACATTCCCCTTCGTCAAAACAACTATGGGGCTAATAGTGGCTGATTGGCGATATCAGGACCTTCAATCGTTATTCCGAACATTTTGATTTTGATACATCGAGGGATTTATTTAAAAGAAGAATTTTGACTGCATCGAGAACAGCGTAGTGTGTAATCCCGTTTATAGAAATATAATTTAAACTATTTTGTTTTATATTGGGACTCCACCTGTGATCCGTTGTGATCCGTTGATATGTTATCAAATAAATAAATGAATAAATAAATAAAAAAAATTAATAAATTAATAAATAATTCAATTCTCATTGAGCAGCTGAGAGAAAAAATTTATAAAAAATATTTGTTCATAATACTTATATTTAATTTACGGTTGAATTTATCTCACATCTAAATTTAAAAAAAATAAATTTAAGAAAGATGGCAGATTTGTATCTCCCTAGCAGAAAACTGTGCATGAGGCGATTAAATGAATCCATTTCCAAGATAAATACTAATGTTATGATTTGTCCTGGTACATCTTTGTACCCTAAAAATAATCAAATTTTCGGAGGTCATGGAAAGTATTAGAGAAACATGAGCTATCAAAGAAAGAGAGAACATAAGCCGTAAATATCATGAATTTTTTGAAAATGATACAACGGCTCCTCGGCAGGACTTGAACCCGCTATCTTCACTTCAGTACAACGACGCGTTAGCCAATTTCACCACGGTGAACATGATGAAATCGACCGACACGGCGTACACGTCGAGCTCCGCCGATTAACTGCTGGACCTTCTATCGAAACATCATGTATGTATATTCCGCATGTGATTTTTCCCATTATTGATCTCTCTTGTTTCTCTATCAAGTCCTGCCGGTGAGCCGTTGTATCTTTTTCGAAAAATTCATGATATTTACGGCTTATGTTCTTTCTTTCTTTGATAAATCATGTTTCTGTAATACTTTCCATCACCTTTGAAACTTTCCAAAATGTTTTAAACGAGTGTAGCTTAGATTAGAAAAAGGTGGCTCCATAGAGCAAGGAAACTAAATAAATACTATTCCAGTCACTTTTTGAATCTAAGCTGAACTGCAATCAGTCAGTGTTATATAAAAAGCACAAAAACTGACCAAGGACTCTGTCCGCAGAAAAAAATACGCCTTTCACTGTTTAGGACCTTACATATTTGGAACCCATTTTTTTTTAAATAAAATATATTTGGGCTTTTCGGAACACTAATAAATAGAAGAACTTATCAAAAAGCTTCATTAATATAGATACAGAGCCGTCAATTCAAAATTAAAAAAGGTAATAATTAAATTCAAAACTAATTGAAATGCAACGTTTTGATTTATGGGTTCCTAAAACATTTCTTGATAGTTAACTTAGTTTGATAGCTTTCCAGTAGAACGAAAGTATCTTTTTGTTTGATCGGAATTCCAAAAGATGTAAAACTGCCTTAAAAAAGGTATACTTATTCATATACTTGTTACGTTTTAATGAAGGGGAGCTTGTTGTTATTAAAACTTGTTGTTGACCAGCAATTGCAGCTTCTACCCGGCTTTCGTTCAAAAGTCTCTAGTCAATCGAATTTGATACGAATTTTCGCATCCAACTCAAGCAATGTTCAATTTCATTGGGCACGTGTTTGTGTCTGCTAGTGCTATACCAACATATTTCTTTATTTACAGTCTGACATGATGGTCTAATGATATGCTGATTTGCAGCACACATCTTCAACTGCTTTGAAAAATGTCAACTTTGGAGCCAAGCGCCGTCATCACCAATGTATCCACCAATGTAACCACAACGAACATAAATGGCAGCTCATATGTTTGCATTGCGTTAAATTTGAATTGATGTCACGTGCGATTACAGTTGATTTGATGCACACATTTTATCACAATCATTTAAATTTTCAACCATTATTATTCGGTGCCAAAAAATAGTCGGCATCGCAATTTTGCATAAAGAAAACGTTTTTGTTCTTCAATGTAAGACGGAACATGGAAGTGTTTTTCATCCTCGCTCGACTTGGCGGTTAGGAAAAACACCCAGAAACTGCAAATGTTGATTAATTTCATTCAGCGGAATCTCTTCAGCTGTAGTTGACTTTGCTTTGCTTCTACTTAGCAGCATCCGCGCTGTTAGTAGTTGGACGCTCAAAGGGTATCTCATTTTACTTGCCAAGGTGAAAACAACAAAGTGAAGCACACCGGAGCCGGAGCCGGAAAATGTCGGAAAAACGACCATCGGATGGATGACGCCAGTACGCGTCGTCGTGGCCTAACAGACCTTATGCACTTGTGCTGTTCGCATCGTATTTCGTTAGCAAAGAAGAAACGGAAGATCGCCGTTTTTCATAGGGCGTCAGTACAAGTGCTGCAAAAATCTATGGTAATCAGTGTAAGTAACGTTAAGTAAATATCTTCCTACACTTCCAACGATGCGACGCAGCCCGAAGAAAGTTGTACGCTAGTCCAAGCGATAAATTATCTGTTAGGTTGTAATTATTTATTCGTTCGATTCAAAACCACATGAGAAAATTTACACTCAATGCAGGGACATTTCGCAATTAATAAAATTGGTCAATCGCACCGATAAATTTCTGATTACCATAGCACAAAATAACAATGACGCGATTTGGACGATGAGCTTCAAAAATATGAACAAAGAACGAATTAAAAAATAACACCACTTGATGTTTTTTTTACAAAATCAGTATTACTCTAATTTTGTTAATGTACCTATAAGGGTATATACGGGCGCCAGTATTGGCGAAAAATTGGCCTCAGCCATAACCTCAAACTTTGATGAGCTGACGGCCTCACCAGTGATGCTAGGCGCGTTACTAAAATCAGTATTTGTTTTTTTTTTAAACTAATTATAATATTTCTGAATTGATTAAATTTTTTAACAATCAACAGCTAATAGTTTGAATTCATTACGGGGCGTCTCTAATAAAATTGATAAAGATAAGCCATCTTCCGCTAATGAATTTTCAAGGTGAATTTAAAACATCTGAAATATATTTTCATGTACTGCTCGGTAAAGTAAAAAGAGTTGTTTCCAACTTCTAAACGAATGCAAAATCATTCACTGTTACAAAAAAAAAGTAAATTAATAAAAGCCACGTTGATGTTGACATGAATATAATAAAGCTTAGTTCTTTTAGAAATGGGACACTTTCTTTTGCTAATAGCTCGTTTACTAGTAATCGGACATTCAAAATTTTGACAGCATTTTGTTACCTTTGAAAAGTACTATCTGACCTATTTTTTTCAAATTTTAAAATCTACGCGTTTTTGAAATATTTACAATGCAAGAGAAAAAGGAAACAATAATTTTGCACAGTTTTATTCAAAATCCATCATTATCAAATTGATAGCTGACAAACCCGTTGATTATTTGAAGAATTACTGTGTGTGAGTTGTGGAAAAGTATTGCACACTGTCAAAAATGTCCACAAAGTTCAAATCAAGCATTGGAGTGAAGCATATGATCGGCAACTTTGGCTAAGGGTCATCGGGGAAGTTAAGTCTCATACCAGCATTTTTAATTTTCAATAGGCGAAAAACTAAGGCTAGATCACTGAAATTTCCAAAACAAAATCCTCCGATAAGCTGAAAGTGTTGCCTAGTAATGAGTCTTTCAAACCTAACCTCAAACAACAATTTTAAGCTAGTTCCACAGCTCGTAAGCGGTATAGCCGGTTCCGTGGCTATGGGACAGATGATTTCTGATGAACGACAAAACTTATGAAATACCCTATTGTATACAAACTCCAGCGTTTGAATCCAAAACCATATCTGCTCGTGGTAAGGTCCCGAGTATATTAAAGTATGTATTTGCTGATTATTTTGTATAAAATATATTGATTTGCCAAAATTCTGCTCCTGTGGAAAAAAACAAAAATTTTCAAAACGAAAACTAAGGTTTTCGCTGTTTTTAAAAGCCTAAAAAGAGTTATCTTTTATGTACCCTTCGCAACCTACGATATATACTAACAGATTATACGTTAAGTTTAATCTCATGATGGTTTTACTTCGTTAGCCAGATTTTGCCAGCAGAAATTCCATTATAAACGCTCAAAAATTGGCTCAAAAATAATCAAATTTGTTTATTTCGAAACAGCTGTATCCACTAAATTGCCCTCAGTTTCTTTTAAAAGAGAAGTATTGGTCCGAAAAGTGGCAGGAATTGAAAGAGGAGAATGTAGCCACCTAAAATACAGATTAGACGAAGTATAAGTTTGAAAAACTGATCAATATCATGACTGAAAAAAGTGTGCGCTGGCCGATGTGAGGTACCAAGAATGAAGTAGAATTTATTCTAACAAAAAACGATAAATATTTTTTTTCAAATTTTTTCATGAATTATCATAAGATTACCTTCATTTCCTTCATAGAAAGTATTTAGAACAAACGAAAGGTTTTTGAGATACACGCATTCATAACTGTCCCATTTCTAAAAGAACTAAGCTTTAGCCTGCATGCTCTGATTATTTATAACATTTTCACATAATTCGCTACATCGTTTAAGTGTGCGATACAGACAGTTGTTATTCAGTTCAGATAAATGTTGCGTTTAATTTCATATTCTAACAGAAATCTAGGGGAAAGTTGCAAATTCTCAGTACTCATGAAAACGTTTTTCAATAAAAATTCAATTTAAAATATAATCATTTCCAAATATCAATGCACTTGGCAGTCCTGACCACCCAAAAAATTAATACACGAGCATCTGTGTGTCGCTTTTCCACAGGGCGAATTTGTCGATATTAGTACCGCAAAATCGCGTTTATTGTGCGCCCTTCTCAAAAATTGATTCTGTTCTCCCATGGTTTGAGGTTAGAGCTGAGGCCTCCTGCTAAGGTGGTGTTCGTGTAAAACTGTCAATATATCCTAATTGTAGAGTATAAGATGATGTAGTAGACTAAAATTATATTTCTTTGATTTTTTGTTTTAATACCGCGATTGTTTATACTTCGAAGTTATCGACGTTTTACGGTGAATTTCTCACCGAAAAGCGTCGATAACTTCGAAGTATAAAATTATATTTCTGAATTCATCAATTTCTGTCATAATTTTGTTTGTTTATCCAGTTTTAAACTGAAATATTGGATTAAATGCATGGAGAAAAAAGTTGGCTGTTGTTCTAATTATTTCAGCTGGCCAAACGAATCATCAAAGCGTAGTTGATTTTTTTGCATCCAGCTTCAAATATATTGGACTTAACTACAAACTGATGATTGACCTTACTCAATTATATTCAATTATAATGGTATAATTGATTCAAATGTAAATATGATAGATTCAACTACAATTGTATGGTTGCTTTTATGCACTCAACTATGAATATAACAGATTCAACTATACATTTCTGGTTGACCTCTCACATTCAACTAAATATAAATATGATAGATTTAAATGTAATGGTATAATTTAAGGTTGCTAGATTGCTCAGTTTTATCCTGGTTTACCCGGATATTTTATACAGAATTTGGAAAATTTTGTTTTATAAAAATAGTCATGAAAGGTTTTTTGGAAGCCTAAAATACGATTTAAATTCTGTCGATAAATTTTGTTGAAAAACATTTTTTTTTTCATTTTTTTACTCGATTTTTGTTGTTGTTTGTTGAGTAAATTCGCGTTTTCTAGTCTCTCGATAATCGCGAATCCCAGCATCATCATCATTATAATCATCAAAAAATCGTTCTCGTCCGAGGCCGAGTCGAGACGTCGCAACCATCTTCAACCAACGAGGAAAGACCACGTGGTTGGGTCAATCATAGAAGGAGCCAATAAAAGAATAAATCAAGTTTGTAATACTTCTTTCTTTTTTCCTATATAGGTATCTTGTTCTATTTTTTCCCTTATTGTTATTTTGATCATATCGTGCTTCGCAAATATGAGCGAAGGCGGGGAGTCGGACCCTCGGACCCGCCTGATGTAGAAGGTTGTAACAGTACTTTCCAATAATAATGATTACTGTACCGCAAATCATCGAACACTCGGTAGCCGCTCTACTGAAATGGCTTCTATTGTCAACACAGTAACTGTCACATCGAGTTCCGCTACACTCAGAAAAATACTCTTATGTATGCCATAAGATTCTCTTATGAAGTGGCGCCATAAGAAAAATCATTGAAATTCATAAGATTGTCTTATGAGACCTATAAGGGTATATACGGGCGCCAGTATTGGCGAAAAATTGGCCTCAGCCATAACCTCAAACTTTGATGAGCTGACGGCCTCACCAGTGATGCTAGGCGCGTTACTAAAATCAGTATTTGTTTTTTTTTAAACTAATTATAATATTTCTGAATTGATTAAATTTTTTAACAATCAACAGCTAATAGTTTGAATTCATTACGGGGCGTCTCTAATAAAATTGATAAAGATAAGCCATCTTCCGCTAATGAATTTTCAAGGTGAATTTAAAACATCTGAAATATATTTTCATGTACTGCTCGGTAAAGTAAAAAGAGTTGTTTCCAACTTCTAAACGAATGCAAAATCATTCACTGTTACAAAAAAAAGTAAATTAATAAAAGCCACGTTGATGTTGACATGAATATAATAGCCTGCATGCTCTGATTATTTATAACATTTTCACATAATTCGCTACATCGTTTAAGTGTGCGATACAGACAGTTGTTATTCAGTTCAGATAAATGTTGCGTTTAATTTCATATTCTAACAGAAATCTAGGGGAAAGTTGCAAATTCTCAGTACTCATGAAAACGTTTTTCAATAAAAATTCAATTTAAAATATAATCATTTCCAAATATCAATGCACTTGGCAGTCCTGACCACCCAAAAAATTAATACACGAGCATCTGTGTGTCGCTTTTCCACAGGGCGAATTTGTCGATATTAGTACCGCAAAATCGCGTTTATTGTGCGCCCTTCTCAAAAATTGATTCTGTTCTCCCATGGTTTGAGGTTAGAGCTGAGGCCTCCTGCTAAGGTGGTGTTCGTGTAAAACTGTCAATATATCCTAATTGTAGAGTATAAGATGATGTAGTAGACTAAAATTATATTTCTTTGATTTTTTGTTTTAATACCGCGATTGTTTATACTTCGAAGTTATCGACGTTTTACGGTGAATTTCTCACCGAAAAGCGTCGATAACTTCGAAGTATAAAATTATATTTCTGAATTCATCAATTTCTGTCATAATTTTGTTTGTTTATCCAGTTTTAAACTGAAATATTGGATTAAATGCATGGAGAAAAAAGTTGGCTGTTGTTCTAATTATTTCAGCTGGCCAAACGAATCATCAAAGCGTAGTTGATTTTTTTGCATCCAGCTTCAAATATATTGGACTTAACTACAAACTGATGATTGACCTTACTCAATTATATTCAATTATAATGGTATAATTGATTCAAATGTAAATATGATAGATTCAACTACAATTGTATGGTTGCTTTTATGCACTCAACTATGAATATAACAGATTCAACTATACATTTCTGGTTGACCTCTCACATTCAACTAAATATAAATATGATAGATTTAAATGTAATGGTATAATTTAAGGTTGCTAGATTGCTCAGTTTTATCCTGGTTTACCCGGATATTTTATACAGAATTTGGAAAATTTTGTTTTATAAAAATAGTCATGAAAGGTTTTTTGGAAGCCTAAAATACGATTTAAATTCTGTCGATAAATTTTGTTGAAAAACATTTTTTTTTCATTTTTTTACTCGATTTTTGTTGTTGTTTGTTGAGTAAATTCGCGTTTTCTAGTCTCTCGATAATCGCGAATCCCAGCATCATCATCATTATAATCATCAAAAAATCGTTCTCGTCCGAGGCCGAGTCGAGACGTCGCAACCATCTTCAACCAACGAGGAAAGACCACGTGGTTGGGTCAATCATAGAAGGAGCCAATAAAAGAATAAATCAAGTTTGTAATACTTCTTTCTTTTTTCCTATATAGGTATCTTGTTCTATTTTTTCCCTTATTGTTATTTTGATCATATCGTGCTTCGCAAATATGAGCGAAGGCGGGGAGTCGGACCCTCGGACCCGCCTGATGTAGAAGGTTGTAACAGTACTTTCCAATAATAATGATTACTGTACCGCAAATCATCGAACACTCGGTAGCCGCTCTACTGAAATGGCTTCTATTGTCAACACAGTAACTGTCACATCGAGTTCCGCTACACTCAGAAAAATACTCTTATGTATGCCATAAGATTCTCTTATGAAGTGGCGCCATAAGAAAAATCATTGAAATTCATAAGATTGTCTTATGAGACTTATGACGCGAATGAATTCTGAAATGAACACCTACTCCAATAAGAAATTTTCGCTTTTCATAAGAGGGTCTTATGGAAACAGGAAATGTCACGTTTGATGAAAATAATCCAAGAAATTTGATGTTTAAAACTTTTATTTTATTATTCGGTCGACTTATTTCAAATTATATCGTGATCACTATCAGCAGCACATCAACACTCGGTACCAATAAAGTTATTCGGTAGCAACCGGTCTTTTCATCATATTATTTTAGCCGGTGGTAAGCATGCTGAAAAGTAAACAAAAAAGTACTTGAGTAAATAAATGTTTTCAACGATCACAAAAAAAAGAAATTCTACTCAAACTTACCATTTAGAAGATCGAAATCACATTTTACTATTACAAAAACTAATAACTCCACAACTAGTGAGTCCTTTGTATGACGATGAAAAAACAGACTAATGGAATGAATGTGTTCATTATTTTTCACAATGCCGCTTCTTGTGTTTTTTTCATAAGAACTTCTTATGAAAATAGAAAGAATTTCATAAGAATCTTATGAAACCCAATTTTGCACTCTAAAAAGCTGTTCATAAGACACATCTTTAAAAAATTATAATAAGAATTTGCCTGAGTGTATAAGCTCAAAATCCTAAAGAACCTCAACTTGGCACCATCACGTGAAAATCGCCCTAACAGAGGAAAAAGCCAATCGACAACTAAAACTACATCCTCAGGTGAACCACACCTTGTCGATTAACCGTCCGCCAAGGCACGAGTTTGATGCAAACTCTCCATAGCTCTCGGAAAGAAATCTAGCTGTCCTCAGAGCCAACCAATAACTACAATACATAGAGCGGGAAACGGTAAAGTTTAGAAATCCCAAGACTTGAACTGGAATACTGTCCTCCAGAATTTGGGGAATCCCAATTCGAGAAGGTTAGGCCGTGTCAAGTAAACCAGATAAAACGTTTAATCGCAAGCTTCAACCCTGGCCAACTCAGCCTGCATGAGTGCATGAAAAAGCCAGCGATAAGAATAATAGCGGAACAAACTTTATTGCATGAATGCCAGTGAAAGCGGAGACATAAACGATCCACGAACAATCATCTGACTACAGATCAGTTAACATCCTCGAGTATATGATCGTCCCATTGAGCAAGGAGAATAGGCAACATCACCGTGCTAAGAAAAGTGATTCTATCTGCACTCACACCATACGGAACCGTAAATAATCGGACTCCAAGAACCGGAGAAGGTCCTCGTCTACGACGCAGGATTTTAACTCTCTCGAGTTATTCATCCTCTAATCTGAAGGAGATCAGAAAGCGACAGAATATTGCCTTAACTGCATGCAGCTCGATCAGCTGATTGTCAACATTCGTTGTCCAGTGTGTGAGCGCCACAGTACTTGGTCGTCGATCAGCGCCGAAAACTGCGGAGAGGGAACTCCGACAACAACAGAACGACAGTGTTTGCCGAAGAGAGACGCTCCTTTGAATGTGTGCATGATACGAAGAGGAGCAAAACAGGAAGAGTGTTGTATGCATGTTCATACTCGAGGCAGAGGCAATAACATAGCAAGTGAGAAGCTATCACGGTGTCGGAGTGTACACGTGAGCTACGCGTACGGTGAAGGAAGCGTATGCAGGCGAATGCATGCGGAGAAAGCAGTCTACGATTCCGGGGCCCCGTCGACGTTCATCAGCAGCGCCAACTTTATGTGTAGCGGTACAGGTTCGATTAGATTATAAGGAATTATGATAGCATAAGAATAGAGTTTCAATGTGAAACCGTACTTATATGTCGTGCTTTGTATTCAATGTTTGTGGCAAGATGCCTCATGATTATTGAGCCAATTTAGCGCATCTCAAGCTTAAAGCTTTCGCATGAGAATCGAATCTTCGGCCAATTAATCCAATAAAATTACTGCTTTCTCAAATCATGAATTTGCGTGTTGAATTTTTATACACTCCGGGTAGGGCAAAGTTGTTACAAGGTGAGAAGGTCGTCTACAAAGATGAGGAGAATCTGGAGGATTCAGCTGTGGCTGGTCCTTCGAATGCTCATCTTTCTACTGCAGTTGATCTTTCTACTCGATCTGCAGCTGCGGAAAAGACAACCCGACTCCGGGTTTACATGTATAATTCACCCTCTTCTGGGCCGTGGGTGGTATTCATCCAGCCCAAAACTAAAGTAAGGACGAACAAAATGCGCGTTGTTGTGGGCGACCGGAAGGCCGCAAACGGTATTCGTGCTAGTAATTTTTTTAATTTAGAATATCAGCTCTTTATTCCGTCTCGAGATGTAGAGATCGAGGGTGTGATCACCGAATCGAGTCTGGAGGCTGAATACATTGAGTTTCACGGCGTTGGCAAGTTTAAGAGCCTTGATTTGACTTCGGTCGAAATCTTGGATTGTCGTCAACTCATAACTGCTTTCGTCGTTGATTAGGTTACATAGTATGAGCCTACAGCCTCGAATCGGGTGACATTTGCGAGAACAACCCTTTTTCATTACGTCTTGATTGACGGAATTTAAGGCTTCCAGTACGCCTTTATGTGCATCGCTCAATGCAGTGCAAGAATTGCATCAGATGGGGCAAACTGCTTCGCATTGCTCCAACAAGAAGCGATGCTTGCATTGTGTTGGAGAATCATGAGAAAGGAGCATGCTCAGCAGTATAACAGAAATGTGTCTATTTTGGGGGCTCACCCCATGATATTCCCTCTTACAAGGCATTTCAGGCAAGCTGGAATAACTAGAGGCGCTCGTTAAAAGAACGTTCTAAACGTTGTCGCCAAACTGGGTTTTCATGTTTCTCCCGAACAAAATGTGTCAAAATCGCATACAAATTTCAGGCTCGTTGAGCGACCCCTACCCGTGATCCGATCTGGCCCAAATTTGGCATGAGGCCAAGAATCAATTTCAGCCTGCAGTGCATAACATTTTACAGGTTTTGAATTTCCCATACAAATTTGGGGCAGTTTAATGTGCATACAGCCAATTGACGATATGGCTGGAGATTCATCATATCTAATTCGTGCAGTTTGAGGGTAAAACGCTTTTAACGCATGGCATGAAAATAATTAATTGTTATATAAAGCCAAAAAAAAATTAAAAATTCAAACAAGATTTTTGTCAGTTTTGTTAGAATATATTGAACTTCAAGTATCGTGCGTCCAGAATCTGAAAACAAAAATGTTAATGGTTTTTCTTTCTTGTTCATCTGGAAATCTGAAATTCAACAATTTGAAGTATTTGGCAAAGTTGCAAATGATCGGATATTGGAATGAGAGTCAAGTTATGAATGCCCATATCAGGCAGGTTATATGCCGTATCAAGAAAAAAATACACTAGTCTTATAATTTTTTTACTTTTTATCATTGAAACATTAAATCTACGTCCAAATCACAATCTTACAGTGGAAATAGAAGAAGAGCTTAATATTGATCCGATAAAAATACGATATGAACAAAATATTACCATACAATATGGCCATATGGCATACCTAACTATGTTCCATGCAAAAGAACTGGTGATAACTAAAATTTCGACAAAATTTCAGTCTTGACGTATGCTTAACATCCGTTTCTACCATTTTAAATCAAATAATATCAAAATATTGCAAGTGTAAATGAAATATAGCAAAAACATAAATATGCGCATTTAGACCGCCGATTTAGGAAATCGGCTATTTTGACTTCTTTCACTATAAAATTATTTTCACGAAAACTGTAAGAGATTTTAACTGGAAAATTGCTCTAACGTATACAAAACAGATTTTCGCTCATGTGCATATAGTTTTCAGACTCCTATCTATTGGAATATAGGACAAAGTGAGTACTTTCCTTAATATGCGCATTTAGCCCGCCTCTCCCCTAGTGCTTTTTCAAAAATATCATCTTTAGCACAGTGCACATTTTAGCGCATTTTCGGCACAGAGGTTTGCTAAATATGCATTGGATGTTTGCAACCTTTACTATGGGTGTACTAAAGTGGATGCAACATACATACTTAAAATTCATATCTTTCTAAAGCGACGAAAACTACACCAATTGTACGTTATCTGATTCCTTATTCGTTCTTGTCGGAAGAATGCATGAGAGCGCAAAATTTTGCTCTCATAGCCTTCAAATCATTGCCAGCGACAATATTTTCCAGTTCTCTCATGGGTCAATATTACTCGATTTCCATCTGATTTTAAGCCATTTGGATGCACTGCTGGTTGCAAAGAGAACATGACGTTGATTTTCTCAATTGAAGCCCGCGCTGGAGTAAAATCATTTCAAAATTTACAAACATGGCGGACTCTCTATTATACTCGATTTAAACTGACTTCAAACGAAATTTTATACGATATTTTCACTATGCTGTTGGAATTACGATTCGCAACATCATTTTAAACGACTAAAAGGTAGAGATTATGCTTATTCGGGATTTACGATTAAAGATATCCAAAAGTGAACTTATTTACGATATATGGGCGGCCCTTCAATTGACGCTCTATCCAGCCTCTCCCTACCTTCTCTTGACCGGTTCGTAAAAAGATAATCTCACCTATAGAGCTATAGCGTGACCCATATTAACTGATGAGTTGATATTATGGTAACGTGTCGGACAGTAAACTCGGAGGATTGGTGTTCAATTCTCGGTCGGGGATATTTTTTTTCATTTACTCAATTAATTTATTGCTTTTTGTGAAGAAATTTGTAACGTCTCGATTTCCTTCGAAAGTCGAAGCTGGAACAAGACGACAAAACTCTCAAAAACCAACAGCCACTGATTCTAATCAGGACTGAATCCCACTTCGTGCTAAAGGAAAGTTAAAATTTTATTAGCAAAATTGCATAGCTCAACTTAACAGCACTTAAGCGCCAACAACTAAAAAAAGTTGATGTGCTGAAGTCTCTTAAAACCCGGACTTTCTTCCCAGGGGTGGGCTTCCAAAGAAAACTAACCAAAATGGTGTTGGCGAAATGAGGAAAGTTTGTGTAGGTTCACGAACTTAGTCGCCGCGCAATATCCGTAGTTCTCCGCAGCATAAAGTGACCAAACACAATGCTTAAAAAGAGGTTCACAAAGGTAACTAAAATGCAAACTTACCGATAAAATCGTCCTTGCACCTGCACACAAGCTACCGCCAGAGAACTTCCCGGGCTGGGTTTGGATGCCAAAACGTATATGTTCTGTTTGGGAACCACTGTATTTTAGCATAAACCCGATTAAAGAGAAGCGGAGGTATTGGGAGATCAACGTGAAATGATCTAATGATATATTGTCAATTGCATGAATTTTTAGACTATTGAGAGAATCTGATTTGACAGGTAACAATTCCGCACTCACTAACACCATCATATTCTTTATATAAACTACCAGGTGCTAAAAGTTGAAAAGGGACTATATGAAAAAAGGACCAACATCAGAGTTCAGTTACTTCTAATTATTTCTACCAAAAACTCAACTTTCATACGCACCGTTGCCGTCTTCAACAAACTGCGCAGATTGCACCTTTTTAGACCCCCGTGCAAATAATTTGCGCGCAGTAAAATCTGCTCACAGACCTATACATAGACAATGACACATATCGATATTCTTTACATCTTTGGATAAAATTGAATTAAAAACAATTGCGACTGGTGTGTCAGTAAAAATTGTAAGTGAATCCATAATTTTTTAACTAATTTTTCAGTAATTCGAAAAACGCCCGAATAATGCATGATTTATTTGTTCTGTACATTCTTGTACCCGAATGTACAGAATGCATTCTGTTTTCTGTTCGTTTCTTTTCATTTGTTGATCGGTCAATTTTCGTTATTCAACTTCTTGGTTCGAATGCATTTGATAATAATTTTCGCCTAAACAATAACGATTATGCCGTTTGGAAATGTGATTCGAAAATCAGAAGCGAGCAACGGCTGATTTGAAAAACTGACACGGGTTGTCTATGTGTGCGTCAGTGTGAAAATATTTCTGCGTGGAAATTATTTGCACAGGAGTCTAAATAGGTGCAATTTCCGCAATACATAAGTACTCTCGCATTTCGGAGCTTAAGTCCCATGCATGCCCTTTCCTTCCACCGTACACGATAATAGGCGTCGTTATCGGAGGAAACGATCATCGATGATCAGCAATGATCGGCCGGACGAGTGATAAGAGCGTGAGTTCCTGATAACAATGCAATTGCTTCGAACAATACTTCTTACAACTGCAGAGCCGAGAACGACTGAACCGACGAGCGATCCACCAGTTGACCACCGACTACCGACCGATCGACGCGAACATAATTAAGCCCTGGCCGGGTAACTAAAAGGCCTTCTCGTTCTTAAGTTAAAATTTATACCTAAGTAAAACGTTAAGTAAACTTATACCGTTAAGTCCAAAAAATCCGCGAGTTTTAATCTATCCATGGAAACCCCATCCTACCAGGGGACTTGCATGCTGCACGAGCAATAGTGACTGGATTTTTTTGGGCACCCAAGGGACGGTTGGATCCAGGTTGGACGAACCATTATCGGACGGAGTTACAGCTGCCAGGTTGGTGGTAAGAGGCCCATCCGGACATAAACATTGGTCCTTCGAGCCGGATGAGGGCCTGAGACCGGATACGATACCGTTGAATTCTGGACACGAAAGGGGACGCCAACCATAGAATTCGCCATTTGCACGGGAAAAGGGACGCTTGCTGGATAGCGTCGCCATCGCGAATAGTGATCAAACACAAAGGGTGTTTTGTTCACTATTGATTGGGATCAATAGGTGATCTCATTCCGGATTTCGGTTATCGATTTGGACCAGGATCGGTGCATTTTGGACGATTCGGTGAGGTTCAATGCAATTAGCGCTTTGGAAATCGATTGCATTGGGATCGGTGCATGCTTGACGATTCGGTGGTGCTCAACTCAACAAGGGTTTTCGGAAATTGAACTGGATCAGGATCGGTGCATGCCAGACGGTCCTTTGGTTTTCAACCTACGAAACGGTCATCGAAAGGTGAGGCGCGGCTGTCCTGGTGGTTCCGATCGCCCCCTCCCTTTGGTTCAACAATACTACAAGCTCATCCACTGTTGGCTAGTTGCAATTGGTGCAACATCGGTGCTCGATCGACATCAGGTGCATGGTTGTCCTGATCATCGCTGTGGAGGAAAGGGTAGTCCTGTGCATGGTGGGCTAGCTACGAGATCCGAAGCGAGGTTTCAACAAGGAAGGCAACGGTTCGATCTACAGCGACGGCGAGTTGGGTGACACATTTATGCTACGATCGGTAAGCTACTATATAATCAGTGGTTCCTAAACAGTGATGAACTTGTGAGAAATTTTAAGATTATTTTTGATTCCAATATTTTTATGATATTATTCAATTTGGTGATTCTGGTTTTTAAAATAATATATGGTAAAACGAATTTTTGGTGGTAATTTATAACGGCGCATTTCCTTGAGATTAAACCTGTTCGTTAGAACAATTGTCTCTTTTTTCTCGGCCTTTACCTTGGTTTTTCTTCACCTTGCTCCCTTATTGCAACATTTTGGTGATACAAAGTTGAAATAATATTGGATTGATTTAATTGCGGATTTCTAACATGCCTACGGTCAAAGCTGTTAAGGATTCGAAGAATCCTTCGTTGAAGTATTTAATAGTCAAATTAAAAGAGATCCAGTCGTCCTTTTCTGATGTGTGGGAATTTGTGGAAACGTTTCAAGAGGATGCTACTCATGCGCAGATTTCGGTTCGACTTTCAGCGATTGATGATTTATGGGAAAGGTTTGGTGAAGTGTTAATTGATATAAAATCACATGAAGATTTTGGAGCGGATGTAGAACTTTACGATAAGGAGCGAAAAGAGCTCAGTGACCGGTATTATTTTGCAAAATCGTTTCTGATGGATAAAGCTAAGGTTCGTTTGGAGTTTTCAGAGCTTGATCAATCAGTTCGTGCAGGTGAACCTAATAATCGCAGTGGTTTTGATCACGTTAGGCTTCCACAGATAAAGCTGCAGTCTTTCAATGGAAACATTGACGAATGGCTTGGGTTTCGCGATCTCTACCTCTCTCTTATCCATTGTAAACCTGATTTGCCAGAGGTTGAAAAATTCCACTACTTGAAAGGTTGTCTCCAAGGTGAACCAAAATCGTTGATTGATCCTCTACAAATCACAAGAGCTAATTACGTAGTTGCATGGGATATTCTGTTAAAGCGGTACAACAACAGCAAACAACTAAAAAAGAGGCAGGTGCAATCGCTTTTCAAGTTGTCTTCGGTTAGTAAAGAGTCCGTTAATGATCTTCTTCAACTATTGGAAGGGTTCGAGAGAATAGTTAACACTTTGGATCAGGTATTAGAGGCAAAGGATTACAAGGATCTTCTTTTGGTGAACTATCTCGTGTCTCTTCTTGATCCAGTAACTCGTAGGAGTTGGGAAGAAGAATCAACCTCGAAGGAAGAAGATACTTTATGCGATTTAACAGATTTTCTGCACAGGCGGGTTCGAGTTTTGGAAGCTCTTCCACCAAGGTTGAATGATACTAAGGGTGTACCTCCACAAATGTCAGCTAAACAGAAAGTCAGTGTCAGAACATTTCATAATAATGTGAATATGAATGGGTTTAAATGTTCTGCTTGTAATGGTCAGCATCCCTTGCATCAGTGTCAGAAATTTTTGAAATTGTCTGTGTCAGAAAGGGATTCGGTTTTGAGAAATCACTCTTTATGTCGGAACTGTTTCAGAACATCTCATATGGCTCGAGATTGTCAGTCAAAGTTTTCGTGTCGGAATTGTGGAGGTCGCCATCATACTCTGGTGTGTTTTAAGAGTAAAAACGGAGAAATTTCGGAATCTTCAAGGTCAGGTGAAACCAATGGCACTTCTAAGAGAGGAGAAACATCTTGTCAGGTTTCTAACACAGCTTCATCATCATGCTTGACATCGGGTGTCGGGCGCAAGGCTAATTGTCGGGTTCTTTTAGCAACTGCCGTGGTTCTCTTAGAAGATGAAATGGGAAATAGATATCCAGCTCGAGCGCTGCTCGATTCGGGGTCAGAAAGCAATTTCATGTCGGAAAGATTGAGTCAGCGTTTGAAGATGAGTCGGAAAAGGGTAGATGTTGCGATACTTGGTATTGGTCGGACATCTACCAGGGTTAAACACAAGGTTCAAGCAGTGGTGCGATCAAGGGTGAACAGTTACGTTAAGGAAATGGAATTCCTGGTTCTACCCAAGGTAACGGTCGATCTGCCAACTGCTACAGTTTCAACGGATGAATGGTCATTCCCGAATGGTATTGAGTTAGCGGATCCATCATTTTTTGAGTCGAAGGTGGTGGATTTGGTGTTTAGTATAGAGTCGTTCTTCGACTTCTTCGAAACGGGAAAACGGATTTCCATCGGAGACCAATTGCCTACACTAACAGAGTCAGTTTTCGGTTGGGTTGTTTCTGGAGGTTTATCGCAAGAGACTTCAGCACGGATTGCTTGCACTGTTTCAACGACAGAGTCTCTTGATACTCTTGTCGCTCGGTTCTGGGCTTGTGAGGAGCTAGGTTCGGAAAACCTTTACTCACGAGAGGAAAAGCGTTGCGAGGAAATTTTCCAGAAAACGGTACAGAGAGACGGCGATGGAAGGTACACAGTCTCTCTTCCTAAGAACGAAGAGGTTTTCCCCAACTTAGGCGATTCGAGGGAAATAGCCTTACGGCGCTTGGGCGCAACCGAGCGCAGACTAGCTAGGAGTCCGGAATTGCGTGAGCTGTATACCAAGTTCATGGACGAATATATACAGCTAGGGCACATGAGAGAAGTAAATGAAACGTCAGATACTAAACGCTGTTTTTTGCCACATCATCCGGTCGAGAAGGAGAGTAGTACGACTACTAAGTTGCGTGTAGTATTCGACGCCTCGTGTAAAACTACAACTGGTATTTCATTAAACGATGGGTTATTAACAGGTCCGGTTATCCAGGATGATCTTAGGGCGATAATACTCCGCTGTCGAATGTGTCAGATCATGGTCGTGGCTGACGTCGAGAAAATGTTTCGACAAATCAACGTAGCAAAGGAAGATCGCCCACTTCAGTCAATTCTATGGAGGAATTCACCATCGGAACCAGTAAAGACTTTCGAACTGAACACGGTAACGTACGGTACTAAACCAGCTCCGTTTTTAGCTACTCGTACTCTAAAGCAGTTGGCGTTAGACGAAGCAGAGAGATATCCCCTGGCCTCGCGGGTATTTTCGGAAGATACATATATGGACGATGTTGTATCTGGTGCAGACGATGCAAACGCAGCACTCAAACTGAGAATTCAGTTAGATAAAGCTGCAAAAGCTGGAGGATTTCGGTTACGAAAATTCGCCTCAAATTGTGCAGAAGTCCTGCAAGGGCTTTCACAAGACAGTGTAGCTATTGAAGAGTCTTCAGATGGATCGGAGAAAGATCCTTCGATGAAGATACTTGGGCTCACATGGTTACCGAAATCTGATGTCTTCAAGTACAACTTCAACATTCCTGAAATTCCAAAATCCTCGGTTTTAACAAAACGCAAGGTGCTGTCGGTATTAGCTACGCTTTTCGATCCATTGGGACTTCTTGGTGCTGCAATAACAACTGCTAAAATATTTATGCAGCAATTGTGGACGTTAAGGAATAGCGACGACCAAAGATTGGACTGGGATCAGCCATTGCCTCCAACGGTGGGTGAGGATTGGCTGAAATACTACGAACAACTGGTTTCTCTCAACAACATTCGTATCAAACGGTGCAACATAATCCCAGGAGCCATCTACAAGGAAATCCACTGTTTTTCGGACGCTTCGGAGAAGGCGTATGGTGGCTGCGTCTATTTGAAAAGCGTCAACCCAAATGGAGAGGTTGAGATTTGTTTGTTGTCTGCCAAATCGAGGGTATCTCCGCTAGCAAGTCAGTCAATTCCACGTTTAGAATTGTGTGGGGCATTACTAACTGCCGAGCTTTTCAAATTTGTTCAAGACTCCATGAAGTTTGAATGTCCAGTTTACTTCTGGACAGATTCCACATGCGTGTGGCGATGGTTACAGGCTGTTCCATCTACCTGGACTACCTATGTGGCAAATCGAGTTGCCAAAATACAAAATCTCACAGAGGGATGTGAATGGAGGCATGTCCCTGGCGTCGACAACCCATCAGATCTGATTTCCCGCGGTATTTCTCCCGCCGAAATAGGTCATTCTTGTTTATGGTGGGAAGGTCCGTCATGGTTAGCACTTGAAAGGGAAAACTGGCCAGAACTACCAGATAATCACTTAACGGAGATTGGCGAAGAGGAAAGGCGCCGAACAACAGTAACAGTATTGGCAACAAACACTTCCAAGCATGAGTCAGATTTCAATTGTTGGTATTTTAGTTTGTATTCGGATTACACTAAAATGGTCAGATGTACGGCTTACTTGTTAAGATTTATGAAGCTGTTAAGGTCAAAGCGTCAGGTCAAATTTCAACCTTTCTTACAAACAGCTGAGATGGATGAAGCCGAAAGAGTTTTAGCAATGTGTGTTCAAAAAGAGTGTTTTGCTGAGGAGTTGAAGGCTCTTTCCAAGGGCGATTTTGTGTCAAGGCAATCGAAACTCAGGTGGTTCAATCCCAAACTATCCCCAGATGGGTTGTTGAGAATTGGTGGTAGATTGAGCAATTCGACCGAGTCAGAAGCTGCAAAACATCCGATAGTCTTACCAGCCCGTCACGATCTTACTCGACTAATCCTAGAACACTTTCACCGCCGATTATTGCACGCAGGTCCTCAGCTGCTTTTAGCTACGGTTAGGTTGAAGTTTTGGCCTTTGGGAGGAAGAAGCGTAGCTCGCCAGGTTATTCAAAATGTCACACATGCTTCAAGGCTCGCCCCACACCAATTCAGCAGTTCATGGCAGAACTGCCGGCTTCACGCGTAACGGTTTCGCGTGCGTTTAGTAAGACAGGAGTGGATTATTTCGGTCCAATATATATTCGCCCGGCTCCCAGACGCCCAGTAGTTAAGGCATACGTTGCTATTTTTGTATGCATGTCCACTAAAGCAGTACATCTTGAGCTTGTGTCAGATCTATCAACAGAACGGTTCGTACAGGCCTTGCGCAGGTTTGTCGGAAGAAGAGGAAAATGCTCAGAGATATTTTCAGACAACGGTACGAACTTTGTCGGAGCTAGAAATCAAATGTCAGAATTATTAAGTCTGTTGAAGAGTCAGAATCATAGAGAAAAGGTTTACAAGGAATGTGGTAGCGATGGAATCAAATGGCATTTCAATCCCCCTAGTGCCCCACATTTTGGAGGTTTGTGGGAGGCAGCGGTGCGTTCCGCAAAAAAGCATATTTTGAGGGTTATCGGGGAAAACCCCGTTAGTACGGAAGATTTTACGACGCTTCTGGTTCAGGTTGAAGCTTGTTTAAATTCGCGGCCCATTACACCACTTTCGAACGATCCTAATGATCTAGAACCTTTGACACCAGGTCATTTTATTATCGGAGAGTCCTTACAGTCCATGCCAGATAAAACCTACGAACAAACACCAGATAACAGGCTCAACCAAATGCAGCTGATGCAGAAAAATGTTCAGCTGATTTGGAACCGGTGGCGTAGGGAATATTTATGTCTACTTCAAGCTAGAACAAAAAGATGGAAACCTTCTGTATCTGTTGATATTGGTAGCCTAGTCATCATTAAAGATGAAAATGTTCCTCCCTGTAGATGGAAAATGGGCAGAGTTGTTGAGCTTCACCCGGGACAGGATGGTATCACTCGGGTTGTTACGCTGAAAACGGAGTCAGGTTTAAAAAAGCGACCTGTTGAAAAGTTGTGTCTGTTACCAATGTCAGATTGTAATGAAAATACAGATCAGAATGCGTCAGAAAAAGATACAGAGTGAGTTATGTCAGCTATCCGTCAGAACTGTGTCAGATTTTGTGTCAGATTGGGAAATGAAAATATTCAGATTGGAATATTTTTTGTCAGAATAATGTCAGACTTCTGGTTGGATAAAATGGAAAATATGTCTGACTTCAACGTCGGTTGATAATGAATATTGAGTTAAACGAGTACATAAAAATCAGTTCGAGTTTAGTCAGTTATTGAGTCAGTTAAGTTCACCAACAAATTCTCACAAGTCATTCTTAAGGTAAAATTTAATCGATACAGAAATTCATTATTAATTTCTGGGTGGGTGAGGATGTTCTGTTTGGGAACCACTGTATTTTAGCATAAACCCGATTAAAGAGAAGCGGAGGTATTGGGAGATCAACGTGAAATGATCTAATGATATACATAAGTACTCTCGCATTTCGGAGCTTAAGTCCCATGCATGCCCTTTCCTTCCACCGTACACGATAATAGGCGTCGTTATCGGAGGAAACGATCATCGATGATCAGCAATGATCGGCCGGACGAGTGATAAGAGCGTGAGTTCCTGATAACAATGCAATTGCTTCGAACAATACTTCTTACAACTGCAGAGCCGAGAACGACTGAACCGACGAGCGATCCACCAGTTGACCACCGACTACCGACCGATCGACGCGAACATAATTAAGCCCTGGCCGGGTAACTAAAAGGCCTTCTCGTTCTTAAGTTAAAATTTATACCTAAGTAAAACGTTAAGTAAACTTATACCGTTAAGTCCAAAAAATCCGCGAGTTTTAATCTATCCATGGAAACCCCATCCTACCAGGGGACTTGCATGCTGCACGAGCAATAGTGACTGGATTTTTTTGGGCACCCAAGGGACGGTTGGATCCAGGTTGGACGAACCATTATCGGACGGAGTTACAGCTGCCAGGTTGGTGGTAAGAGGCCCATCCGGACATAAACAGTATAGTTAGGCCGTTAACTCCCGAGATCGTCGTAGGCTCGAATCACAACTTGCGCGTCACGTACTATTAGGACAGATTTATTGGGGAAAATACTTGAAAGCAGTAGGGTAATAACCGCCTTACTCAGATTTACTCAAAACGCAGCTTATTTTACAAAGCGACCGAACAACTCCAGGATCAAAATGCTAAGACCCTCAGGTTTTCTTTTTGGTCTCCAAGAAGACTCCATTTTCAATTCTCCCATAGAAAAGCCACCATTGGTAGCTCGTGATGACTGTCAGAATAACGATAAGTTATTCCGTAGTCCTTATGGGTGGAATTTTCATTTTACCGAAATTTCACATTTCAGCACACAAAGATCCACTCCCAATAAGACTGACATGATACATGTTCAAATTATGCATTGGAGATACTACGGATATTCCCACTTTGCCTACTACGGGCCGTTACAAATTGAATCGTTGGAATCTTGTCATTAGGTATAGATATATCGCATCCATTTTCGTAGATATATTTATGCTATTTTGGTAAGTTAAATACAGTCATTTCAGCTGGTTTATCTATTTGAATTATTCTGTTGTTCCTACAATATACCTGCTTAAATGTTTGCTGGGATTTTTCACCACAATTGATATTTCATGAAAGAAAAATTCACGTAAAAGAGCAAGGCAAAACTATGATCATAAGAGTATGAGCATATTTTTGTTTTTAACCTTAAACACAAATACAAATGCGTACACAAATCAACAACTTATGTGAAATTAAGCTTGCGACCAGCGACAAAGATGGCAGTTGAAGTTGAATAAAGATTTTTTCTCGACACAATTCCGAAATGTTGAAGCGTTAATCTACGCCCACGATTCCCTACTTTCCCCTATTTATTTTCCCAATTAGTTGGTTTTAAGTTTTTCATTTTTTATAGTTTTTCAAACCACCTTGGACAATTTTTATGACACTTAATATTAACATTTCAATGAACAATTCGTCCTGAATGTCCCTGTTCATCCAGTATTTAGTACGGTAAAACAAAATCCAATGCACAGTGGTGCAGAACATCAATCTAGCTGTACGAAATTAATAGCGCCCAGGGATGAAGAGATAGACATTTGATGTCTTCAGCAACATTGTTCAGTTTTACAAGGAGCATATTCTAGTATCAAAATTTTTGACGAGGGGTCCACCGATAGCGAGTTAAAAATGCTAACTTTTTTGTTTTTTTAATTAGAGCTTTGATGTCTTCGACAAAGTTGTTTATCTGATCAAAATACATAAGTTTGTTGAATATGTCAACGTCCTATCACATCACCCTAAGGAGTAACAGTCAAAGTAAAAAAAATATCTTCAAAAAACAGTTTTTTGAACCTGACACGTTGTAGGTTGGATAAAATGGCTCGCTGTCTTTGAAACAAAGTTGTAACAAGCCACGATCTACATTTGTCTCATACATTATGAAGGGTTTAGAAGTTGCTGAAGCTGCTGCTGCTGAAAGCATTTAGTGTATTTTATTGGCCATTTTCGAAGGCTCGTCCATCGAAAAGTGCACATTTTCGCAACACCCTCTTTTTTGTGATTATTTTTGATGATAAGTGGAACCATTTCCATTTGAAATTAGTGCGGAAACCGGTGGAACTAGTAGAGATTTGAATGATTGAAAATACTCATTTTATGAAAAAATTGCCTATTTTACTTATAGAAAAAACGTTAAAACATTTAGTTGATTGATAAAATGTTGCAGTTTTCTTTTATATAGTTTGTTTGATTAAAAGACAGCGAACCATTTTATCCAACCTACAACGTGTCAGGTTTAAAAAACTGTTTTTTATAAAAGATTTTTTTTACTTTGACTGTGCCTGAGGGTGATGTGATAGGACGTTGACATATTCAACAGATCAGATAAACAACTCGCTATCGGTGGACCCCTCGGCAAAAATTTTGATACTAGAATATGCTCCTTGTAAAACTGAACAATGTTGCTCAAGACATCAAATGTCTATCTCTTTATCCCTGGGCGCTATTAATTTCGTACAGCTAGATTGATGTTCTGTACCACTGTGCAATGGTATTTCAAGTTAATCAGTAACTATTTGAACCGTATGCCATGACTGAGTCTTCTAACCTAGTGCTTACATACTCTATACCATGGGTGGCCAAACCATGGCCCGCGGGCCACATGTGGCCCTCGACCAACTTTTTGTGGTCCGCGAAGCTCTTTTTGGAAAAGCCATGTTCTAAGAATTTATTAGTTTTCATGGTCTGCGTATATATTTTGGAAAAATGTATCTAAATCTACTCTAACTAAATTCAAAACATCTGACAAACAAAAATCTGAAAATCTCTTTGAATTGATATAATCCAAAGGCGTAAAAGTGTAAAAAACTAATTTCGAGAACACACGCTTTTAAATGGTTGTGTTTGGTCGTTTTCAATTCATTTTTCGAACATTTGCAATTTTTTTTTCAAACGTAAAAGTTTGCGAATATAATTTAACATGGAGAAGAGTTTGGCATTATTTATTCAAAACTGATCATTTTTGCACTTATACTCCTTTGGCTCTGCGGGCCTCATATAATTTTACAAAAAATGTGATCGTCACTGTATAAAAAAAAACAATTACAATTACTATTTTAAACTATCAAAATTGTACGGTATTTGACACATTCCTTCACACATTTTTCATTGTTTCCCGATCGGGTTTTGATGACTACGTATCTTTGGTGTAAAGCGCATTCAAGCGGACTCTAGTTTTTATATTGAAGAGTTTTGGTAGCCTCTGAAAGATAGTTAGATCGTATCAAGATCATTAAAAATCGTAAAATTTAACCGAAGCATATAAACATCATTATTATAATTATACTATTGCGAGAACTTCAACCATTCGTAACATGAATTCCACCATTCATAACACTATTTTTCAAATGGAGCAAAATTTGTAAAAAAAATGCTAGTAACAATAACGATTTATTAAGATGAATCTATACTAAGGTTCCTAGAATTCTTTCAGCATGTATCCGGGCCGGACTTTCGGACTATTTTCATCTAAAAGCCGGGCAAAATCCGGACATTTGATTTCAAAATTAGCTACCAAAACTTCAGGCAATATCAAATCAATAGCAAAACAGAACTTGGAAAAAGTCCACCAAAAGTTATTAGCAGATTTTAAATAGTATTTTAGGCTTCCACAAAACCTTTCATGATTATTTTGTAAAACTTACTCAAAAATTCTCTTTTTGGATACATAAAAAAAAAATTTAAAATTCAATTTGATTTATTTTGTTCTGCTCGATTTGGCAAAAAAGGTGAAAACATTCTATCATTTTTCAATTAAATCCGGAGAACCGAGTCGGGCTGGACTTTTTACAAATTTTGTATTAAATATCCGGACAATCTGACAAGCTTAATTTTTACTCGATGTGACTTTGCCAATTGTTTTTATAGCGTTTTCAAAAATCTGTTAATGTTTTTTTTTTTCAATACTCCAGAACAATTTTTTTTTGGCCCGCCAGCCAATCTCATTTCTGATTATTTCTGAAATTTGGCCCGCCTGCTGAAACTGTTGGCCACCCATGCTCTATACAACACAATATGGCAAAACTTTAACACATGTAAATTACGGACAGTTTCATTCAAATAGGCGAATTATGGTTGCATGCTAAGTAAGAAAAGGGCACCAGCAAAAAAAAACAAACCATCCTGAAGCTGGAAAACTACCCAATCCATCTTGCTTGCGCTGCCACGGAATTGGGATAAAACGAACAGCTTCAGCCAGAAGACTAATGCGTTTGAATTTGTTCTCATCAATAAAGCGGAAGTCTTGTTACATGTTACTAGCATCGTTGTATAGCTCATCTAAAATTATGCTCCCAGTTAATATCTTTAAGCGGTTAACAAGGAAACGATTTTTTCTAATTAAGTTTCGGGTTCTTATAAAAGCATTTATTATTATCCTTAACCGTGTATATTATCAATTAATTTCATAACTTGATTACCATTTCTTCATTACTACACTTTAAACTGTAATTTATAGGTTTTATTTTTAGATTGTCAAACTATTTGAAAAAAGCTTCAATTCAAACGATGTGGAACAATTGTAAAGAAGGTTGATTTAACCATAATGATCTGGCCTACCGGCACAGCCAAAATGATTAATTTTCGCATGGAAACTATAGGGTTAATAATAGACCTGGCTAGTCTTACGTATGTAGTTATTCACATTGTGCCTCACATTTCAGAAAAAGAGGCTCGGAAATGTAGTCTAATTAATAAAAATGGAGCAAGGCCAAAAAGACACTGACCAAAGCATAAACCTTCTCGAGCTAGTCGATAAGGAAAATAGACAAAAGTCGTAAAAGGCAGATATTTCTAAAGCTACTCCTCCATCAACAGAATACATACGTTTGGGCCAGAAAAAATCGGGATTAAATTTTGAAAACATCTGTTTGTGTCCATTAAACCATTGTGTCCATATAAAACACTTTCAAAATGGTTTATATTCCAGAAAACAAAGATAATATTTTTTTTTTTGAAAGAAGCAAATCTATTTTAAGCTCAATACGCTAAAATATGGCAATTATCCATGTCTTACGAGAGTTAGAAAAATAAGGTTTACAAGAACATTGCTTAATGCATTCTCGAAACTCCGAGATTTCATTTAATTTTCATTGATTGAAATCCCTGCACATAGAAAAAAAAACTACTCTATGGAGCCACTTTTGTCATTCTTCGATCTGATCTTGGTTTTTCTTGTTTCAAACCATCGGCGAGTTTTTAAGCCAGTGATGCTTTTCCAATCATATCATCTTTGGTATAATGCATGTTTCAACGCATTTTTAATATAGAGTAAGCGCTCTTCTCTGAGAGTAACTTTGTAACTTCACTTGAAATCATATAACTAAACATCAAAACGAATCGTAATGTAGCTACTCGAATAACATTATTATTTAAAAAAAAATTAAGGATATAATTTCACAAGAAATATATAAAAATCTTTAAAAAGTGTTTAAAGTACCATCTGTATCACCAAACATTCTGCAAAAAGAACGATATTGTACACACTACTAATAATATCTTTAAAATTTCAACACATGTGCAGAAGCAATAAAAGTTTCAATGTGAGTTGAATATTAAACGTCTGTAAAATAATTCTGACATGTTATATAAAAGTGATGTAAATTTAAAAACCGCTGAATCAAAACAAAAAAAAGGTTCCTATTGGATTCTTGTTTGTTTCCTTTCTAGTTCAAATTCAATAAAGATTTCCCATTTATCGATTTAAAATCTTTTTTTTAATAAATATTATTAATTTTCTTTATCGACTCAAAAAATTTTGGGTACCAACATTGATAGTCAGCTACTTTTCCGATGTCCTCGATCTAAATTATAGTAACTAAAAGCGCCTCTAAACTTAGGCTGCTTCCGGAATCGTATCAGCTGTCGCAGCGTCTAAGAAACCTCCGGGAGCCAACAAAATGGATTTGTTGCACGACTTTAGTACCGTAAAACGGGGTAACATTGATCACCGGGGTTACTTTGATCAACATGAAATTTTTCCACACATCATCAATAACTGAGTCTAAAGTTAAAATATATATAAACTTTTTTCTACGTTTAAAAACCTTTAAAGTTTTTTTTTATAAAAACGAACACAAACACATACAAGATCTCAATGAAACTTGATGTTTCCTCGAAGAGATTCATTTTTTCTTAACTCTAAGCGTACATCTTTCAAGTATATGACGGCTAGCATCTTACAAATGCTAAAACCACCAACCCACAGAAAGTGTACTACGTATGCCGTGACCGGGATTCGATCTTATGCCCACTGGCTTAGAAGACTTGAAGGCTATCCTCTACACCACGGGCTGCGGCAGTTGAGTATCAACTTGGAAAAAGCTTAATTTTTTTAAAATTTTAAATGTTATCTTATTTTGCTGGAAAATAATTTACCGATATGCCATTAACTTAGATAAGAAAATTTTAAATGTTATTAAAAATGTAATTTCAAAAACTTGAAATACCTATTTTTTCGAAGGCTCGCAAACAAACACCCTTCCTGGTGAAATCAAAGCTTTTAGAAGCAGCAGGTTGATGTGAGAGTTCAATGTTTTTCCTTAGTTTATGTAGGTATAGTTTTGATATAATTTTTGTTGTATTTTGAGGTAAATTTGTGATATTTAAAAAATAAGGACTTGCCTTGTCTTGTCTTGTGTGCCTTGTCAGATTCCTTGATAAAGGCAAAATAAACATGCCGAAACGTCGAATGTAGTAAATAAACATCGTTTTATAATTTTTTTTTTTTTTGAGACTGAAATCGCCGAAAAACTTTTTCAACATTATTGGATCAGTCGATAGGAAATTTAAATATTTGTAAATATATTTTGTATCCTTTATGTTCAAGAAGACTAGCTAAAACCGTCAAAACAGAGACTGATCGATGTTACCCCAAAGCATCACATTCTAAACAGAAACGAAATCGATTTTTAAATTAAATTTAATGTCGTCTAATAAATGTTTTGCAACCACCTTCATAAGAGTCCAGCTCTGGATTTGAAAATATGAAACATGCCACATTACAAAGCAAAAATTATTTCTTGTAAAATTACGCAAATGTCCTGTAACAAAAAGGAGCAGGACATTTACCGTAATTTTACAGGTCGAAAAACAAATTACGTGACATTTAATTTTTAGTGTACAACTTTTTTACAGGACATTTGCTGTAATAATAAATGAATCTCCGTTAACTTCTATGGAAAACAATTTAAAATTACAGGTTTAGTCAATTACAGGTTGATTTATTTTAAAGGTTGCAGTTTCAGTGACACGTAATAGTCAAAAAAATTTCTGTGTACCCTTAACACAAAACATAATCAAAAAATATTCAAAAAAAAGTGATCAATCTTACCCCGGATTAGGGTATCCTTAGTATAGTCAAAACGTCTCGGTGGTCGAGTGGTTAGCGTGGTAAGACGGTAATCGCTGGTCCACTGATGGCATGGGTTCGATTCCCATCTCGGTACTGGGTGTTAAATGTTAATATTAAGTTGTCCACGTCATTTATTCAGTCTGTAAAGCCTAAATCGGCTAAGACGGTGTATGTCTTTTTCTAAAATTTTGGCAACTCCGTCAAATAAATCACATTTTGAATTATTGAGAAAATCTATCTTTGGCGCAAACCCGAACGATAATATAAAAATCCCATGGCACTTATATTGTTTAAAACTTATAAATCTCATCATTATGCAATGTTTTCTGCAAAAAACATATTTTTTCAACCTTTTTATCTTTTTATTTGAAAAGATTTATTCAAAATATTTTCAATCTGCGATAGTTTCCATAATCGTCACATTTTATCTTACAATTCCCTTCAATTAACATTCGCTCGCTTGCACCAAAGCCTAGCCTAATCCTACCATCAATGATTAATTCTGTTCTTAAAAGGTTATCTCCTATGGGATTTTTGCTGTCACGATATTACCTAAACATACAGAATCATCACATGTACAATAAAGGAATAAAGCCTGTGATAAAGCTAACTTCCCAGTTTGACTAAGATCTACAAAACCTGCCGTCTGGCAGAACTTTTGCCAGACAAATCACTGAAAGGTAAATTTAATTAGTGAATTAAAATTGGAGCGGATGTGCCGCCACAAAATGCCTTCACGTCCCCGAGTATCAAATTAATTTTTGTGGTTTTCGGTTTTACTGGTATAATAGCGATAGGAAACCCATCGATTGAAGCACTAAATATCTAGATTATGATATCCGACTATTGATTTGTTAACTTGCAGGATAAAATGACCCTTTTTGTCGTTTAGTTGAAATTTATTCTATCCGACGGATCATTCTGCGTATTTTCTCTTCAAATTATGAAAAAAGATCTTAAGACGTATTTATTTTTCTGAGCTCGTAATCAAACATGTTATAATCAACATTGATAACTCTCAGTATTCTTCATACACCTCATGGGGAAAGTTCTTAATAAAATAGTCAAGTTGGCGTGTTTCGTCGAGAAATTTCTTGATTTGTATTTTTTTTATCAGTCATTCTATTTTGTCAACAAAGTTTGCCTCGTCTGAAAAAAATATCGGTTAATTCAAATCCTATAATTTCATAAAGATTTTCATTTTTCACATAAGCATTTTAGATTATCGATCTTTGTGATCGATTGGAATGCTGAACGAAAATTAGAGAGAAATAAACGGCCTTGCATTTACTTCGAATGCAGTGAAATTACTAACGATGGCTTAACTTCGATCGCCTCAAGGTGGTTCATTACTATTAGAGCGAGTTCACTCGTGTTGGGAAAAAGTGGTAGAAATTTTGACACTTGTAGTACATGTTAAAATCGAGGAAATTTTTTGGTAATGGCTTTCGCATTCCGTTTATGCGGTTGGGCTAAGTTTTGATGCTCGCGTTGTTTGATTGCTTACTCTATTAATTTACATTTAAGATTTTTAGAAACGTTCTGAGTGCTTCAAGAGTAGTGAAAATCGTTTTCCATCATCAAGTTTCAACGCATAAGCCCGAATAACGCGAAAAATCAAGGTGGTTTCTAACGATGAAATGCGAAAAGCGTGGCTCCAGAGATTTATTGAAGCTTTCAGAGAAACTTTCATATTTTTATTTGCGTCCTCGTAATCAGCTACTGGATGCGTTAAGCAATTCAACAAAAAACAATCTGATGTGAATCTGAAGAAGTTGGAATATAACCTATTACATTTGCAATCGTGGCTCCAGAGAGCGTCAATATTCATGATTTTTTTTTCAATCGTTCAGAAAGGAAACAGAACTGCTTATTGGCATAAATCGAAGGTGTCAATAATCTCAAAACATGACATTAATATTATAATTTAAAGTAAATAAATCAATTTTTAAGGTTATATGAGAGATCCGAGGGTGAAAAAATAATTGCTTCAAAATAAATTGAACAAATGCACGCATTTGAACCCGGAAATGCTAATTTCGGTTACTCGAGCCTCATCGTTATCCATGCCATTGATTCATTAGTGCGCTCTTTTGTTAATCTAGTTATGGGTCCGGAAAAATCATTCATTATATTATTCGTTAAGCAGTCTGAAGAAGTTATTGGTGTGTTTTATTTATATCTAAAAATTTGATTAGGCAGTGCATTCGAAAAAAAAAATCAACACTCGCTTTGTGAATAGCTTTTAAATGCATGAATGAAAATTGATAAAATTTTCAGCGAAGCTTCCCAGTAATGTGATGTTTACATGTGCAAATTTTGGTAACGTTCTGTTAAATCGTTTTTGAGATAGCGTTCCTTAATGAAGTTCTTCGACTTCTATTCTGGGCACAACTTGCGCCATCTATAGAGTATACAAACCCTTACCAAATCTAGGCTGTTTTTTATAACATTTTCTGTTTCCTACTTGATGCTTGATCTTTAAAATTACTCAAAATTTTGGATTTGGTCGGAGTACTGACAAATATGCCAATTGTTCTCCTTGAGCACATAAACAACATATTTGACTTTTTATCACTACACCACAATTTTCGCGTAATGGCACAATTTCAGATCGAACCAAAACAGAGTGCTATGTAGGGAAACGGTCGCATTTGGAGGCAGACTTATTTGTATATTTAGCCATTCATCGTGTCGATTGTTATGAAACATTGACTGATTTGCAGCTTCCACAGATCGTCAGCCTCCTCAAGTACACGGAGAATAATAAAAAGGTAAAATTTACCGACACAGCTATCGGAACATTTCGTCCATGTGATTGAGCAGTGAAAAGCCGTGAGACCGACATCAAGGGTTCCGTTTCACTTATGGTCAGAAGTAAAGTTGATGCCTATAACAACGCTGAACTGTGATACTCTCACTATTCTATATTTAATGTTTTTATACGCCAAGGTATACCCATTTATATTAAAGTGATATAGATAAGCTCTCAATCATGCCCACGGTTCACCGATTTTTTTCTGAGATTTTCATCCTGTAGGATGATTCATCCCTACGCGGTTGACCGAGATGAGCCGTTGCATATATAAAGGGGACAACCAGAGCTACGCTATCGCAAAAACCGGAGCCATCCTGCTTGTGCGTTTAATTGTTTTATATGTTAAAAGATGCTACAAATGTTCGAAAACTGGTGTGAATTGAATAGGTCTTCAATATAATAGTTGCGCAATTTCCTTCGGCTACTAAAGAACTCTAACAAGTATTGACTATGCCAAGAAGTTTAAATTAATTAGGAATTTTCTTTTTTTAAACAATAACTCGACGATTTTATTCTTTATGTCTAGTTTATTTACTAATCACATCATTCGTGTTAATTCAGTGCCCTTCATCTACCATCTGAGCTTTGGGAGCTCTATAATCATAATTGCGGAGTTCTGGATGCTTTAACGCCAACTGATCGTACGCCTCAACTATTCGAAGGCACTCCTCGGTAGAAAGTTGAAACGATCGAGCCAACGGATCTACGTCCGCCATTTGAAACGTCAACTGCGTTAGTTCATCTCGCTTATCCGGCGGATACAAATTGGAAACACAACGGCGGCAATATTTTTGACGCATGGAAAAAATATGTCGCACAACTTTCTCAACAATATCGAAATGAACTGTGGTGAGAGGCGTTTTCAACGGAACAATCGTGACGACCCCTACATCGACATCCGGTTTGGGTACGAAAGCCTGTCCAGGAATAATAAATTTCAATTCCGGTCGACTCCAGATTTGATTCATAACAGACAACCGACATCGGTATTCGGAAAGCATAGGGGCAACTATTCTCTCGGCCACTTCTTTTTGGAAAGTTAAAGTTAAACTGGCTCGTCCCAAATTCCAGACACCAATGTGAAGACTGATATCGCGTAGCCAATTTATGAGCAGTCTTGTGGAAATGGCAAATGGTAAATTTCCGATTATGTTTATAGGTGCCCTTTTTCCATTCCAATCTGATTTAGGGCAATCTGGGAATGCCTCCGCAGTAGGATAGTCCAATATGTCTCCACGCACAATATCCATTTGAAGATAATCTTTGGAAACATCTGCCAGCAGTTCTAACGTGGGCAAAAATCGTCTGTCCTTTTCCACCACAACCAGATGACGAGGAAACTTGCGAATAATGGATCTTGTAATACCACCGGGTCCTGGGCCAACCTCCAATACGTATTTGTCCTTAATATTTCCGGCAGATCGCACAATTTTCCCTGTCAGATTTTCATCCATGAGAAAGTTTTGCGATAATTGTTTGATGGCGCGCAACTTGTAGAGCCGAACTAGATCCCGAATAGTAGGCAGCGGAGGTAAGCGCACGCCGCTCGCGGGAACCAGGGATTTAGCAACGAATGATGATGACATAGTAGAAATTGTTTAACCTGTAACAAGAAGCAAATAGTTGTTCATCCATTCCTTCTTACCGAGTCGAGATTATTATTCAAAAACCTACAAAACGTAACAAGCTGTAACACCTCCTTCCCCTCCCCTCCTTAACGCGTTACGTAAAATTTGAATGATCCCTTAGATCGAATCTAAACAGCCTGATACTTGACTGAACTTCTCTTGCATATTCTAGCTTTTAAAACCAAGAAATCACAAAACTGATTAAAATGCGAGGATTTGGTTATTACGAATATTTTTTTTTTTATAATTACAACTAGTCTAATAAAGGCCTTTCACTTTTACAAAAGTTTCAATGTGCCGAGTGTATTCGTTTCACTAGGTTAATAGGGAAGGGGGCCGTAATAGTCGCGACGACCCAACTGTTGGTTTTGATAGCTACGGTTTGGTATCAGTATTTATTACAAATAACATATTATTATTTTTTCTGTTATTCTCTACATTAATTATGTTCTACTGTATGTATTACGTGGTATTACTCTACATTTTTCTAGGGAAGTTAAACCGCTCGGTTTATTCATCCGAACTTGTATAACAAAAAAACAATCCAATTACACCATGTTGTTTAAACTTACCTTATAGCTCTAATAACCAAACAAACTTCCCAATACCTCAGGTTATTGTTTTTCTGGAACTTTTTCCACTTTCAAAGGCTCTTCAAAGTCATCAAGGAATCGCTCCTGTTTAACCGAGAACATCGAGTACAGGTAGATGGCCAAGACCGTGCCCCCTAGGGCAAATCCCGTCAGCTTATTATTTCTTCGCTGGCGTTGCAATTTCTGAACTCGTTGCAGATTCTGCTGCTCGATCAATCGCATGAAGTCAATTTCGGACTTTTTCAGCTGCCGGCCAGGTTCGTCGATTTTGAAACCGTGCTGTTGCTTTTCAGAACCACCGGATGACATGTTCTTGGATTGCGGTTCAGAAAAGGTTCGTAATTCCGTCCACCGTTTACAGCAAAGTTAACTCTTTTTCTGATTCAACAAAAATGAATGACATAACAAAAGAAAGCATGTTTCGTTAGGTTTCGTTCAGTCGGATCTTCAGCAGGGATGCCAGGTGTTGAGAATACATAAACAGTGCATTTTGAAAAAAGTCTGTGTACGTCTGTGCATAAGGGAAGATCTCAAATTTGGTATACCAAACAAGGGTTTAGGTGATGCGCGTGAGCAAGGGGGGGGGAGGTTATTGTGTGAAGGGGTGTTGGGTTTGAGTTAATAAATGTAATAAAACACAGTTTACCATGCCGATCTTACTAATAAAATTAAGTTTTAAGGAGTGGGCAGGAAAAAAGTCTGTAAAATCTGAGCACTCAGGGCAAAATCAGGGAAAATCTGTGTCTGAGCAATATCTGGCCGAAAGCAATATTAAAAATATATGCATCATTAAATAAACTAACGCTGAACTAATATAATCGCCCAGCTCGGTATTTCGTGTAACTGATGTAAATTGACTCTATCCTGTTTATAGCGGTACAAGTTTTAAAGACTCAATGCTAGTTGATTAATAATGTTACTTCTCAAAAGAAGCCTTTTTTTTCTCAAAAGAAGCCTTTTACACTATATTCTGTCTATTTTTTAGTATTAATCCAAATTTAATCTGCAAATTTAATAGCACTGACCATACTGACTGGACACTCGATTTCGTTTTCTGGATAATTTCCAACAGTACGCAATGTCGATTCCAGAGAGTGCATCGATCGATTTGAAGAAATGCTATCCCAGTTAGGAAATGCCACCCAACTTTAAAAATAAAACACGCAATTTCTACGATAAAATCGGGATAAACAGGACGATTTTTCCTACAGGGCATTTGTTGTCAAATTTTCCAAGTTCGCCATCTGCCGTCGGTATTGCGAACCTGCACAATCTGACAACAAAAAATTAGACAGAAAATGGTTGAATTTCTGTTTTAAGTGTCATGTCTGTGTGGTCAGTGATAATAGTTTTAATCCAAATACAGATTTTTCGCAGTCTGCGATGTCATGATCTGTTGGTAAATTCATAGGCAAGCATTGATAAAAAAAAAAGTTTTTAATTTAATGATTAATGGCATTTCGGTGAATTATACATTCTAATAGGAAGAATTTCAAATGAAAGTAATGAAAATTATAGACGGATAGATTAGATTAGGAAGCATGAAAGGTGTTGAAAATGAGCCAAGAGCGTGATTTGAGAAAACTTCTTGCCGCACAAGACCATTTGTCCCACATCGTATTATTGTCTAGAAGAAGCAAAGTCGATAGGCTGACTTTGCATTGATCTATACAATGATACATGGATGGATCGAAGCACGTGTTTTTCGTACCCCGATCGGCTTTGCTTCTTCTAGACCAGTGGTTTTCAAAGTGGTCCCTACCGCCCCCTTGGGGGCGTTGAGAGCTTCTAGGGGGGCAGTGAGCTCCATTTTGAATTTCGGGGGGCGTTGTAAGGGCTCCAGGGGGCGGTAAGGTCGTAATTACCATTTTCACAAATCACGAAACAATGTTGATTTGAAATAACAATTACGAATTACGTTACATAACTAAACATCAAGTTCAAGACTTAAATATCTATAATTTCTCGAAGCTGCAAGCAAATTTTTGTTCCGTTATCTCAATATTTTTTTTCTTAAAAAGTATCTACATTTTTTTTTAACTGTCACAGATTTTGTATACGCTCCACATGATGATCTGGTTTTGTAAGATTATTTTGGGTTATGCTTAGAAGGATTAATGGCTTGATTTTTAATTGATTTTAGAATGCTTCATAATCTTTAAAATTTATTATCTCAAAAAATCTGCTTAACCTTCGAAAAGATCTGTGTAAAAAGGCGTTATTTATGATTTAGTAATAGATTTTTTAGAAAGAAAAAATGAAAAAATTGGTTCAGGAAAGAAATTTTTTATTTTATGTTCTTATTTCAATCGATTTAAAAAAATCTATTGTGCCATTTGCCATGGATAATCTTTTAAATTAAAATTAAATGTTTTAATCTGTTCGGTTATCACTTACATTGCTGGAATTCAGTAACTAAAATCTTATTTAAACTTGAAGACCCGTGAATGCTGCATAACTTTGAACAGGATTGAAATTCAGAAATTAAGAAATAATACTTTTTTTACGTTGTTTTGCCAGCTTGACAGTAATTAGTTATTATTAGTACCTGATAATAATAATGCAAATCAATGTTGACTATAGAATTTTGTCGAGGAAACTTTACACAGAATTAACTGTTTGAGGCCCTTGAAGCCAAAGGGTATAAGTTCATAAAACCTAATTTCGAAAAACAACGCATACCTATGTTATCCCTCAAATAAATTTGAATGAATTTTTAGTTAAGTTTAACAACAACATATAGTCAAAAGCTAATGGTTTTTCAACGATCAAGATTGTTTTGTTTTCAAGATTTTCTAAAATTTGCCCAGGGGGGCGTTGAGCTCGAAAATTTTTCAAAAGGGGCTGTGAAGGAAAAAAGTTTGAAAACCACTGTTCTAGACAATAATACGATGTGGGACAAATGGTCTTGTGCGGCAAGAAGTTTTCTCAAATCACGCTCTTGGCTCATTTTCAACACCTTTCATGCTTCCTAATCTAATCTATCCGTCTATAATTTTCATTACTTTCATTTGAAATTCTTCCTATTAGAATGTATAATTCACCGAAATGCCATTAATCATTAAATTAAAATCATAAACCAGCGGTGATAAACTGTTAACACAAAAAAAAAGTTGTGTTGAAATTTATATAAACATTCCATATGAAGCCCTTATTCTGAAAATCAAAAAGAAATTTAAAGGATACTTTCAGCTTTTTTAAACTCTTCCCAATTGACAGTATTAATAGTTTTCAGTGTATCTTGTCTGCGTACATTTCATCGTTAAGTTTAATTCAACAAGTCGGACGCAGCCATTAAAAATGTTTTCAATCTCACCCGTAAATGTTTCATCTTGGCCGCAAATGTTTGTACACAAAAACATATGATTTCGGGAGAATTGAAGAGCTCACCAGAGAGTCAACTCGGCACAACTCAACAAAGGAATGCTGTCGATCTCCTGGTGGAGAAAACATCAAGAGAAAATACCACGCAAGAACGATTACTCTCTAAACAGGATAAACAGAGGCATGCAACGTTATACGATTACTCTATAAAACGTGTGACCAACATCTTTTTGCTTTTTGCATCATTTTTAAGTTTTTTTTGCCTTGATGGGAGTTAGGTATCAGCAAACACTGCGACACCATCTCCTCCATAGAAAAGTTTAGATTAGTTAGAAAGCTTTTGGGAACGGCCATATACATTTTCTTCTAACTACAAAACGTCAAACATTTACATGGCATCGCGGATAGCATTCGAGATGAAAGCTTAAATCTGATCAAAAAAGCTTAAATCTGACAAAATAATCTTAAATCTGAGATAATATCTCCACACAACTTGTATAAGGTTGCATCCCTCTGTTCTCTCCAGCGTTTTGATGTGTGAATTTCTACGTTTCTTCAATACATGAATACATAACCTCAAATCTCAATCGAATAATAAAATGAGAGAGGGAAATCTTTGCGTAGAGAAAGGAAATCCCGTTCAGTCAACCTCACCCAACCTATATACACATCTCAGGTGGCGATGGAAATCCCGTGCTAAGTGTTAGTAAAAGTTTTTTTTTGTAAACATTGAAACCATGACAATTTGTGACGTCAGTTGCATTTCCAAACAAACAACCAACAGCGAAAACTATAGAGAAAAAAATCATTGCCAACTGCTATTTACGATTCTAGCCTAGGATACATAAATATCCTGGCAAGTGACGTAGGCTTTGTTTACCTTTTTACTTCTTGAATAACGAGTTCTGTATTAGTGTGCGTGTTTCTTCATCACCTTCTTTCTACCACATTGAACCTCACCCACCCAATCCAACGCACCCCACCAGCTAGTAGATTTTCCTTTAAGTGCACCTTATACTTTGTTCGTTAGTCGTGTTTTGAGAGCAGCTGAGAGCGGGCCTGACCAAAATAGAAAAGTTGTCGCGCAGTGTACACGGAATAGTTTGGTACGGTTCGTTGTTTTGTGTTTCTGTGAGCAGCTGGAAAAAATTGCAGCAAAAGTGTGGATTATTTTGCGTCGCCTTTATTCTTAGCTGTTTTGCTTTTCGAAATTGTTCTTTCTAAAAGAGGTGAAAAATCGTGCAGTGAGCTGAACACAAACCAACTTCGCACGATCTAAAGAGCAATAACACATAGGATGAAACATTGCCATTTAACAGTTCTATGCACCCAAGAAGCCATTTTTAGAACAGATAGAAAAGTTAAGTGAAGGAAACACCTATATATAATGTCAGTACGCTTTTCTTGTCTTTTCTTTCTGGTTTCAGAAGATTTTCTGAACTAAATCCCATTCAGGTGATAGTTTACAGTAGATTAGTGGAAAGAAGCTAGAGCGTCGAGGCGTGCAATGGTTTTATTTATATACCTACCCTGCGACACATAGGGGAAAAATACTGCTCTTTGTAGTGCTTTCCGAGTTTGTTGAACGGAAGGGAAATGGCACACGACTGGGTTAATAAATAACACGAACATCATCATCAGCAGCATCGGATCAGCGCATAAGCAACGTTGAGTTTTCTTTATATTTTTCAGCTGGTCGACATGCTCCTATAGCACCTACCAAATCAGGCAGGGCTTACAATACCGCAGGAATGTTTAAGACCACATTTGAATTATTTATTTTTAAATATTTCTGATGACTGGTTAGTTCAGACATTTTTAAATTATTGCTCATAGTTGCATTGAAAGATATACTGAAGATTATTTTTAAAACCCATAAAACGGTACCATAAGCTCTATGTACCCTGCAAACATGATGTCGCTTTAACAATCAGCTGTGTAGGCATTTGATCAGTTGCGTTGCGTAAATGGTTCTCCAGTGTCTATCATACAAAGATAAGTCTTAAGCATTAATAAAGGTCAACTTTCAACCATTCTAGGATAATCTAACACAAAAAAGTGTTGCGCAAAAAACTCAATGAATGAATCTGTTACAAAGCGAGAAAAATAATTAATCAGGAAGTACCGAGCATGAAAAGTGAATTTACAGCCATTTCACGTTTATATATAACACCGTTTATAATCCACAAGTTGTGAAGTGCTTTTCTGCCATTCCATCGGCTCGTGCAGCCTTTCGCCATCTGAAATTGCGCTATTGGAAAATCGAAAACAAGTCGGGGAAGACGTGTGTGAGTGAAATTGCTCTTTTTCCACATTGGCCAAGTACTGCCAGGTTCTCCTTATAGTGCTGCTATAGCTGCTGCTAGGCAAATCGAGTGCCGCGAGTTCACATAACATCTCGAAGCGAATCTTCGAACTTTCCACCAGGCACCACACCTCGGCAGACGCTGTACGTACACCGTCGTTTGGGGGGAGGCCGCAAGATCATCGGAGTCGGAGTAGGGACCCATTTCAGGCATCCAGAATCATGCCATTTATTTCCAAGGATTGGCGATCGCCTGGTGAGGCTTGGGTCAAGACCGACGAAGGTTGGGAAAAACTCAAGGTGTTGGAGTGCGTCAAACGGAAAAGGTGAGTACTTAGCTTACGTTAGTTGATTTTTTTAACTGATAATATTTGCATTTTAAATTCTGTAACATTTTATAAGGCCATTCTAAATTGTTGTGCAGTTATAGTATGAAAAATTTAATTAAACAATTTGAATGTTTTATTCAGATCTAGAAAAAGCTTTTTTTTAATAACCTTTTTGTACGAAAGTGAGCTCTTTTGTAGACAAATGTAGTTAGATATGTTGAGAGTATCCAAGTGACCCTTCCTTACCCGGCAACGTGTCTCCTCCAACTGATAGTATCAGGAAAAGATAACTCCTCGAGATCGTTTACTACTCTAAGAGCAAGTTCACTGGTGTTGGGAAAAAGTGGTAGAAATTTTTAAACTTACGGCACATTTTGAAAATTTTGTCATGCAAAAACATTTTCAAGATCTGTGGCCTTCTAGTTTTTTTTACAACACGTGTTGTATTTTTGCATGCTGTGATGCAAAAATAGCAATATTTCTATCACATACGGCAGAAATAGAAACAGTGTTGTAAACAGGCTTGGCAAAAGTCATCGTCATGAGGCGTGAAGCTGTGACTGTAAAGCCTCTTGGTCCGTCAAACTCAATTGACTGTTCCTTAACGACCAGTCACTTCGTTTGCCAGTCATTCATTCCCCATTCATTTGAAGCTAAAAGAATGACCTAGTCAAGCAATCGCATTCAAACGACCGATGACGAAAAAGAAACGCATTTATTATTATTGTTGCTCCTGCCAGCAAGCCGAAGACGACCGAAGGCGAAAGAGAAAAGAATTTATTATTATTGTTGCTTCTGCCAGCAAGCCCGTTTTCGGTTTTTATTGCTATTGTTGCTCTCTGCCAGCAAGTCGTTCAATTAGTTGTACCTGCCGTCAGCACCCGATCGAAGTGTGAAGAGATTTGCCAGTCACTCTCATGAGAAATTTTGACCTTGTGTAGGAGCTTCGCCAGTCGATGATGGAGAAATGTTGATTGTTGTCGTGCTTTGTCCGTCATGCGAGTAGTGAGGCTCCGTCAATTGATAACAGTGCCAGTCGTTTGATGAAACAAAACTAGTCGGGTCAAGCGTGACTGGCGAAATTCACCATCACTGGTTGTAAACAAATACATCGCCCCAAGATCGTAAAAACATTTTTGCATGGTAAAATTTTCAAAATGTCAAAATTTCTACCACTTTTTCCCAACACCAGTGAATTTGCTCTAAGCTGTGTCTCCTGGAGTTGTAATTTTTTTTTCTCAAATTTTTCCACCTAACTTTCTTTTCAGCGTCAGTTTCTCACAATTAGACATGAGAAGTGATAAATAAGACGTGAGAAGTGAGGAGTGAAACGTTAGAAGTAACACGAGAGAAGTTAAACGTGAGAAGAGAGAAGAAAAACATGAGAGAGTTGGGAATTGAGAAGCGAAGTGAGACGTGAGAATCGAAACGTGAGACATGAGGTATGAAACGTAAGACGTGAGAAGTGGGATGCGAGAGATGAGATATGAGAAGCAAGATGCATCATGCCTTACTTTTCATACGTTACGTACTGCATATCATGTCGAATGTCTCATGTCGAATATCTCATTTTGTATGTCTCAATAGACTGAGTCAATTTGGATCAATTTTTTGAATATCTCAAACCTTGGGGTCTTCGTTTTGGTTCAAAACTCATCCATGATTTTTTGCTGAATTTTAAATAACGTTTACATGAGTAAATTTGAACTTTTATGTTTGTATTGAAAAATTGAATATTTTGTACTGAAAAATCAACATCGTTTTTGTTTGGACAAGTTGGCAGATTGCCTACACCGGTTGATAGTCCGGATCTGGGAGTAATATGCCCCATCTACAAGAAGGGCGACAAATTGGACTGTGAGAACTACCGAGCGATCACTGTCCTCAATCCTACTCCGCCGCCTAACGCCACAAGCAAACAGATTCGTGGGAAGTCATCAGGCCGGCTTCATGGAGGGACGGTCTACGACGGACCAGATATTCACATTACGGCAAATCCTCCAAAAATGCCGGGAACACCAGGTCCCTACGCACCATCTATTCATCGACTTCAAAGCCGCATACGACACGATCGACCGTAACGAGCTTTGGAAAATCATGGACGAGAACGGCTTTTCCGGGAAGCTGACCAGACTGATCAAGGCGACGATGGATGGAACGCAGTGCTGTGTGCGGATTTCAGGTGAATTGTCGAGTTCTTTCGAATCGCGCAGGGGGCTTCGACAAGGTGATGGTCTATCCTGCATGATGTTCAACGTGTGGTGTTGTTCGACGAGCGGTGGGCGAAATGCGGGGCACGATTTTCAACAGATCCAGTTAACTTATATGCTTTGCCGATGACATTGATATAGTCGGCAGATCATCTGCGGCGGTGGAGGAGATCTACCGCAAACTGAAACGCGAAGCAGGAGCAGGCGCGGTCCTATGGGGGGGGGGGGTGATCGGGGTGATCACCCCCCCCAAGCGGCAAAAATCCGTTACAAAATACCCGCAAATGCTCGAATTTCTATAAAAAGTTGGAACTTTTCTTAGTAGATGTGCTTTCCAATTTTAAAAATTTTCCACTCCGTGGGGGTGTTTTTTCCACAAAAAAGTTAATTTATCACTTAAAAGGCTCAATATTGAAAAAAAGTCGGTTCACCAAACTCAAGCAGCTGTAAATTAGGATTCCCTGGACTGAATTATACCAAATAACTTTTGTTGATAAGTTACTCAACGAAAATGTGTTGTTGAGTGTTGATTTGGAATTTGCTTTTAATAAAATGTAGGGACAACTTTTTTTTAAATTGTCACTAATTTCCCTCATAGGCCTTAATTAACACAAGCAAATCGCAACAAATTTTAGTATTCGCTTCAAATTCAGAGCTTCTGAATTCTTGATTTTGTTTTGAATTTGAATTAAATGAAAAATTTGGAAAAGTCATACAGGGGGGTGAAAATGGTTATAACACTGAAATACTTGAAATATTTGTTCTGCTTTCATCATACATTGCCTTCAATTGCAAAATAAAAAATCAGATTCTGAATCACAGTTGAGATTCTCTTTCGCGAGATTTTTTCACCTTCAATTAATCCACCATTCAAATATGAATTACAAACTTAAAATTAATAACCTATATTATGAAATTCAAAAACAAAAATTTAAATTTCAGATCTGATATTATTTAATTCTGTTTTAAATGTATTACATCAGACATTCATATTATGGATAACTGTGAAAAAAAATACAAGTACTGCCAAACAAAAATCGAATATAAAATATTCATAGGAATCCGATCAGGAGAGCATGCCAAAACAATAACTAAAACATATTTCAAGGAGATATTTATATCTTTCTTAGATAAAATTTGGATCTCAAGGTTTTCGACTATAAGTTTCCTAAAACTGGGTAATATCTTATTTTGATTGAATTTCTCGAACAGAATTGAACTCACTTTCAACGATAAAGAATTTGCTTCAAATTGTTATAAAATATTATGATCATATCTTATTTTAATATGCATACAACATTCCATAAAACACGGACATCGAAGTCAACGGCCCAAACCGTGCTTTAATGAAATTCGCTCAACCCATTCATAAAATTGAATTCAATTTTTGGGAAATCATAAATGGAGCATTGTTTTAGCAAACTATGTGAGTTATTGAAATTCCTCTAGAAGTTTTACTCGAAGCATTCATATCTTGATGAGTTATAATTATGTAAGATTTTGTTCTGCCCAATATCATGCTATGCTATCTGAATGAGATATAATCTTGATTTGAGCATATCAAAATCTGATATAATTAAGCTATGATCGTAAAGACTTTTTATATGATTTGAAATATTTTATCATCCTACGAGTACTGAATTATAGCTCATATTGATAGAAAAAAATTGAGTATCAAAATATCTCATTTTGATATAATTTTGATTTTTCCTCCTGATCGGGAAGAGTTTAAATTTAAAAAAAAAACCTCTCAAGAGATTTCAGCAATAATAAATCGAAGAAAGAGATTACGTTTTATGACTTTTGCGTTTCCTATGAGTGCCAAAAAGGAACAAAAAAGTATTTGTATCAGCTGTTTCAGGAATTGGTGTTGGAGATAGAGATTCAAAAATTCATCTCTAGAACCAAAAATCTGCATTCAAAACTATAACACAAGAAAATAAAATTCTCAATTTCCGAAGTGCAAAGAATTTGAAACTGATTTCAACTTATTTAGGAGCTCTAAATGCAAATTTGTATTATTTTATCAGCGCTTTTTTTTCTGTATAAATTTTTAAAATACAAGGCTCATTGGAGAAATTTGTGCACTTTTAGCAAAAGTGTAAAATATCAAAAAAAAAAATTCGAAAAAAAAGGTATTAACTTAATGATTAATTTTCATAAAGACTGTGAGTAAGTTACCATGAGAAAAAATTATAGGAGTATGTATCTTTCCCCATTTTGTAAAATACGAAGATTGTCTAGACGAAATCTGTATTGTTTTTTTTCGGGAATTTTTAACTTCTTAGCATTCTTCCCTCTGACCTGCATCGTTGAATAAATAAAGGATAATGAAAAGATTTACCATATTTTTTGTTGTTCAGGTTAGTTACTTCATCAATTATCATTCATCGATTTCACTCTGAACTGCTAAGTTTAAAAATTACTCAATGCCAGAAAATAAGAAGGGAAAAAATAGACAAAAAAAAATCGAGTTTAAGACGCAAAAAGCTTCCAAAATCAGTTTGCCACGGTTTTAATTTTTCCCTTGTGAATTAAAACTTTCCCCTTAGCATTCCACTATTTTTTCGGCAACAAGGCATTCTACCATGCAAAACAGTCAGTAGATCTTTTAGCGATTTTTAACCAACACTCCTGGATTTCTATAGATCTACAGCAATTATGTCACCGATACTGCTTTCAGCTCATCTACACAATAATATTGAAATTTTAATTTAAAATTTAGCTTAAGGTTTGATATTCTTAATCTGAAGGCTTGGCTATTTCAATTGCAAATGATTGAGACTGTTAACTAAAGAAGAGTATTAACATTCAGAATTAACCCTTCATTTCATTATTTTCTTTATAATTCCAAATTATTTAAAAAGTTGGTAATTAAGTGGAGGTGAACAAAGATCAATCACTTTTGTTTGTAATTTATTTGTTGTAATACAATTTAAATTGAAAATTGTTGATGAAAACTTTAAATTCAAAAGCAAATCAAATAAAATTCGGTTCCAAAATTTAGAAACTGATTTTGATAATCGGTTTCTTCTACTTAATTTATATTTAAAGTGTTGATTTTATATATTTTGTTTGAAAAATTTGAAAATTTTAATACTAATATACTATTAAGTATTTAAGTATTAATATAATACTATTTCCAAATCACGATTCAGTAAAATACCCCAATAAAGAATTCAATGCCCGTTAGTTATGTTTGTTAATTTGTTTATCGGGCTTATCGGTGAAAAGTAAAATACTTTCGATAAATTATAAAATACCAGAGCTCTAATATTTAGAAGCTCAGGAAATAAATGAAGATAACTTGATTTTTTTTTCTACGTGTTCATCTCTCAACAACGTGTGTATTATTTTCATTGCAAAAATTACATTTATAACAAGAAATTTTTTAAAAGGCTCTTAAAATGACAATTCTAAAATACCTGTTTTACCAACAAAAAAAAAATATCAACATTTTTTCGCAGTGGTTATTATAGATTCGCTGGTTGTTTTATAAAGGGATAACCGCCCCCCCCCCCCGGCAACCCCTCCCTTCTCCTTTCGCTCACTCAAATGATTGTTTTTTTCACCAGATATTTATATTGACTGATTTTTGAAAATTGGAAAATCACCCCCCCAAGAGCCGACTCTAGGACCGCCCCTGAGCAGGAGAGATTGGATTGATAATCAATACGTCCAAGACAAAGTACATGCTGGCCTGTGGATCCGAGACCGACCGAACACGCTTGTCCAGTAATAACAAGGTCACGATCGACGGCGACGAGCTGGAGATAGTCGAATACTTTGTCTATCTCGGCTCACCGGTAACCGCAGATAATGACACTAGCCGTGAGAACCGGCGGCGGATGATCAGCGGAAGTCGTGCCTACTATGGACTCCACAAGCAACTGCGGTCGAGAAGACTTAGCCCTCGCAAGAAGTGTAACCTGTATATGACGCTCATTAGACCGGTTGTTCCCTACGGGCACGAGACATGGATATTGCTCGAGGAGGACCTGCGTACACTCGGAGTATTCGAGCGTTAAGAACCATATCTGGCGGCGTTCAGGAGAACGGAGTGTGGAGGCGAAGGATGAACCACAAGCTCGCGCGACTCTACGGTGAACCCAGTATCCAGAAGGTGGTGAAGGCTGGCCGGATACGCTGGGCGGGACATGTTGCGAGAATGCCGGACGACTGTCCTGCAAAACAGGTGTTCGCTACGAATCCGGTAGGAACAAGACGAGCAGGGGCACAACGAGCGAGGTGGTTAGACCAAGTGGAGCGTGATCTGGCGAACGTGGGGTGCCCGAGGATTTGGAGAACGGTTGCCATGGACTGAGTGAATTTTAGGAATTATGTTCGTCAAGTTATGCCGTGTGACGGAATACTATCTAAATAAAATAATTTGTTTCTTCTATGGAGCCGAGCCTGCTCATGGTTTTCGTGCCAATTTATAAATTCTCTAGAGGAAATTTTCCACTGAACAACTTTGTCGAAGACCGTAACTTCGTATATTATTAGGCAAAACAGTTATTAGCTGGGCTTGTGATATAGCTCAGTTGGCAAGTCTGTTGTCTCCTGAGCCGATGTTCGTGAGTTCGAGCCCAAGAGTAAACATCGAACACGGTTGTACCGGATAGTTTTTCAATAACGATCCGCCAACTGTAACGTTAATAAAGTCGCGAATGCCATAAAGATGGTAAAACGACTATAATCGAAACAAAAAAAAAAGTTATTAGCTGTTTAACGTGGGTATGTCTGTTGGCATTGAAAAACAATAAATTTAATAGACATCACTGCTGATACCTCGCGAAGTATTACATGAAAAGCTGGGGGAGGAAGACTGCATAAAAAAAGAAAAAAATCTTTCAAACGTCAAATTTCTCTCAGCAATCTTCCGACCAGTGCGAAGGTTCAAAACTTTACTTTCTTATTTAGTGATTTTTAATAAAACTTGTTTGATACTGAAAAGCACTTGTTTTGCATAAAACAATGATTGATTTCGGTTTTGTTTTGCTCTTGCAAATTCTTGCATGATCAGGCGTATTAAGTCGCTCAAATTTCGTCAAAGTTTTGAAGCTGATAAAAAAAAAATGGTTTGATTTATGGTTGTTGTAAAAGTAGCTAAATCTAAATGTAGCACCTAAACAACTGAGTTACATGACTCGCTATACGAAACTGATCATCTAAAGTTAAAATTTGAACGATTACAAATCTTTTCAACAATTGCTGGCTTTTTACCGAACAGTAAAAAAACGATACGGCAAATTCCAGTCTTCCTCCCGCTGATGAAAAGTAGCCGTGCAATACCTCGTTAGACACCTAGCAGTGATGTCAAATAAGACATTGCTTGATTGGTCCTCGAATTGTGCGAAAAATGGTATGGGAGTCTCCCTCTCCCCTTTCTAAAGCGTAGTCCTTTTAGATACAGGACACTTTCTTGTGCTAATAGCTCGTTTACTAGTGATCGGACATTCATTTGCATATTGCTGCTTGTGATAAGTACTTTCAGACCTATTTTTGTCAAAATTTAAAATTTACGCTTTTCTGAGATATACACGATGTAAGAGAAAAAAAAGAAAATATTTTGCACAGTTTCTTTCAAAATTCATCAATATCAAATTGATAGCTGACAAAACCGTTGATTATTCGAAGAATTACTGTGTGTGGGTAATGGAAAAGTCTGCAAATACTGTCAAAAATGTCCACAAAGTTCAAATCAAGCATTGGAGTGTAGCACATGATCGGTAGCTACGGTTAAGAGTCATCAGGGAATTTTCAATTTTGAATAAGCGAAAACTAAGTGTAGATCACTGAAATGTCCAAAAAATTTTCTCCGATAAGCTGGAAGTGTTGCCTAGATATGATTCATTCAAATCTAACCTCAAACAATAATTTTTTGCTAGTTCCAGAGCTTTGTAAGCTGTATAGCCAGTACCGAGGTTTGCGAAAGATGATTTCTGATGGACGACAAAACTTATGAAAACCCCTGTTTAAAACAAATTCCAGTGTTTAAATCCTTTACCATGTCTGCTCGTGTTGTGGTCCCTAGCATATTAAAGTATGTATTTGCTGGTTATTCTGTATAAAATATAATGATTTGCTAAAATTCTGCTCCTGTTGAAAAAAAAAACAACAATACGATTATACTTTTAGTTCAATCTCATAATGGTTTTGCTTCGTTATTGTCAGATTTTACCAGTAGAAATCCCACTCAAAACGCTTTAAAGTGGCTCAAAAATTATAAAGTTTTGTTAATTTTAAAACAGCTGTATCAACTAAATTTCCCTCAGTTTCTTTTAAAAGAGAAGTATTGGACCGAAAAGTAGAAGAAATTGAAGGAGGAGGATGCAGCCACCTAAAATACAGATAAGACGAAGTATATGTTTGAAAAACTGATCGAAAACATGGCTAAAAATAGTGTGCGCCGGCCGATAGAAGGTACCGAGAATCTTACAATCTTACAAAATCTTACAAAAAACGCTAAATATTTTTTTTAAATTTTTTCATGAATTATCATAAGATCACTTTCTTTTTTTTTCATAGAAAGTATTTCGATCAAACGAAAGGTTTTTGAGATACACGCATTCGTAACTGTCCCATTTTTAAAAGAATTTAGCTTTAAACAAAATAAAGTATCCCGATGCCGAACATCATTTGGTTCCAGCATTGTTGCTTCTAGAACGCTGATTGTAAGAGAAGGTATTTATTCCTGCCTACTAACTCAAACTGATATACCGTAGGTATAAACATCGTAGTATATTGCTCCCATCCAGAGCCACCAGCTGTTTGTTTTCGTGAATCAACTTGATCGGTGCCCTCTTGAATCGGTTTGTTGATACTTTTCAAGCATGTAATTTATTTTTTCTCTTCCGCTTTGTTGTGTACACAATACAAAGTGATGCAACACAATATATAGGTTTAAGAAAGTAATGTGTATGTTTGAGCACTAACTTTTACTTCATACTCTTGCAGTAATTGTAGTAATTCGTAAAAGTATTGTTGAACTTACTACAATACTTTTTAACTAATCATGCGATGTATTCATATTGTATATGTTAAAATTTTCCTATCTTGAAATTTTGTAAATATTGTTTGAAATTTGGTTTTCGTCGTCTAAGAAAAACAGTTTGCGCCTTTTTTTCTGTTTTTGTACTGGATTTTTTCGTGCACGATTACCCTTCTAATGATGACACACGAATCTTCTGTTGACTGAGAATTGAGACTCACCATCGAAAAGTAACGATATAGAGTATCAAACTCTCAGCCATAATGTCAGATCCATACATACAGAATTCAGACACGGGAAGAGAGCATGTACACTGTACATTTTACGCTGTAGACTAGCAGACGACCAGTATCTCGTAGGCATATAAGTGCCCACTTATTTCTAACAAAGAACTGAATCCAGAAACTAGAGCCTACCTACATTTGCTATGTAGCTAAAACCTGTATCCAAAGATGCGAAATGAAATTTATCAGCATAGCACTATGTCTATGCTAAAAAATTTCAAATAAAATTTCTCGAGTCTGTTCGGTAACCTTTCGGAATTTCAAATGAAATACACTTCAAAGCAAAACCTACGAAATTATAACAAAATTATCTATTCAAAATCGAGGTTCAAATTAAAAGTATTGCAGCGCTAATGTAATTACACCACAAGAACCGGCATGAAATTGCCTTTCTGGTGAATATAATTTTATTGCGAAAATCACAATCGTTTATTTACCCAAAATCCAGTGCAAAGTTGAATCTCGGTGTAAGAAAATTTGAGAAATTGCACGATGACTGTTTAAACCAATTTCAAGCAAATAAAATTTTCAAGCTTTCGTTAAATTTTTCTAAAGAACATCAAATTTTAAATTTTTGAGCTTCAAAGCGTTAAGATTCCTTCAAAGATAAAAAAAAACTTTAAAAATTTTGAAAAATTTGTGCCAAAATGTTCAACGTCGAAAAAAAGCCTCCTCACATTTCCAGAACCTATAAAAATCGAGTAAGAAAATCAATTTTATGATTTTTCAGGGAGCAACAATATATTGTAGAATTATTGAATTGTAACTTTCTTCACTCAACTTGTTGGGGTGTGGTCCAATGCATTGCTTGAACCTGAGTGGACTGTATGGTGGGTTCTTTCCTTAAGGCCGTGGGTACCTTAAGTTGAAATGGATTCACAACTTCAGCAGGCTTGGAGCTGGACGAATTCTGCAAAATCGACCATTGCTGTCATCTGTAAAAAGCAGTATTTTCACTTTTAAGGCTTTAGGGTCATGAATACTTGCCCGTCAATCCCACAGGTCTGTACCTAAGGGTACATCACCCGAAAACGATCTTGCTTATGTTTATGATACAAACACAGCCAGGACTTGTCAGCATCCCGGTGATTAGTAAAAGTACATTTACTACTCATCTTAACTCGGCCGGGCCCACTGTCTAGGATTGGAAGCATAGACAACTTGAACACATGGCGGAACAACAGTTACGTTCCCATTATTATAAAATGTTTGAAATATTAAAGTTGGAAGGACATTTGCTAAAATTTACTTTGCTCCTTGATGGTGACCCATGTGAAGTCTGGTCTGGTTTTGGTATGCCAGGCGTACTGGGTTCGATTCCCGGTATCGGCAAGAAAACTTTTGAGTTCGAATCCCATAAGTTGCCGACAGGTAAGATGTGTTTCCTCATAATAAGAATGTTCAATCAGTTGCCAGCTGGCCAGGTATATACACGGATGCCGGAATAACTGTAAACTAGCCTGTAGTAGCCACGCTTTGTTTTCTCCATCTTTGCTCTATTAAAATCACTTTTAATCCAACTTCTGAAATCACTTTTAAAAGTACACCAGTAGAATCAAACACGACTTACTTCTAATCCGTTATTTTTCCGAATTCCTATCTTTTGCCGATTTCCTTTTCTCTCCCCTTGCTTTCTCTTTCTTTCTCTTTTTTTTTTATTAATTTCTACACGCTTATCTAATTCTACACGCTTTTATAATTTTAAAGACCTATGTGTTACTCTAAACTATCTTTACATAAGTTTCAAAATTTCACTCGACTTTTAGAATACTATAATAATTTGTATCTCATTTCCTACATAGCCCACCTGATTGACTCGTTTTTCCAAAATAAACCTACATCAACACAATACATTCACAACATAACAGTTCATACGAAGCCATGGGGTCCGGGTACTGTCGAACTTAATAATCTAAAGAATGCATGTGAACTCATACTTAGGCAGAAACTGCGGTGAATGCATGCACCCATGGTGATAACCAACATACAACATACATACATTGATTTTTGAAATGAAGAGGTAATCACCGTAAATTTATTTTATGAAATTATTTTATCGGCTATATCGGTGAAATTTTATATTCTTTGAGAAAGAATATTTAAGAATTGAAAGAATATAGACGGATAGAAGATTAGAATATTCTTTCTCAAAGAATATAAAATTTCACCGATATAGCCGATAAAATAATTTCATAACATACATACAGAAATCCCAAGCATTGCAGTATAGGTTGATTGAATTGATAATTTGCAATTTTAAAATTACTTTACTGAAAGTTTAATCTAATAACATGTATCTTGGATAAAGCGCCTTTACTCGCTCATGAAAATAAATATTGGAAGAACAGAGAAAAAATTAGTACCACCACAAAATCTTTGAGAATCAACTCTTCCAAAAGATTTTGCAGAATAATTGTGAAAGTACAATCCATCCATGACTGACTCAGTATCTAATCAATTCCAATGTGTCGTCATAGAGATGAATCATAACAAAGAAATTTATATCATTCAATAACTTACCGCCAATTGAACTCTAGCAGTGAAAACATTGGTAAATATCGAAAATTTTATAGCAGGAATATTATTTATAAAACGAACATATACACAAACTGTCGGGTTCCAAGGCACAACATAATTGGAAAAATTCCCTTATTTTACGACGATTTCTGACGTTATTCTTATACATATCTCACTTTTCACCAGCCATTTGTTATCAAATCATAATGGTAATTCTATCATATAACTTTAAACACGAAACCCGAAAGTGTTTCCAACATTGTACTTCCTCAATTGAAAAACAAACTGCTCTTAATAATCTCTTAATAAATTAATAAGCGGTATTTCAAAATTTTCAAATTTTGTAGGCTCCTGAAAATTCTCAGGTAGAAACTCCTTGATTGCAACATCAGTTCACAACAAATGAATGAGAAGGATAATGGAACGAACTCACCAATTGTTGAAGCAGCATGTGTTTTACCTCTTGTAGCGAATCATTCAACGATGTCAGAGGCCGATAAAATCAACAGAGAATCGGGTCGGGCACAATCAATTAAACATGCAATTATTGTTCACTATGATTTATCCACTTATTGCAGAAAATATCATAATTTTACAATAACAAACTACTTAAACTTCAAAAATTGAAAGTTCACCGTGACGAAACGAAAAAACAAACACGTGCGATACCAACAAGCCGTCGCCTACTTCATATCCCAAGCAAACCATCTTGTAGGAAAAACTCTCAGCTTAACGATGTTAAGGGTGTTCGGATCAAAAAGTGGTAAAACTAAATTGCGTGTAGATCGATTTTTTGTTTATTGAAAAAAATCAAAGTATTTTTCTTTTTGAAGTAGAATACGTATAAAAGACGGTAAAAATATTCAGTTGAGATTCCGGTCGACCTATTCCAAATTGGCGAGACTTTCGTATGACGCCTGCCATCAGATTTTGTACTGTCACCTAATCCACTTTCTTCGGCGCAGAACGCCAGTTTGCTTTTAACTGCTTATCGCTGCTTACAGTTTTTTTGGGTCTCCTTACGGTTTTGCTTAACAATCGTAAAATATTTTTCGATTGGGAAAAGTTCTGGTGTGTTGGGAGGGCACATCCTGAATGTTGTTAGCGGCATACCACTCCATAGAGCAGCACAGATAAGACATGGAAAAACAGCAAATGCTTTTGAAGACACTCTTTTACGTAAATTTCCTGGTTGGCGGTCCTGGCTACAACTAAAATGTTGCTTTACAAGCCTCAGGTACAGTTAGCTTGCCAAACGAGATATTTTTTGGCAAACTTCGATAGTTTAATATGCCTGAAAATGTCTGCCACCTTCCCCCATCCAGTTGCTGTATAAAATCTTTATCCCGAAAGCTATCTAGAGTCTGCCTTAGCGTGGATTTCGTCGTCCATTACCACGCAATCAAACTTGACCGAGATCTTGTTTTTGCCGTAAGGTTTTGCTTTTCATTGCGATTAGCAGTCACTACCTTCTTATGAGTCGATAGTTTGGATCGTTTTTTGGCTTCATGCACGGTTGTAGACGATATTCCCAACTTATTGGTGACATCTCGAACGTAAAGATTGGAGTTTCGCTTGAAAGTGCTAGCCACTCTTCTGTTCCCCACTGCGGCTCTTCGATTTCGATTTCCTCCAGATCCCGGCTTCCTAGTACGCATTTCACGTTCTTAAAAAAATTGAAAGTTTACTTTTGCTTTAAAAGTATGGCTTCAAGAAGTTGATTTAATTCAATTTTTCCATGCGGAAAAAATATTAAACGTTATAAAAAAGATCTTAAAGTCACATTTTTTAAATTTTTCAAACAAAGTTCAATGACTTCAAAACTTAAAATCGGTAGTGAATTTTGAATAGAGCGAATGCGTCAAATGTTAACAAATGGAGTGTGGGGGATAGAGGACATTCGGAGACCTACATTTTAGTGTACAACGTTAACTCCAGGATATTTGATTCTCGAGGAATAAAGAAAACAAAATAATATATGAAGAGAATAATCACAGTAATGTGTGTTTGTTACTTAATTTATTCGCCTTATCAGTGAAAAGTGATGTCCTTTTTAGTAGGGACATCTCAAGATTATGAAATTATAGATGGATAGAAAGTTAGAAGAAATGAAAGATGGTGAAAATGAGCGGTAGAATTTATCTAGAAGCATTATCATCACATATAACATTTTTGTTCAGCACGGGTCAACTATTATGAAGTGGTAGATACAGATAGAGTTGCATCTACCACCACACATTAGTAGGGCAAGCGTGGTTCGCCCCACAAGCGGAAAACAAGTTAGTTTAAATCTTCTTTGAATTGTGATTCGAGACTCCAGCTGCAACTCAACAAAAACTATGTTTAGGGTAAAGCAGCTATTTTGGGGTCTGCCTGGAACCCCCACCCCTAAAATCTCATCAAAACCTTACAAAAATGCATGCAAAGCGTTGTCAGAAAATTATCAAGGCCCATAAAGGCCATTAAAACCAATAGTTATTCGTTATAATAATTTTTATCAAATAAACCATAAAGTGTATTTTTTTAATGTTATACCCTAAAAGTAAGCAGCAAGTCAACTGACAAACAAACTCTTTGAAATTCAAAAAGAATTTGAAAAACTGAAAATATCGGCGGCTAGGCTTGGACACCACGAGTTTCTGAGCAGGCTTCCGAAAAGTACTTGCGAACGACAGTATTCTTGCGAACGTCGCACATGCACCTCGATGAAAGCTTCCCGAAGTAATACCCCGACAGTTTTAAAAGGTGCAGTCGTGCGATGTACATCGATGCCTTGTTTTACCTCATGCGAGAGTTTGTTCGTGGGTTTGAAATTTTTTTAAGCTTCGTAACAGTTTTGGAAATATCTTCGTGACAGTTTTCAATGCGTTGAATTTCGCATGACAATACTACTTACTCCGTCCGACTGTAGCCGAGATTCGCTCGAGCCGAGTTAATTTCGAACGAACGTATGAATTTTCCTTTTGCTTGAAGCTACTGCGGGTGGTGATCACCCCAATCACCCTCCCCTTCCCTTTTCGCCTAACCTGCACCGGCACCACACATCGCGTTACGCGCCGATCGTATGCTGCTGCTCGGTGCGAATAGATGGCTCGTTCGATATATTCGAAACCGAGCAGCAGCGCATACGATCGGGCATGGGTACGGTATGGGCACGACAGTCACCCGTGACAGTCCTGCCCAAAACTGTCACGCCTGCAGTCGACAGTTAGGATGAAATTATTTTCGAAACAGGAGGCACGAAGGGATGAAAACCGAACTGTCGGTTGGGTTCAATGTGGTGGAAAGAGAGGTGATGAGAAAGACACATTGCAAAAGTAGAAGTAAAGTTTTTTCTTCGTAAACATAGTTACCATGACAGAAGTGACGTCACTACCGACCATTTTCGCGACGCATTTTGCCTAGGATAAATGAAGCTCGCTGACAACGACGCGTCGCGACGCAGGGCTTGTTTATGTTTATTTTTCTTTTTTCTCCCCGACGTGCAATAGTGTGCGTTCCTTTGCGCCACCTTAGTAAAAGTTCACCTCATTGGGTTGGGTTCGCTACAGCTTAAAGCACAACATTTTCGGCAACGCATGCTTTGAGCCGATTGTTCAGATACAGCCTGGGTTCTCGCACGTGTGCGATGCAGCCGAGGCGTTTCGATTCGTTACCGACGGTACAACAGCGAACCGAGTGGTAAGGAAAACCGAGACAGTTGGTTTGGCAAGAAAAAAGCTGTCATAGCAAAACTGTACTTTTTGGAAGCCTGTTTCTGAGTCTTCCTCTCCTTCGATGTCCTTCTGGATTCCATTCCAGCGCCTCTTCGCAAATCTCGTTCTCATCTCTTCGCAGCGTGTGATGGATTGAAGATGGATTTCCATCCACGTTTCCGAATCTCGATTTCTAGCGCCTTTTGATGGCACCGGCGTTGTAGTTCCTCGTTTGAAATCCAGTTGCCAGGCCACCAAGCGCAGATGATGTTCCGCAGGCAGCGATTCACAAATAGTTGCAGTTTTGCGTCGTCACCACATATGTGCACCAAGTTTCACACACGTACAACAATTTACAAAGTTGACGTTTGAGTTGAAGATTCAGATTTTCGTTCGTAGAGATATCTGACGTGACCGCCAAATTTTCGGGAAAGTCGCGAACGCATATCGAGCCTTTCTGATCCGGGTTTCGATGTCTTTCTTGGTACCACCATCAGGCATTACCGGGTTCCAAGATACTGGATGAACTTTCTCAACTTGTTGCCCAGCTACCACGAAATTGTAAGATTTTCTGTCTTGATTTCCAGCGACTTGGTCTTTGCGACATTGATTTCAAGACCTGCAGCATTGGAGCTTTCGGCGAGGTCGTCGAGAATGCTCTGCATATCCGGTTGTCTTCTGGCGAGTAAAAAAATATCGTCTGCCAGGTCGTTTAGCTGCCTTGTTGTCAAACGATTCCAAGGCAATCCTCGGTTTGATCTGCAATCAATCAATCCAGTCAAAATTCACTACCATGAGAAAAAGTAGCTTGATAAAACACATCCTTGTCTCACTCCAGCAGTTACCGGGGTAACGTTCAAACCATGCTGATCAATGTTACCTCGACACATGAAATTTGGTTCTGTGATAAACATTTAATTATAAACACTATTCTCGTCTAAATGTTGTTCAACTTATTACCATGCTTTATACAATTTTCCTCAGAAAGTAAGAGTTTTAAAACTTTTAGATTTTCCGAAAACGCAACCCTTTTCAAAACATTTAAAAATGAATGTGAAAAGTGATCCAATTTACCTCACTTTACGTTACCTCTACAAAAAAAATGTTGTGTACCATTCGATTTCTCTTCTCCCTACTGTGGATAAAGTTAAAAGTAAAAACAAAAAGTCTGACCGAGCAGATCCATCCCGGTGCGAAAAATATGGGTCAAGGATCTGGGTTAGGGTCACCGCGTGGCTTCTTTCCTAATATCGATTTCCGCAACGTGTGTTTGTGTGTTGTGACATCACACAGTACGGACGTTCCGCGGAAACAATTGTTCTTTCTCGAAGCATAGCAATAGAAGGTAGGCAATTAATCGTTCAAATTCGCAAAGCAACGAACGTGTTGTGTTGTCTCTACTCTACTCTCTCAAGCAGCCTAGCTAGCATAGCGGCGCAATCATCTGTGAACCATGGCGAATGAAATCATTCCAAAGGCCAGATACAAAAAAAAACGCGACTGGGCCGAAACTCGAAGGCTGCAACCATCGATGGAAGAAGAAGGCATTTCGCCTGGCCTAGCACAAGTTGCCTAACATCAAGTTCAGTTTTGCTGTTTTCATTTTGTATCCGACAGTGTGCTGCGGTTTTGGGTTTTGTCGGATTGTTAGGTTGGCGTTTAGCATTTTACAGAAAGAAATAACAAAAATGAAGCAACATTCATTAACGCGTAGTGGTTTTCCACAGGAACGCGGAATGGAAATGTCGGCATTTAAATCTCACACGAGACTGGTTAAAATTTCATTGCACCACGCAAAACTTACTTTTCGGCAAATAGCTACATGTGTATGTAAGTGTGTATAAGATATGTAAGATTCTCTGCTAACAAAAAAAAAGAAGATTCAATTTAAGTTATTCAAAAAATACAAAAGAAATCAACATAACATAAAACTTATCAAAAAATGTTCCGAATCGAAAATTAACTTAAGATAACTATGGCTACAGATTGAGACGATTTTACGGCTAGTAATTTATTGTCTACACAATACTGACATGAAAAATCGGTCGAGGTCGCAAATTTAACAGCATAAAAGGAACACGATAAAACTCCTAAAATATTTTCCATTGTACTGGAGGAGGCACCAAAATATCGCAGCAATGACCACGAGGCAAAATAGAAAAGTGGTAGAACAGGGTTTATTCACCCCTTTGCAGGCGTTCAGGTGGAACTTTTCTACAGATATCACGTGCTTGCTTTTGGTAGATTCTTATCGACCATTGCAGTTACAGTTCATGAATCGAAAATTGAATAGTTAATTGATGATACGGTTTGTTGTCAGGGATTTGAAAGTAATCAAATGGGAATGAGGCGATATGGTTGAAAAATGGAATAAAACGATATGGAACTTATTTAGCAAAAAGCAGCGCTATCACAACAGCATCTATAGCAGAATTTACAGCATTTACGAAGCTTTTAGGAACATACTGTTATCACTGATAATTTATCAAGCATAAAAGAAATGAAAAATTGTCCCATCTTATTTGTTTTATCTTTATATTTTTGAATTATTTTTGTCTGATGATTTTGTTGTTAGAAGCTCCATGTAGAACATGTGAAGCAGACAATCAGGAGTGCATTTTCGAAAATGTTACAATTTTAATGAAGTTTAACGTAGTGTTCACACATTTTTACAAATATTTTCGTATTTTTTTACAGATGTTTATTTTTGGACCTTAGATTCATAAATTTTATGGTTTAATAAGTGTTCCAGATCCATATGTGTCTGTAATCGCTTCCGGGTGAGGTTTGCACAGATAAATCCTACACTTGATTGATTCTTTCAAATATCTAAATAATTTTACAGGGTCTTCCAATGCAATAAACAGCTGAATTCTAAAATTTTTTGTTTGGCAAAAAACACAGGACAAAATTGAAATTCTTTGAGCTAGTTTTTCACCCGCTTTAAAGCTGTTCAAAACAGAATTTTCGTAAATTTTCACTTATACATTCACTTTGAATATAAGCTTTGCAAAAGTATAGCACTTTCATTCAAGAACTTCTCAAGTATGTTTTAATCATAAGAAAAATATCACTTTTAAAATTATTTTATTTTTTTTTCTTTTTTCATAGTATTCCGTCTCACGACATAACTTGATGAACATAATTCCTAAAATTCACTCAGTCCATGGCGACCGTTCTCCAATATCTCGGACATCCCACTTTCGCAGATTACGCGCCACCTCGCTCGTTGCGCCTCGTCTCGTTCTGACAGGATTCGTAGGGAAAACCTGTTTTGCAGGACAGTCGTCCGGCATTCTCGCAACATGCCCTGTCCTGCGTATCCGACCAGTCTTCGCCACCTTCTGGATATTGGGTTCGCCGTAGAGTCGCGCGAGCTCGTGGTTCATCCTTCACCTCCATACTTTATTCTCCTGCACTCCACCAAAGATGGTTCTGAACACTCGTCGCCCGTATACTCCGAGTGTACGCTGGTCCTCCTCGAGCAATACCCATGTCTCGTGCCCGTAGAGAATAACCGGTCTAATGAGCGTCATGTGCAGGTTACACTTCCTGGAGGGCTAAGTCTTTTCGACCGCAGTTGCTTGTGTAGTCCATAGTAGGCACGACTTTCGCTGATCATCCGCCGCCGGATCTCACGGCTAGTGTCATTGTCTGCGGTTACCGTTGAGCCGAGATAGACAAAGTCTTCGACTATCTCCAGCTCATCGCCTTCGATTGTGACCTTGTTATTACTGGACAAGCGGGTTCGGTCGGTCTCGGATCCGCTGGCCAGCTAATACTTCGTCTTGAACGTTTTAATCATTAACCCAACCCTTTCTGCTTCGCGTTTCAGTTTACGGCAGATCTCCTCCACCAGATGATCTGCTGATTACATCAATGTCATCGGAAAAGCAGATAAGTTGGATCTGTTGAAAATCGTACGTTGAACGTCATGCAGTATAGATCATTGCCTTGTCGAACCCCCTGCGTGATTCAAATGAACTCGACAATTCACCCGCACACAAAACTGCGTTCCATCATTCCATTCAGCTTCCCGAAAATGGCCGGTCTCGTCCATGATTTCAAAGCTCGTCACGGTCGATCGTGTCGTATGCGGCTGTGAAGTCGATGAATAGATGGTGCGTAGGTACTTGGTGTTCACGGCATTTTTGGAGGATTTACCGTAATGTGAAGATGTCCCTCCATGAAGCCGGCCTGATGACTTCCCACGAAACTGTTTGCTTGTGGCGTTAGGCGGTGGAGTAGGATTCGGGACAACACTTTGTAGGCGGCATTGAGGACAGTAATTGTAATTGTAATTGTTGATTTATTTTTACACACGAAAACTTTTTAGCACAGGCCTTTTTATAAGGTCAAGGAAATTTTAAGTACATTCGAAACAAAGTATTGCATTTCAGAACAACTGATAAAAAAATAAACTGAACAAAGATTGAACATTTCAAACAAGGTATAGTGAAATTTAACTAGAAATATGATTTAGTTATCCTAATGTTAGTTTGTAGGCGTTTTTGAAGCTAGCTAAAGATGTTTTGCTTTTCACGTCCAGTGGAGTACTATTCCAGCACGAAGTACCGTACACCAGCAGACTCTGCCCGCCAGATGTTGCATGTTGTGGTACGATGAAGCAGCGAGTCCGTTCGTGTCGTCCTCGTTGCAGATGTTGTTGAATGTACTCTGGTAGAGCGTTTGGTGGTAGGCCTGACGCATGAAAGATGCTATCCGAAGAACATGTCCGAGAATTGCCTTGCGCACAGGTAGTGTAGTTTCGAGACGGTTCAGGTGAAAAACAAAACGAATAGCAGATTTGAATGCTCTAAATATACAGTCTCTGAGTCCAATAGACATGCCAGGATAGTAAACGATGTCGCAATATGTCAAGATGGGAACTACGACAGCTTGTACCAGCTTCAATCGAGTGGGTTGAGAAAGTACTGAGGAGAAACGCCGGCACGTTCTGAGAGTACCAAACACTTTTGAAACAACATCGTTTACATGTCGTGTCCAATTTAGGTTGCAATCCATCATAAGGCCTAGATTTTTCACAGTTGATGATAAGGGGATGTCTTCGTTTCTGAATGTAATTGCACTGTTCGGCGTAACGGTGCCTGACCTGCAGAAAATGATGGCTTGTGTTTTCTTAGGGTTCGGTACAAGAAAATTTTGATCAGACCACTGGACAATAGCTTCGAGGTCCAGGTTAAATTGCGCTATTATGTGATCGACGAGTTCTGCGGGCCCAGAGAGGTAGATTTGTAGGTCATCAGCGTAGAGATGATATTCACATTTCAGATGCCTCGGCAGACTGTTGATATACAGCGAGAACAGCAATGCACTGAGACATGATCCTTGAATTCGTTTCGTAGCTTCTTCTCCAGTAGATGATGTCGAACACAGTTGAAAGCAAGCGAAAAATCGACAAGAACCATGACTGTGCAGTGACCCTTGTCGAAACTGCTGTAGATGTCATGCGTGACTTTAGCCAGAGCGGTAGTAGTGCTGAAGTTTCTCCTGTATCCAGACTGGTGCTTAGCAAGCAGAGTCGGGTTGGCATTCTCAAGATGTGCGGTCACCTGAGACAGTAGTACTTTCTCGAAGATTTTTGAGATCGCAGGGAGAACACTTATAGGGCGGTAATCTTTAGGATCAGTGTGGGCAGATGTCTTTGGAATAGGAGTAACCAGAGCTCTTTTCTAAATCGATGGGAACGTATTAGAATCGATGATGGCATTGAAGAGGTTGCAGAGATTAGGCAGTACGTACGGACAGAGTAATTTCAGAAACGATATAGGAATTTGATTACTCCCGATGGCATTAGATTGTATTTCGTAAATCTTTCTACTTATTTCATTCACATGCGTATGACGAAATTTGGTTGGTTGGTCTTGAATCGGGAGAATTAGTTCGACAGGATACTGGAGGAGTCACATAACGATTAGATGGTGATAAAAGTTGGAGATGACCTTCAGCGAAAAAAGCATTCAGCTCATCGACGTTGCAGTCATCTACAGACGAGCTACTCTTGGGATTATTATGAATTCCTTCACGTCTAAGATTACTCCAGAGTGTCTTCGCAGGAAGCTGATGGTCGAAATTCTTGTCTGCGTATTTCTTTTTCGCAGAAAAGACAAGGGATTTCACTCTATCTCGGTGTCGTACGTATTCTTTCCACTGGTTGTCGTTTCTTGAACGATTAGGGTTTCTGATATACAAAGAGTACGCCATGTTTCTGGTTTCGATTGATTGCTTGATTGAAGCACTGATCCACGGAGTTTTTTGATCTCGCACAGTTGTTTCGCGTTCGGGAGCATGAAGATCGAGGAGCCTTTGCATTTCTGATGTTAAGACTTGCGCCTTGGTGTTAGGGTCAGCAGTGTTGAAGAATGGTTGCAAGTCACAAGCCTGAAAATCGATTTGCAATTGGAGGATATCGACGTTGCGGTAATTCCTCATTTTGACAACTCTTGGAGGTGGTCGAGCAACGCGAACGTCGGCGATGAGATAGATGATTTGTTACTATTTTCTATTTACCCGATAGTTATCATTGAGCGATTAATGACGAAGGAAAATCGCTAAAGCCATTCACACCGTGAGTGTGAGAATCAATTTGACAAATGATAAAAATTTAGTTCCATTTAAGCAGATCCATGTTTAATAAAGCTTTGGATGCTTAGCCATACGCGAAATACAACTCAAGAAACACGACAATCAAATATGCATTATGAATGCTCAGTTTATACAAATTTATGCTTATATGCTAAGATCTGACCTGTCATTAATGGTACCGCTGTCAACAAACTGCTACTCCTGCTCGACGATGACGGGGCCCCGGACTCGTACGCTGGATTTTTACACGTACTCCGCTTTCATGCATAACGTGTGGTGCACTCTTCCCTGAAGATTCACACACTCCTCTCACACCAACACTGGCACATTCCTAGTGCATCAATATCCTTTACTGCTGTCCTCCTGTACTGCCGACACATGCATTGACGACTTTTCTTCGGGCGCTCCCACGTTCATGCAACAGGCACACACATGCAATACATGCAATGGCCTTCGTAAAATCCTCCACTGACGATTTGTTTCACAATCATACGATGATGTTTCGTTTCGATGATCTCCGATCCTTGAGCTAGCGGCATAAACATGCATTACATGCACAGAGGCTTCGCACAATCAGTCACTGATGATCCGTTTCGCAAACGTACGATGATGATTCAATCCGAGGCAATCCGCACACACACTGGGGCAACCAAAGCAATCACTGCCCACTAGTGGGTTGAAGTGATGGTGGCTCATGCAATTATCGAGTTGGTGTTGTTGCTTTTTGCTGTCGCCTGCGAAATCAGAACCCTTTTTAAAAGGCCCTGAATAATATCTATTAGTCAAATGAATTGATGAATCGATGATTGTTTCCTACCTCATGCGAGGACCTTTTCCCGAAATTAGAGTTCTGGCTTGCCGGATGTCGCAGCGAGCATGTGATTGCACTGTCGACGATGTCGGATTCTTTGCCTGTGAGGAAAACATTCGGTTAGGTCTTGTTACGATTATCTGGCATCGGGTTTTACCTCTCATGCGATAAGCTTGTTTGCGATTAGCCTCGAGCAATTCGTCCTTGCGGATAGCGCGACAATTATCTACATGGATGGGAGCAGATGTATGTTTTAGTGAGTGAGGTTAGCCCACTTGACTTATGGAATTGCAGCTGAATTTTACCTGTCGTTTTGTGATTTCTTTGGCAGTTCTTGTGCTTATGCAAGATTTGAGTCGGTGCACGATTCTGTTCACCGGCTGAGCCGGAAGTGCAATTCCCTTTTAACCGTCGCTGTTACGTTCACTCGTGGCCGGGATCACCTACAAAATTGAACCCATGATTCAATGAATAGCGTCTTTTTGTTATTGCGGGGTTTACTTACGGTGATTCTACCGAATATCGGGATTGTCTGGCTCGTGTAATTTAATTTATTCCACGGCTTGCTTTGGAGCTGACGGAATCTTTTCTTGCGTCGCCGGTTCTTTAAGCGCCAATGGCTTTCTTTTTCTCCAGCGGAACTTGTCGTGACAGTCTGTGACAGTGAGGCAGATACAGTAGAAGCGCTGGCGATTGAGGCAGTGACAGTCGAGGTGCTAGCAGTTTGAGGGGTTCTCGATTGTGAATAATTTTCGACGGTACAGCAGTTATTCCGTTTGTACAACTGAATGTTAATGGTTCTTTAAGTTGTTCAAATTTCTTACTATCTGCTTAAATCGATAATACTGCAACAGATTTCGTGATCGGAGATAGAGCTGCCCATATGAGTTTTCGATTTTATAATGTGTTCAGGCGCATTTGTGATCATTAGATCTATCGTGTTAGCACTTGTATCAGTGAACCGAGTAGGTTCGGTAGGGAGCACTGAGAGTTGGAATGCTGAATGTTGAGCGCTGACGTTGATGTTAAAATCTCCTAATATAACTAACCGATCATAACTGTACTCCATAAGATCAAGCAGCAGTTTTTCGTAGCTGCGACCTAACAACTGATTCTAACCTGACGGGTTATAGAGCACGGTAACACAAACAGTAAGGTCGTTGATTTTGGCAAGGATAGCTAAGTACTCTACTCTGCATACGAGAGGAGGAGGAGTTTTTGTGCCACGACCACGTCCGCATGGAAGACAATGTTTAATCAGATTGTATGCAGGAATACGAACAGGGCCGACTGGAGCTGACATTTTCATTTTGGTTTCGGTGACTGCAAATAGGTGATATTGGTTCTTGTTGAATACTAGTTTGATACCGTCAATGTGTTGCTCTAGACCACGCACATTAAGGTGACCGATTCGAAGCTTAAATTGAGTCATTTATGGTGGTGTTTTGTAAGGTCATTAGTGCGTTATAGATGTTGAGAGGAACTGATAGAGTTGTGCGCTGACACAGCATCGAAAAATATATTCGGATAACTCGGACAATTCGTTGATGCTGTATATCTAGACATACTCTTTTTTGCCGGGATAGAGAACAGACACTTTCTCGTTCCGTGCGAAGATCGACTTGATCAGCTTTTTATGTTTGAGGCGAAGGGCTAGGTTGCGAATACGGAAAGCTTGAGGGGAGAGTATTTCGTTTACAGTAAAACGATTATCCAGCGCAAAACCAATGTTAAGATTGGCTAACTTCGCTTCGAAGTAGCTTTCAAAATATTTTCGGATCGCTCGGTAGTTCTCACAGTCCAATTTGTCGCCCTTCTTGTAGATGGGGCGTATTACCCTCTCCTTCATCTTCTCCTGTAGCTGTTCCACTGCTGTTCTATGTTCCAGATCCGGACTATCAACCGCTGTAGGCAATCGGCCAACTTGTCCGGGCCCATTTTAATGAGTTTAGCTGCGATGCCATCCTTCTCAGCCGACTTGTTGCTATTCAGCTGGCGAATGGCTTCCTTAAGATCACTCACCGTTAGGAGTGGCTACGCCGGCGATGTACTTTCCCTCATCGTCTTGATTTCCTGCATGTGCGCCGTTCAGGTGTTCATCGAAGTGCTGCTTCCACCTTTTGATCACCTCACGATTGTCCGTCAGGATTCCCCGTCTCGTCGTATCTCGTAATGATAGACAATTTTGAAAGGCTTTAGACTATTTATCAATCTATAATTCATTATATCATCAAATACACCCTAATTAAAATAAATAAGAGATAGCTTTAAATAAATGGGATAAGGATATCGTCCCCTTTTCAAGCATAATGAAAAAAGAAAACCAAAGACGCATAAAAGAATCAGAAGTTCAACTTATCTTCTTTGTTTAATTTCCAGATGCATATCAGAATGCAGCAGTTCCAGTGATACAGAAAACGATAACGAAAATTGGTAACAACTCAATAAACACCGTAGACCGTACAATCTAATCCAAGGGCCATTAACTCTATTTCAGTGATGTAGAAATCCCTCCTCACTGTCACATCACGCTGAAGTGCACCCGTGAAATAGCCGGCTTCAATGGCCTCGGTGAAGCGGTTCGTAGATTGGACTTCCGAAGCTCCGTCCGTGATGGTCGACGGTTCAACTACGTGTGTGCCCTGCTCCGGTTGCTGGTCTCTGGAAAGGGCATATCCAGCCTCCCAGGGGGAGCACAAAGGCTCCTGTTGCAGATGTTGGAGGAAGTAGCAACCTACGTTAGTGACTCCCAGCAAAACATCAACGTACTGCGGGGTCTGGTACAGCAACTTCGCTCGCTAGTAAATCAGGAGAACCAAAAATGCTGGGGAAAACCACTCGGCAGCCAAAGTCTATGGGAGGGACATGTCCAAACAATCCAACGGATTCAAAACATTGCTAGTCAAATAGAGATAAGAGAGGTATGTTCATATGTTTTATTTTGGGATCACATGGTTTAATATAGCATGGTTTCATCGATTCGCAGCCAGGACCGAATATCCGACCAAAACTAAACGACCTGCCAGAGGAATGTGTTCGTGAAATTATACTTAGAATAACCGATTACAAGGATCTGGAGTCTTCCGCCCGAGCCTGGTCGCTGATGGCGGCACTGATCTCGGAGCAAAGAGTGTGGCGAGAACTGTCACACTATCATTTCAACAAGCAGCAGATAGACGTCATCCTAGATAAAATGTGTCTTCACGATACGAAGGAACGGCACCGGAATTGGCAGGCTATTTACCACGCGCTACGGAAGTGAGTGTCTCTTCTAATCCTTTCGACTTTATACACTGTGGAAAATATACAGGGGAGAATGAGGATACTTGATCCCTGGAGATACTCGATTCCTCGGCTATATCTCGAAACTGGAATGCCTTACATAGATCAAATGTTTTAGAAAAGTTTGGCAAATAGAACAAAACAACAAACCTGTTTTCTTAAAAAAAAAAGCTTAAAATTTTATTTTTTTGAGTTATTGCACTTTGTTTGAAAATCTAACAAAATGCGACTTTTAGATCTTTTTTATCATTTTAATGTGTTTCCCACACGAAAAAATTATAATAAAAATATTTATTCCAATATGTCAATCGTTAAAGTACAATATGAACTTCCTCATGCCTTATTTCTAAAGCAATAGTTAACTCTCAATTTCTTAAGAAAAAGTTTTCCAAAATGTTATGGGTGGGTTCACTTGGTCCCTCGAGCCCAAAAAAATATATTTTTCTTCTGAATGGATGTTGATCATTGCTCAGCACGAAAATATTAATATTTATCCAATCACTGATAGTTTCCTAAAAAAGGACATAAAAAAATGATTGTACCTGAAAATTAGAAAATTGCGCCTTTAAGTAGGGGAGAGTGGGGTAACGTGAGCCACTCGGAATATCTCAGATGTGTGTTGAGTTAAAAATATCAATCCAACTGTCATCGTCGTCGCTTTGCGTAAGCATGTCTTTCTATACGTTGTTGACTGCTGCTACTGGCAAGTCTGTCCCATATGTAAAAACAACGAAACGAGAAAAACGGCTTTAAACATTTTTATAAACTTTCGTGAATTTCTCGGTTGAAACTTTTTTTCTTCTAATTCTTTCTTCACAGATATGAAGATAATTGTTGTAAAATTTCGTCCATTGTTTTTTTTTTGCTTTGGAATTTGCTGATGCAGAGGAAAAAAATAATAATGGGACAGCCTTGCGAGTATATTTCGCAAAAAAAATGTTAAATGTACCCGCAAAGTTGTACCAAATTTGGCTATTCTTTTGTAAGTTGATAATTTAATTCCCTCTATCTGCGCAATGTTAATCACTTTACTGGCTGTTCACTGATAAAAATAAGTTTAAAATGATGTTTGGTGCACATCTACGTAAGTATATCATAAAAATTGAGTAGATTCAAAATAAAATAAATAACAACGTTAACAACCTGTACCTTCATCTTTTCATAAGTTTTTTGGTTGACGATCTTTTAAGAAAGACTATAAATACAAATTGAATTAATGCTGAATCAGAAACAGCCAAGCATCTGGGCTGCAAATATATAATGAGAAAAGTCAATTCAATATGACTTAGGCGTGTGCTACCAGGTACGCGAAATTTGATTCATAGATTTTATGAAAGACCAAGCAGCAGCTTACAGCATGGCAAAAACTAAAAAATATGGCTTTGTAGCTGATTATTTTCCATGATTTACAACGAAAAATTCAATAAGCCTTATACGGAATTTAAAAAAAAAAACAGTTAGGTGGAATTTACCCATAGTACTAAACATAGCTTGTAAAATTATGAAAAGTGTTATTTTTAACTTTACTGTACTGTTTTATCTATCTATAGTCTAACTTACGTAATTTCAATGAATGCTTATTTTATCGCACACATTGTATGATTATTTGTAAAATAAACGTAAATTAGAGGAGCAATTTTAAAGCATTGGGGCTTATTCTGCGACGCGAGTGACGTAACTCACGAAATTTCACTTCTTCGTCCTGACTCCGTTTGTTTGTTTTGTTGTTTTATTTGGGATTTTAAGCCTCTAGGGTTTATTCATCCCATTCGGTTTGGCTATCTAAATTCGTGGGAACAGTTTGCTGCGTTTTAGGAAAGCCAATAACTTTTCCTCTTCAATCGGACAATTTGACAGGATTTCTCGGAGACTATTTGAAAGCTGGAAGTGTTGTCTATCTGGCAAATAGGTGATGCAGTTGCATAAGATGTGCTTGACGGTGATTGTGCTATTGCATGCGGGGCATTCAGGAGGGTCGGTTTGGTCGAGAAGAAAATCATGGGTCATTCGGGTATGGCCAATCCTTAGTCTTGTTAGGACAACTCGGTTTGGCCGACTTTGCTGGTCATTCCATTTTCCGGTGCAGTTCTTGATCTCCCGTAACTTCGCCGTTCGGTTTCGGTCCCATTTTTGGTCCCAGGCAAGCTGAATGTTGTTGGTAGTCAGTTTTTGTGCGTCTTTCTGGGGGATGGGGATTGAGGGAGGATCCATTTTACCTCCTTCGGCAGCCAGATGATCCGCGCATTGGTTGCCGGGAATTCCGGCGTGTCCAGGTATCCAGACCAGGGTAACATTTTTTCGGAGGGCTAGATCAGTGATTGAGGAAATCCAAGGATGTTTGAGATTTCCGGCGGAAACGGCTTCTAGCACACTGGCTGAGTCACTGAAAATGGCGGAGGGCCCTGTGTCGGAGCAGTAGTTTTCCAGGGTATAGAGGATAGCATAGGCTTCGGCGCTAAACACTGAGCAGGCGGGTGGTAGGGCTAGGCTTTTGTCTCCTTCATTGGTATGGATGCCGCAGCCAACTTTTTCGCTCTGGGTTTTGGATCCGTCGGTGTAGAAGTGGGGAAGGGAAGGGTATTTTTGGGTAATTAGGTGGTGGAAGTGGGGGAGTACAACTGAGGATGATTGGCCTGCTTTAACTTTTCGGGAAAGACTGAAGTCAACTGTGGGGATTTCATCATTCCAGTAGCGGAAGGGAGTCGGTTTTCTAGCACAAACTGGGGGGGAGAAGGGGGATGTTCAAATTTTCTAGAAAGGCGTTGGTTCGGGTAATTAGGGGGGAGTCTACTGAGCCACCTATGGCTAACCATCGTAATGACCTTGTTGTTAGATTTTTGGCAACGAGATAACTGAAAGGCAACTGCCCGCTTTCGGCCATGATGGAGAGGATGGGGCTGGTTTTAAAGGCTGAACTGATGGTTCTTATGCACTGATTATAAAGGGGTTCTAGTGTGTCTAATAACGAAGTTTCTGAACGACTGATAAGTCCAAGACCGTAGAGGACTGTTGGGAGTAGCCACCCATGTAGAAAACGGTACAGTGATTGGCGATGAGCCGAGCTGTTGTTGTTGCATAGGAAACGCAAGATATTAAGCTTGTTATTGGTGTTACTTCGAACTTGTTTAAGGTGGCGTTTAAAATTCAATCGGTCGTCGATCCAGACGCCGAGAATTCTGGTGCATCGCACAAGGGGAATTGTTTGATTGAGCAGTGTAAGCGGTGGTAGTTTATTTAGCTTTCTTCGGTTAGGACCAAGATGAAGAAGCTTTGATTTTGTGGGGGAAAAGGAAAAACTAGCAGTAGGTGCCCAGTTGCCTAATGTGTCTAAGGCGTTTTGCAACTGTTTACGGGCGTACCGGATAAAAGGTGAGGTAGAGAGGAGAAGTATGTCATCTGCGTATATTAAGGTTTGGATGTTGTTGGGGAGAATTTGAAATATAGAATTGATGGCAATGAGAAATAGTGTAGGGGCTATTACTGAACCTTGAGGAACTCCGGAGTTGACGGATTGTGCTTGGGAACGGACGCCATTAATGAGAACCTGTATGGAGCGATAGGACAGGAAACTCCTAATATAATTGAGCATGCGGCCGCTAATACCCCAATCAATCAGAGTTTTGATGATGAGAGCTCTGTCGACTTTATCAAACGCCTTAGTAAGGTCCAAGGATAGGACTTCCACATGGAAGCCGTCGTTCAAGGAGTTTTCAAGGATGGATTCTAGCTGGCAGAAATAGTCGTCCGTGGATCGACCTGGACGAAATGCATATTGTCGACTGTCTAGACGTTGCTGTTTATCGAGGACGGCCTGTAGCCTTCGGTTTACCATCCGCTCCAATATTTTACCAGAGCAGTCGAGTAGCGTGATGGGACGATAGTTGTCCAACAGATGATGGTTTTGTTTGGGTTTGGGGATGGGTATGACAAGTCCAGTGGTCCACGATTCAGGTATTTTGCCTTCGTTCCAAATTTGGTTAAGTATTTCAAGGAAAGATAGTTTGGCAGAGAGAGAAAGGTTTTTGTAGAAAGGATACCCTATGTCATCAGGGCCGGCGGAATGGCCTTTGACTTTCCGGAGGACGAACTCCAACTCTTTCAATTTGAAGTTAGAGTTGTAATCTAAATTGTTGATGACGTGTGTTTCGTTATTGGCGTTTGGGGGAGAAGGTAGAGAAGGGGGAGCGGTTGTTGTTGAGAAATGTTGACAGAAGGCATCGGCAAGGATAGAAGGATTGTTTGTATAGTGTTGATTGAGAAGAAGGTTGTACTGATTTTTGCGAGGCTGGCCACTAAGGACTTTAATTTTGTCCCAAAGGACTGTAGATGGGGTGTCGGGGCTAATCTCTTCTGTGAACTTTTGCCAGGAGTTACGCTTAGCTGTGCGTACTATAGCTCTGGCGGACGATCTAGCTGCTTTGTAGGACTCAAGAACGCTACTTTTTCTGGGGTCATTGTCAGGGATCCTTTTTAAAGCACGTAGCCATTTTCTTCGGCGTTTAATCGCTTCCCGAACTTCGGGGCACCACCAAGGGACAGAAGTTTTACCAGGGACGCCACTGGTGCGAGGAATGGATTTAGAGCCAGCCTCAAAGAGTATTTCGGTAAATAGGGGGATAGATGTGGGTTTTTTAGTAGAGATAAGATGATCAGTTTCGAGTTGGAAACTAGTCCAGTCTGCTTCGGTGTACTTCCAACGGGGTCTGGATGATGCTATGGGAGTGGGATGCTCAATTTTGATAACGATGGGAAGATGATCGCTGCCATGAGTGTCGTCAAGAATTTTCCAAGACAATCTGGAGCCAAGCTCCCATGAGGCGATAGAGATGTCTAGTGCAGACATGTTTCCAGTGGCCGGATCAATTCTGGTGGGTTGACTGTTATTCAGAATTGTCAGATTTTTGGCCAGCGCTAGATCATCAAGATATGACCCTTTATTGTCGGTGTAAGTAGATCCCCAACTGGTGGAGTGAGCGTTGGGGTCAGACATTATTAGAAAAGGAGGGGGGATTTGGGGTAGAAGTTCGTCGAGTTTGTTTGAAAATTCATTGAATCTTGTTTGGGGGGGAATGTAAAGAGTAACAACTGAGATTTCGATGGGGGAATGGAGTCGAACGACAACGGCATTCAAAGTTGAGTTAACCGGAATTATGTCGTGTGGGATTCCATTTTTTATGGCGATTCCGGCACCTTGGCGACTATTACGAGTTGGATCAGAGGCGGTGTATAATTTATAGTTCTTTATAGTATTAGGTGAGACAGGGGAGTTGGTTAAGATATCTTGTAGGGCAATGACTATGGGTGAGAAAAGAGCAGTAAGGTGTTGTATTTCAGGGAGGCGAGATTTTAGGCCACAGGTATTCCACTGTATGGCTAGATTGCAAGTGCTTTTCATGGCAGGGGTGTTGTTTGTGGGATTAATTCTATTGGGGGTTGGGTGAGGGGAAGGAGGTGATGAATGACTGGAGGTTGATATTTGAGAACTATTTGTTTGGAGGGGTCGCAAGGGAGTAGGGTGGTTGATAGGAGAATCAGGATTTGTATTGATTATGGTGAAGAGCATTATGAAAAGTTGGCTTTTGGCTTACCGTTGTTCCGAGAGCGACGTTCCTCTTTACCTTCGGTAGATGTTGAGTTGGGTGGTTCTTTTGTTGGTCTGTTTTGTTCACTACACTTTTTCTTTTTCACTAAGTCACTTTTGGCACTGAGGGATTCTTCGGAGGATCCACTGACTCGTTGTCGTTTAGATAAAACACTGGATTGATCGGATGTGTCCATGCTGTCGTCGTTTTCAGGGTCGACTCGTTTTCGGATTCGTTTTGAGATCGAAGTTTTCGAATTTCGGCGATGAGTGCAGCAACTTGTTGTTCCAGATGTTGGATTCTGAGATCTTTTTCGGCTATCGAACTGCTGATCCGAGCTGTTTCGAGGCGTTTTTGGACATTGTTGGTTGGTTGAGCGGCTAAGTTCCGTGATTTGTACTCCTTGACTGCGTCAGCTTGGCTTATGTTCAAATCGATTCGAAGGCGCACAATTTCTTGTTCTTCTCGGAATTTGGGGCAGTTTCGGTTGGAAGCGTGGTGGGATCCATCACAGTTAATGCAATGCAGAGGGTTGTCGCATTCCTCGTGGTAAGGTTTTTCGCCACAAGAAAGGCATGTTGGTTCCTGTCCCTGTTTGCAGCGTAGTTTGGTATGGCCGTATTTCCCGCAGCACAAACACATGAGAGGGCGGGGATAATAGGCTCTGGTAGATACTCGAATGTAGCCGAACATGATGTGTGTGGGCCGAATTGTTCCCTTGATGGTGAGAAGAAAGGAATTTGTTGGGACTTCTTTGCCTTCAACTTTTCGCACGAATCGATACACGCTTGTGACATTTTGATCAGCAAGTTCCTCAGCCAAGTCCTTGTCACTAATTCCGGCAACATCACTGCAGGTGACAACGCATTTGGTGTAGTTGAGAGTTTGGTGCATTTCGGTTGCAACTGGGGTTCCGTCGATCAGTTTAGACAGCTGGAGAAGTTTGTCAACTTGGTAGGGGTTGCGGACTTTGAGGAGGTAATTTTTACCACCATCGATGGGATGAGCTCCGTGGATTTTTCCAACAAGCTGGTCAACTGTTTTTGAGATGACAAACGGATTGTTTGGGAGCTTCGATGTTTCGGGTTGAGGTTTCAGAAGGATGAATTGAATGTCCCCATGGACATCCTTCGGATCCATCCAAGACGGTAAGGTTCTGCCATTTGGGTTGCTTGGCGTGGACTTTTCCCCCCACGGCGGGGCCGCCATGTTGCTGGCGAAGAATTTGTTCAGCCGGAACTAAACGATGCGGAGAGTTTGTTTATCGTCAAAACAAACAACGAGAGCACTGGGGTAATAAACCGGCGTCTAACTAAGAGAGACGGGAAAAGGCACAAAACTAAAACAAGTCGGAGCGAAGAGAAAACACGTCTATTAGAGAGCGCGGTTCAACTTGGAATGAAAAATGTCTTCGTCCTGACTCCAGAAAATCATTCAGAAAAGATATGTGTGTATCGATGAGCTCTAAAGACCAATAACAGCTCATCCGAACTGTAGGATACAGATGAGACAAGGCAAAGAAAGAGAAAACCAACAGTTCATGATATCTCCAATATGCATCACTGACTGACGGACAAAGAATATGAGATAATTGCAAAAATGGACTACTTTGATTGTAGGCAGGGATGCCAGGTGTTGAGGATGAAAAATCTGGGCAATTTTGAAAAAAAGTCTGTGTGTGTCTGTGCATAAGGAAAATCACAAATTTGGTACTAAACAAGAAATTAAATTTGGTGAATCGTGTGTGAGCGGGGGGGGGGGGGTGGGGGGTTTGAGGTGTGTTTGTGCTATGGTGTACGGGTTATTTTCGTGTTGATAACTACATAACAAACACTTTTTCCTACCACGTACCATGCCGATCTTATTTAAAAAACGATTGATTGGTCATATCAAAGAATACAAGTCAGATTTTAGTCAAGTCTGCCACTTACATATCAAATCTGATACATTAATATTGATTTTATCTGTCAATTTTGAAAGTCTGTAAAATCTGGGCACTCTCAGCAAAAATCTGGGCAAAATCTGTGTCTGATCAATATCTGGACAAAGGGTCAAAAGTCTTGGTTTTACAGACAAATCTGGGCACCTGGCAACCCAGATTGTAGGCGAAACGCGTGGACATATTGCATATAAAAAGAACGGCGCTCGTGCTTTAGAGCCATTCTAAATTCGGATTTCGTAGTGAGAAGATCACGGAGCAGAAGAAAAGCAGCAACTTGAAGACGGCAAGGGAACGAGGACCAGCCCTAAGTTTACGACACGAACGAAAATTTTTAGGCTAGAGAGGCTGTTTAAGCCACCAAAACGATATGAAATTTCGTAAGTCACGTCACTCGCGTCGCAGAGTAAGCCCCATTCTGTAGAAATAAACATATGGGACAGCTTTGCGAATATATATGGGACAGACATGACTTGGTATTTTTCATATATGTTGAGAACAAAATTGTGAAAGTTTTTAGTCTACATTGAAGAACTAACTGTATTTGAACGATTTTTGAGATAAACTGAAAAATGATGAAAATGCATATGGGACAGTCTTGCGAATAGCGTCAGTTGACTTATGTACGCATCATATGCTTATTTTATTTAACTAGCCTAGAAAAATGTACTTACATAATTAAATAAGCACCCGAAAAATTGTATCCGTGGGAGATCTAAAGTACATAACAAAAACATGCTCATACGCTTATGTCACGTTCTTTCACGTGGAAAGGGAATTTTTGATGAAACATAAATAAGTCACACAAACGCAACCAATTTGCAAATCATAGCTTGTGGGGAATCGTGGGCCACATTTTGTGGGGTATCTTGGGCCACCTATATTTTGGTGTTTTTATTTGTACATATTCAGAACTTAAAATACGTTTTTCCTATCTGAAAAGTTTTCTTATGCCAAATAAAGAGTTATGAAAAATATTTTGTCCATTTTCCTATATAAGGATTTTTTTCGAAACGTTCACGAGCCAGGAATCAAGAACTATTCGATCATACACAACTTTCTTTTTTATTTCCTCATCTGAAATTGCTTCAAAATAATTAGATAAAATCCGAAATTTCAGTTTTGTGTCAACTCATAAACTTCACATGTTATCTAGTCAATTTGGATTTGGTAGGCCACGTTTTCCCAAAGTTTTTCAAAATAAAAAAAAAACTTTTCTTGAAACAGTCAGAACTCGGGAAATTACAGTATTTAAAAAATAAAAAAAATGCCACCTTAAAAATGTAGAAAACCTTTCCATTTATTCTTTTCTTTTAATCTTTTATAATAAATAAGTTATGAAGCAAAGAAAAAAAATGGTCCATGATACCCCACTCTCCCCTATGCAATGAATATATGGTAGTAGACAAACTTTTAAAATTCTTATCGTCTGACACTTTTAACTGTGAAATGAAAACTAATAAGGCCAAAAAAATCAATAAAATTTTAATCTTTAGATTTTGCATGATTTTTGTCCAAGTAAAGGGCATCCTTATTAAATGATCAAGTCTTCTTTCATGAATAAACAAGTCTCTTTTAACTTTCAAAATATTAACTTTTTCAAGTCCTACGAAAACGCTTCTAGTTCATCTACTGATTCATGTATCGATCTAACTTTTGCAGCATATAAACTTGAAATAACACGCTGTCGAAGATGCAAAAGACGGCGATCTGCAAGACTTTTCCCAGAGATATGATGAAAATAAGAAAAACGGATCAAGTATCCCCATTCTCCCCTATATCGTGACAACTTAGAGATTTTTTTTAAAGTTTTCAAATTTATATTTTGTTATATTTTTTAAAAGAATGTTAGTCCAATTAATGAAAAAATGAAATGCCTTTTTTTTACTTTCTGAGGTTGAAATGAATAACTTACCAATTGAGTAAAAAAAACTTTAAATATGCTTTTTAGTACCTTAAAAAATTGATAAAAACTCTAGTCAGTAATGAATTTCTTCGGGGCTAACATTCTTTAAAAAAACAGAACCTGTGACATTAGTTTAAGAAAAAACAGGAAATCTTCATTTCAATGGTGGTAACGTGAAAAATATTTTCACTATTAACCAGAGCTATTAATTCTAAACTGATCTACTGTTTTTTTTTCTCAGAACCTACGGTGTGCCTGAGGAGCTCCAGTACGCCGAAATATTGGCGTTTTGCAGACTGTGCCGCTGTTTATTTTGGCCATCGGCCGGCCACCCTTGCATCGTGGACCAGTGTCCGGATATACGGGATCGTATCCGGGAGGCAGGTAATGGAGAAATTACCGAAACCCAACCGGTACCACCGGCGCAATTCCTCAAATATTTTTCTTTGTAAGATGTATAAAAAACAACAACTTGTTTCATAATACAACATAAACGATACTGTATAAATTAACCGAACACATACACAAGATCGAATTGACCCAGACAGACCGAAGTGGTTTTAATTTAAGGTCAGTTGGACTAACCCGTGTGTTGTCAATCGGAATTGAAACTTCTCATTACAAATGATATTTTTTTCTCTTATTTTGTATTATGTTCAAAGAAAGTGTTGTGATCAAGGGGTTGTGTGTAGATCACGTGGCGTAATCAAAACTGATCAATCAATATTAAATCCCTAAGAAGACTGGCTAATACTTTTATTGGTGTGATTCATTTTTCGAGGTCACCCTTTTTACTGATCAAACAATTTTATTATATTTGTGCAATTTATGACCAACAATGAAATCTAAGTTCGTCGTACTAGTTACTCATCGATTCGTGTGTGAGAATCGAAGACCATTGACTTCGATTTCCTTCGAATGATTTGATTGTCTCATTTTTTTGAATGTTGTACTTTAACATCTTTGCTAACTGAGTAAGACTTACCCAAAGGTGGTTTGAAAACCGATGTGTTCAAAAATAGAAATTTGTCAGCCAAAATTGTCAGTTGGTCTATCATCGTTTGAATTTTTAACTCATTTGGCCTTTAACAAATATTAGAAGTTTGCCAAAAGCTCTTGTGCATTATCCCAATATCTTGAAATTCTTCCAACCAAAAGCAAAACCTACCCATTTCATTTTATACTTAATCACGCGGAATTCTTCTTCAAATAAGTGTCTTATTTCCATTGGGTTCCTTTTGATAGATATAACTTTTAACAAACTACAAACCCGCTACAAAACCTTAACTGTAGAAAACAAGTTATACTTCCCAGCTTTTCCCATGTCGACACGAGCTCTACACCGGCCACCACGAGTGCAACTGTACCTTTTGGAGTACGGGCTTGCTAATTGTTCGTTTCAAACTCCACAAAGATTTCAGTGTCAGGATGTCGGGGTATTCCTAGTTTTTATCGTACTTGATAAAATTTAACATACGTTGTACTATCTTAACATCGTCATCATTACAACAATCCAGATCCAAAATTCCACTTTTTCCAAGAGCATTTTAAACTGTTATAATAAATTGTAATTTACCCGAAAAATGTCCTAATTTTTTGCCAATGATTTTTTTGTAATGTCTACGTAATTAATTACCTTTAAAAAAAGTTGTGATATTGTACGAATTTGCATATACTAAACTTTTCTTAGCGACGAATATAACAGTGGGATTTAAATTCACGTTCAGAGAAAATGAGACTTGAGACTAGAAGAGAGAAAAGGATAATGGCCGAGAAAAAATGATAACACGCAGTCCGCTAATTTCAATATCTTTCATCCTATAAAAATAGTTAAAAATCAAACATAACAAAATAAGCGAGATATGTGATACAACAAAGAGAAATCTCTCTAAAAAGAATACTTCACAGAGCACGTACTAATCGGCTACGTATATTTTAATTGATCCATGGTTCTGGAATAGGTTTTACTAAATTTATATTCAGAATAATTGCTAATAACGGAAAACAAAAAGCTAACATTTTTACTGTGGATTTTTTTCTTGGACTTTTCTGTATCTATGTATTGTAGAATTGGTAGAATGAATCTAACTGTTTACGGAAAATGCGTTTACACAGAACGAAACTATATTTATACGAACGATTTGTCTGTGTGGTTAGTTAGAGCGTCACATTTAAAACTTACATGAAACTGTATAATAAGTTCCTTTTAACCGAGTTAGTAGTAGAAGAAATCAAAGATAAAGTTATGAGCAAACGTGAATTCGATGTTCTTGTATCATTGTGATGTAATAGCAAAACAAATCAATTACAATGATTTCAAATTTCTGGATTGATCGGTCTGTGTTTAGCTTTGTAAGAGCATAAGTAACACAACTAGTTTCCAATCGTCTGAAGGGAGAATGTAAAACATATATCAGATCAATAGCAGACTTATTGATGAAAACCCCCTATAGATCCCAATTGTTAGTAATGATTGTATCCAGGAACAAAGTTATGAAAGTTTAACCGCAGATGCTACCAAAACCAGCTTGGAAAGTTTATCTCTCAAAGCGAACAGACTTCAAAATACAGAGATTAATAATATTAAAACGATGTGCTACGTATTTCATATATCAGACACTTGAAAGAATAGATATATTTTAAATACAATACTTATCAATTGAAAGAATGTGTGTTATTTTGAAAGAAATTGTATGCATTCAACGTTGTAAAGGTCAGTTGCTGAATTTGTTCTTCACCAGCAAAGTCCAACATTTTGATACACAATCCACCTACCTACCTAAAGGTCCGGCGCCGATTAACCGACGCATTAGGCTGAGATAAAAGATCTCCACTGCTGGCGATCCGGAGCCAGGTTCTCGTCAACTGTGCGGATTTCAGCGGCTAGACTACGAGCTTCTGGGCCTGCGTCTTCTTCGATGTCTATCTGGATTCCAGTCGAGCGCCTCTCTGCAAATCTCGTTTTCATCTTTTCGCAGCGTGTACCCAATCCATCTCCACTTACGTTCCCGGATCTCGATTTCTAGCGCCTTTTGATGACACCGGCGATTTAGTTCCACGTTTGAGATCCAGTTGCCAGGCCACCAAGCGCAGATGATGTTCCGCAGGCAGCGATTCACAAAAACTTGCAGTTTTCGCGTAGGCACCGCACATGTGCACCAAGTTTCGCACCCGTACAACAATGCATATGTTCCAGAAAATGCAGCAAATATCTCGTTACCGCACTGCCGAAGAACTACACTCCGTAATTAAGAAATTGAAACCGTCATCATCACCAGGCTCTGATGGAATCCCCGTTTCTGTGTTTTAAAATTGTGCACATTATCTTTGCGCCCCATTGATGGTTATTTTCAATCGCTCACTGACTACAGCCACGTTTCCAGCAATATGGAAAAAATCGACTGTATTTCCAGTTTACAAGAAAGTTAACAAACAAGATGTACAAAACTACAGAGGCATAACATCTCTCTGTGTTGGATCAAAATTATTTGAAATTTTGACATCTCAAACGATAATGAACATTGTCAAGTTGCTTATCTCCATCGACCAACATGGGTTTTTCCCTCGTCGATCGACAAGTACAAAATTAGCTCAATTTACTTCCTTCTGCCTTAAGTTCATTGAAAAGGGATTTTAAATTGACACTGTCTATACAGATCTCAAGGATGCGTTCGATTGTGTTAGCCATAAATTGCTTTCATTTGTCTCGTGGCTGGCATCTTATTTGAAAAAGAGACAAATGTCGGTCAAACTTGGATCCCAAACTTCTTCCGCTTTTTGTTATTGCTCAGGCGTACCACAAGGCAGCAATCTAGGGCCTCTCCTATTAAATCTTCTTCAATGGCGTGTTTTTAATGTTACCGGATTAATGCCGACTATATTATGCAGATGATCTTAAAAACTTTCACAAGATCAGAACTGAGAATGACTGTTTGATTCTCGATGAAAAAATCACAGCAATAGCAATATTATTCTAGCATAATAGTCAAAGCTAATAGAAATCTCGGATTTATCACTAGAATTTCCAAGGAATTTAGAGATTCACACTGCCTACGATCTCCGTACTATTCTTTGGTGAGATCAGGGCTCGAAACAGCTTCAGTTGTTTGGAGTCCCTACACAACATACCAAACGTATTGAGGCAGTTCAATCAAGATTCGTCAAATATGCCCTGCGATTTCTACCTTGGAACAATCCTGATGCGCTTCCTGATTACAAACATCGTTGCTTGCTGATTGGAATGGAGACACTATCTGAAGGACGAATTATCTCAAGAGCCATCTTCGTGAAGAAACTCATCGATGGTGACATCGATTGTCTAGCGTTGCTGCGTCAAGTCCATATCAAACATCAAACCCCGACTCTTCAGAGAAAGGACCAACAAGAACCTCTGCGAGCAAAGCGTTTAACAGTTTCTACAACTAGTTTGAATTCCGTATTTCAACTAATGTTTTTAAAACAAGGATTAGAAAAATCAGCCAGCTAAATCGTCTTGCGACTTTTTAATAGAAGAAAATTGTTTAATATAACGTAGAGTTAGAACTAGTTCCTAAATTCATGTAGACAGTACTGTCAGATAAAGTAAAATACACAGTGAATCAAAAATCGCCTACTATCGAATGATAATGACATTAAGTGGTATGAATAAGGTTTAGCAATTGCTTCGGTAGCTTTTACTTACTTACTTACTTACTTAATGATCCCGCGCCGATCCTCCGGTGCATAGGGCCGTGGTAAAAGACATCCACTGTTGACGATCCGGAGCCAGCGTCTTCACCTGGTCCCAGTCAAGATTCTCGTCGACAGTTCGAATTTCAGCGGCTAGGCTTCGCCGCCACGAGTTTCTGGGCCTGCCTCTTCTTCGATGACCTTCTGGATTCCAGTCAAGCGCCTCTCTGCAAATCTCGTTTTCATCTTTTCGCAGCGTGTGCCCAATCCATCTCCACTTACGTTCCCGAATCTCGATTTCTAGCGGCCTTTGATGACACCGGCGATGTAGTTCCTCATTCGAGATCCAGTTGCCAGGCCACCAAGCGCGGATGATATTCCGCAGGCAGCGGTTTACAAATACTTGCAGTTTTCGCGTCGTCACCGCATATGTGCAACAAGTTTCGCACCCGTACAGCAATACGGATTTGACGTTTGAGTTGAAGATTCGGATTTTTGTTCGTAGAGAGATCTGGCGTGACCGCCAGATGTTTCGGAGACTCGCAAACGCAAATCGGGCCTTTCTGATCCGGGTTTCGATGTCTTTCCTGGTACCACCATCGGGCGTTATCTGGCTACCAAGATACTGGAAGCACTCCACTTTCTCAACCTGTTGTCCAGCTGCCACGAAATTGGAACGATTTTCTGTGTTGATTTTCATAGACTTGGTCTTTCCGACATTGATTTTTAGACCTGCTGCCTTAGAGCTTTCGGTAAGGTCGTCGAGTTTGCTCTGCATGCCTTGTTGTCTTTGGCCGAGCAAAACAATATCGTCTGCCTGGTCAAGGTCGTTTAGCTGCCACATAGTCAAACCAACGATGGATATGCAGTGTTACAAAGCAAGAGCTATTAGAGGAGTGCGTAAAATTCAACGAGCAGCATCAATGCTCAAGTGGCAGGATCAATGGGACGCATCGAACAACGCAAGATGGACGCATAGGCTAATCCCGCGACTTTCAGACTGGCTAAATCGGAAGTATGGAGAGGTCAACTTCTATCTGACGCAGTTGCTTCATCGGTTTAAGCTTATCCGCTCGCCTTATTGCCCGGAATGCGTAGATACGGAGGAATCGACAGAACATGCTATCTTTGTCTGTCCCAGGTTCATTTCAAGGCATCAACAACTTCAAAATTTAAACGTTGAAAACATTGTGAGTGAAATGTGTCAGGACGAACAGTAGTCGTTGCGTGCTATAGTCGATGAAATCTCGCAAATCATGCGCGATCTGATAAGAATCAGAAAAGATGATGAACGGAGAGAGCGCGATAGTCAACCAAATTTGACAAGCTAATGGAAGGTCTTGGGCCTCGTATGACACTACAATTCAAAAGCTACGCGATCTTAGCGCGCGGTATAACCCTAATCTGGACTCATACGTGTGGTGGGACTTTAAAGTACTCAGCAAGGATCTTTCCTGCAGCAAAAGAAAGCGGAGATACCATTCGTGGTAGTCGTGACGGGACTCTAGCTTGGTAGTTTCTCAATCGGCCATGCCTTGGTAGTTAGAAATCCTACGGGAGTGGATGCTGTGACGGGCGTGAGTTGCTATGAAAGCGTTACCTAACCGGCACACGTCTCGGGGTAACTGGTCTGAATTTTTTACAAACAGCACCATACACCATGCCACAGAGGGTGGTTTGTACAAAATATTTCGATCCCGACCGATTTTACTCAAACCGTTTGCGCGCTCATTCAAACAGTGCCACGATACAAATCGTAATCACAGCGACAGAATGTCATCGAATTTCATCGCATTTGTACAAATGTGGTTCAGTCTATGGCCCGCTCTAAAGCGCCCAGATGTTTTCGTGGTTCAGTCGATCGAATGCTTTTTCGAAATCAATTATCACCAGCAGGTGAGAGTCCTGGAATTCGTTGATTTGTTCCAGTATTATTCGTAGCATTGTAATGTGGTCCACACATTTTCGTCCGGGTCGAATTCCAGCTTGTTGCCGTCGGAGGGTAGCGTCAATTTTCTCCTTTCAGGATCACTTTCCAGATTACTTTGAGGGTTGTACAGATCAACGTTATGTTGGCTGCATGTACAATAAACAGGTGCAAGCGAGAAACAACAACAATAAAAATAAACTGAAAACGGGCTTGCTGACAGGAGCAACAATATTACTAAATACGTTTCGAATTCCTCTTCGGGTTTTTGAATGCTATTGGTGAATGCTTGACTATGAAATTCTTTCAGCTTCAAACGACTGGGGGAAGAGTGCCGACACACGAAGAGGAGCAAATTTGAGGAGCAGTCAAGTGAGTTTGACGGACCAAAAGTCTTCACAGTCACAGCTTCACGCCTCATGACGATGACGGATCGCAACCCTGGTTGAAACTCCCACCCAGTTCAGGAGTAGGCGATGGAGAGAGACTTGCCTGAAAATGAGGATGTGAAGAGAATCTAGGGTGTCGAACAGGTCGCCAGCCACAATTTGTGCAGAAGAAAAGAGAGTGATTGTGGCGATTTCACAATTTGTGTCGTAAAAAAGAGAGATATTGTGGAAAAATATCACAAAACAATCATTTCCAAGGAAGATTCTCTCCACGTCTTAGTACTCCTGGTTTCAAGTAGATTTACTCTTCTTATAGAGCCAACGGTTGTCAATGTGCCTGATTTTTGGAGTCCAACCTGATAACCTGATAAGCCTCCGTCTTTCCCCGATTTTTTGAAACAAACCTGACTTTTCCTTATTTTTGTGAAAACGATGGAAAATGAGTAGTACGGCACTGCATTAGAGACACTGATCAAAATGTGGATTGACGACTAAAAAAAAGGTCCCAACTTCGGCCGAAATTTCCGTCAAACCATGTAGTATCTTGATTTTTATTGCTCATGTCCCTGAATTTTGAAAAATAATGTTGGCAACCCTGGAGGCAGTGTATAGTGTGGTCATCAAAAGGAGGTGGTTGGTAACTGTAGTGCTCTTTGCCGCACATCTGCAATCGCCGGTATTGCAGGCACTCTTCCGTGCACTCAAGACCACGAGAGGATGAAACTACACTGGATGAGGTGGAGATATTCAGCTCAACCGGGAAGTGTGATATCTGTCAGCGCTTCACAGTCAAATCCCGCATACTCAGCCCTGTTATTTACAAATTTTATTTGTCATAGTATAATTTGTTATCTTCAAGAAAGGCACAGTTGAGGATTCATCGAACGTAATGTAAGTTTTTTCATATGTTATCTAATCGAGGTCACCGGAGGTCACAGTTTTTTTGATGGGGTTTTCATACTTTGGAATGATTCAACCCTTAGAGGTCACAGTGGTTTCTTTTGCGGTGATAATTACAAACTAACCCGATGGCGGACAGGTGACTCCTGGGATGCAAGGCTTTTGGCATGGAATCGCGGGATCACAGCACGCCTGCCATGGCCAATCGCAGACATTTTCGGCTTCGTTGAAATGCAACCCGGGTGGACACTCCATCTCGCATGCTCTACCGGTGTCGCATTTGTAGAACTTATCACATCTGACGTGCGGCAAAAGTACTGGCACGTTGGGATTGACTGGAGGGCACAAATCGTTTGGTGTACAGTTCTCTGGGCACAAATTACATGGAGGCGGTGGTGGTGCCGGTGTTGAAGGCGGTGGTGGCGGTGGTAGAGTTGTGGGTGGTGGTGGAGGTGGAGTTGTGGGCGGTGGCGGTGGCGGAGTTGTGGGAGGCGGTTCTGGAGTTGTAGGCGGTGGTGGAGGAGGTGTTGTGGGCGGTGGTGGAGGAGGTGTTGTGGGCGGCGGTGGAGGTGGCGTTGTTGGAGGCGGTGGGGGAGGTGTTGTGGGCGGTGGTGGTGGTGGCGTTGTTGGAGGCGGTGGAGGCGGAGTTGTGGGCGGTGGTTCTGGAGTTGTAGGAGGCGGCGGTGGTGGCGTAATTTCAGTAGTTGGTGGTGGGAGTGTGTCTGGAGCTTCCTGTATTAGGAAAAAAAATCGAACTCTAAGTGATTGAAACTGATTTTAAAAAACTACGTACTGAAGAAGTCAGAGCACGTACTAGGCTTTATCAGAACTACTAAAGAATCGTATATCTTAAGTTCAATACCCGAAGACTGATTTGTTCAAAGTAATCTACGTATAAATTCACGAATCCTTAGATTGGGCAATGTGCGCCCGGCTGATGGCAACATTGTAGCATTTCCCCTTTTGAAAAACGTTAAATCTTGGCTCCGACAATCAGGACCTTGAGCGCATCATGGGGCGCCATGGCCTAGGACAGATGAGCGGAAACGGAGAACTGTTTGTAGAATTTTGTGGCAACAACAACATGGTGACCGGTGGATCGCTCTTCCCCCATCGACCAGCACATAATGTCACTTGGGTATCCGGAGATGGCCTATTAGAAAATCAAATTGACCACATCTGCATCATCCGAAAATGGAGAAGGATCCTTCTTGAAGTCCGCAACAAACGAAGCGCAGACATTGCATCTGACCATCACCTCGTCCTTGGCGAGATACGACTGAGAGTTGCGCGTGTCCAACGGCGCGAGGAGAAAGTCGGGTGGCGATACGACGTCTGCCGGTTGGAGAATCCAGAGGTGAAAAGGGCATACAGCTAGAATCCCTTTTTTGTAAATCCTTTATTTGAAACGGCTCATACCTTAAGGTTTTAAGGAGCCAAACTAGTTTTTTTTACAATTTATTTCTTAACTTAGCACTTTTATTTTAGAGGAAAAGAAAGATAGAAAGGGAAACATGAAAAATAAAAAGAATCATAGGCGAAGATCGATAGCTTTAAGGAAAAGGTACATTTCGAACATGTAGTCCAAGTCAAGCATAGCCAGCACATCCCTCACCGGAACGTTGGGAAGGGAGTCTATAAAATTCGTTCTGGCGATAAGGTGGACCTCACACGACCAAACAATATGCTCGATGTCATGGTAACCTTGACCGCAGCTACACAAATTGCTGCCAGCAATGTCAAAACGATAGAGTACCGCGTCTAAGGAGTAATAATTGGACATGAGACGGGAGAATATACGAATAAAATCCCGACTCAGGTCCAACCTATTAAACCAGGGTTTAAGGCTTACCTTTGGGATAATCGAGTGGAGCCACCGACCCAACTCATCCTCGTCCCATTTGCGCTGCCAGTTGACAAGAGGGTTTCTTCGAACCAAAAAGTAAAATTCGTTGAAGACGATTTCACGTTGATACGTGTCGCCTTCCATCGCCCCCACCTTTGCCAGAGAGTCTGCTTTCTCATTACCCTTTCTAGAATCCCTTGGAATTGCCGATAGACGGAACAGTCGAAGAAATGGGGTGCGGAATCAAGAAGGCCTTAATCACGAAGAGCCATGGTACTCTCGGTAAAGTTTTTGAAAGAAGAAGTGAATGGATGTCGGACGATACTTGGAGGATGCTCGATGATTGGAGAAAAGCCGATTACTTTATCACATTTCTCGCCACCTTAGAGGTGCAAGGACTAATTCTAGAATTCCGATAGAAGACCGAGCAGGTCAGTTATTGACTGATTCTCAAATAAATTTTCACGAGGAACAGTTTATTAGTTTCTATAGTATTAACTTTTAAGCTCAAACGAAACCTCTATATCATCTTTACGGAAATATAAAAAAAACCAACAAGGTTTTCAAGTGACGAAAATATTAGAATTTTTGAGCACCGGAAAATAAGCTCTTATGATCGTTAAATCATTTTGATCTATGAGAAACGCGGTTTAAAATTGATTATAGTGAAAAATCAAAATATGAATAATGGTGAAAATTGAAATACAATGTGCTTATCATGTACATTGTTTTTCAATTTTCACCATTATTCATATTTTGATTTTTCACTATAATCAATTTTAAACCGCGTTTTTACTTTATCTTGATGACCCGGGGCGTATAGAGCACAATCGATCGGGGCACGATGAGCATTTTCTGCCGCAACATCTAGCAGCGAATTCAATTCGATGAAGTCAGCTGAATTATCTGAATCGACGATTTAGCCCATCGCACAGTGGTCCAAAATGCGAAAAACGTGATCGTTGCTTATAACTTTTTTAGGTCACATTTTAGCATATTGGTGTCTTCGGAGAAGTTTGTCAGTAAAATCAGCTCTATAATAAAAAACTATTATTTTTCTGATTAATCCCCCTACAAGTGAGATAAAATTTCTAACTTCTCTGTTATAGGTTTTAGCTCTTTGATGGACTCGACAAACTTGTTAAAAATTAAATTTTCTACAACTTTGTCTCAGATGCCAAGTTTCTAAAATAATTATTATCCGAGATATCGGCCAAATAAGAAACTTAACCTCTAAAAATCAGTTTTTTAATAATAACTTTTTTCAGTAAATTTTAGTTTAATAAAATGTTCCACAAAGTTGTTTGTCTTACTAAAATACACCACTTTGTTGAACATTTCAAGTTTGTAAAATGTGACCTACTGCAGAGCTATGTTAAAAAGATTACCGAAAATAGGGCTTTTTCCCGCCTTATTTTACAAACACCGGGCAACATCGGGCAGCCCGCTTTAGATGCAAAATAAAGTCGAAGATTTCGTCTACAAGATGCAGGTACAATCGTCAGTATCCACTTGTATCCAAGCGAGATATATCAATTTTACTTTTCCATGTTTGCATTAAAAACAACGATTTCTATGAAAGCACATACAGCGCATTCTACTAGGTACGTGTGTTTTCTTCTAGCTTTTCTCTGCGCGATGTCAGGAGCAAATGTTTGGAAGTGCATTTGTATTATTGGCATCTCCAGCTTGTAGAGGATATCTTTTTCAATTGAACACACAATAACCTGTTCTAATAATACAAATGCGCTTCCAAACATTTGCTCCTGACATCGCGCAGAGAAAAGCTAGAAGAAAACACACGTACCTAGTAGAATGCGCTGTATGTGCTTTCATAGAAATCGTTGTTTTTAATGCAAACATGGAAAAGTAAAATTGATATATCTCGCTTGGATACAAGTGGATACTGACGATTGTACCTGCATCTTGTAGACGAAATCTTCGACTTTATTTTGCATCTAAAGCGGGCTGCCCGATGTTGCCCGGTGTTTGTAAAATAAGGCGGGAAAAAGCCCTATTTTCGGTAATCTTTTTAACATAGCTCTGCAGTATCACATTTTACAAACTTGAAATGTTCAACAAAGTGGTGTATTTTAGTAAGACAAACAACTTTGTGGAACATTTTATTAAACTTAAAATTTACTGAAAAAAGTTATTATTAAAAAACTGATTTTTAGAGGTTAAGTTTCTTATTTGGCCGATATCTCGGATAATAATTATTTTAGAAACTTGGCATCTGAGACAAAGTTGTAGAAAATTTAATTTTTAACAAGTTTGTCGAGTCCATCAAAGAGCTAAAACCTATAACAGGGAAGTTAGAAATTTTATCTCACTTGTAGGGGGATTAATCAGAAAAATAATAGTTTTTTATTATAGAGCTGATTTTACTGACAAACTTCTCCGAAGACACCGATATGCTAAAATGTGACCTAAAAAAGTTATAAGCAACGATCACGTTTTTCGCATTTTGGACCACTGTGCATCGGTTGGGTATGAGAGAGGTAATCAGTAGACTCGAGTTCGATTTCTGGTCTAGATGGTTTTTTTCCATTAACCATTCATGATCGATTATTTTGATTGCTGCATTATACGGCTAGTAAGGCTATGATCATTTAGTATCCGGGCACTTTATTTCGGCGATAGCTGCTTTCATAGAGCTCGGATATGCAAAACTTTAGTAGCGTTGTGTTGGTTATGAAAAGGACTATCATGCCTATTTTTGATAGATTTTTAAGTTAACGTGTGTTTGAGATATTTACGATGCAAAAAGACATGGTAAAAATAATTTTGCACAAATTTGCTCCTTTTACGCTTTTTGCGCCTCGAAAATTCTTCATTGTTGACTCGAAAGGTCATGAACTGTTGATTTTTTTCTGATTTTTTTTTTTCGGACCAAATGGTTAATAAGTATAAGGAGCCACTCTAGGATCAACACGAAGTTTAAATCAACCTTCGGAGTGCAACCCTTGATCTTAAATATGGTAAAAAGTTTATGGTTATTGGGGATAACTGAATGCAGACTCCCTAAATAATGCAAAAAATCCATTTCCGGCAGGCAAAAAGTGTTGCCTGACTAGTAGACACCAAGTAAATGACTAATAATGATCAGTTCCAATGATCGTAATCTGTGCATCCGGTTTTTACGCAATATGACAGATGTGTTCTGATGGACAAAAAAAAATTATGTTAAAACCGGATTTAAGAGTTCAAATTCTTCAAGATACCAACTCATGAATAGGTTCCAACCAGATTCTAATTGCTATATCCAGGTGTATTTGTGTAAAATATGATGATTTTGCAAAGGTTTTGGTTCTGTGGTAAAAAAAATAAATCAATACATGACTGAAAAAAGTGTGCAAAGATAAAAAAGAGATTTTATGAAAAAGTAAGAGTATTTTTTGAAATCATTGATAAATATTTTTTTAGATATTTTTAGTTTAAATGTCATATTAACACCTTCATTTCCTCCATAGAAAATTTTTCGATCAAATGAATAGTTTTTAAAATACACACGTTTGAAACTGCCCGGATACTAAATGATCATAGCCTTAGCATCATCCGCCAAACAAAGCACCATCAACATAATGTAATGAATTGTTTGTATTCTACAAGCAGACATACATTTTGATGGCAATGTTTGATGGATAAGTTTAGTGCAAAATGCATCGATCATGAATGGTAAATGAAAAAAAAATCACCTCGACCAGGAATCGAACTCAAGTCCACTGACTACCTCTCCGACCCCTAACAAATACGGCGAATCGTCAAATGAAACAAGTCAAGCTGTAGCTCTATGATTCAGTTGACTTCATCGAGTAATTCGCTGCTAGATTCTACGGCAGAAAATGCTCATTGTACCTAATTAATGGTGCTTATACTGCTCCAGTGGGGGTTCTTATATGCCCCTACAGTGACTGATTTTCAGGTTTTGGCAGAAAAAAATGAAAATTCATTTTTAATCGTTTTTATCTCATTTTTGAAGTTTTAGCCCGTTACTAAATAGACTTTTTTAGTGTCTGAACACTAGACTGGCCCATAACAAAAAAAATCCTTATATTCCACGCGGCACCCCCTAGGTAGGTGCCTTTAGGTGAAAAAATGACTTTCTGAAGGTTTCAGGCCAGTTGGCAGCAGCACGAGCTGGCGCAAAGAACTTGAAATTTGTTTGGAGATTTTCGACGAAATGTATGGAAAATCGACATACTTTCACTCTTTGTGTTCTAAAATATGTTTCCAAAAAGCTAGAAAGCTCAGAATTTCAGGAATTGTAGTTTAAACATGACAAACGAGTTTGTAAAAAATCGTGACGCAATACGAGTTGACTGTGATGAGTTATTTGCAATTGAATGTGTGATTTTTTCGCATTTCTTTGATATATCGTGAACGCTTAATAATCGCACTAACTTGATCGCATAGTCACACAATGAGAATAACAAATAGAAAGTCTGTGCCCTTTGCAAAGTTACGAAAAAAGCTCTTTAAAACATTATTGTGGGGCATTTAGACCTTCGAAGAAAAACGTGTAATGGTTAAAGCATTGTCAAAAAAGTCAACTCAAGAACTAAAAAATCTTGTGGTAAAACTTTTCGATCGGTACGATATACCAAAAGGTTTTTTTGACAATAGATCCTGAGCATTGGAAGACTATCAAAGAATTCAACAAAGGGCAACAACGTATAAGCAGTTTAAAGGTAGTAAATGACACTGCAGAAAGAGGGGTCAAGCTTATTTCCCACTATAACAAACTTCTCACCCACGGCGAAGCCGAAAATAAATTATTTTGCATTTAGTTAGTCATTATCGCAAAACTTACCAAAATCAAACAAAATCTTCATTGTTGAAAACTTTCAGGATCTATGTTTAATATACTTGCTTGATTGAAATAAACAATTTTGTTGATTACCAATGTAATATAAACGCCAAAAATTTTGAAGAAAGATCATTTAAACCAAAACTCTTTTTTTATACTAAAAACAATGCAGCTGTTCATAGTTTTTCGAACCTTTCTTTCAACTTTGTGTAAAGATATTTGTTATAAAATAAGCAATAACTTTGCCGAGAACACAAACTTTCTATCTGTTATTCTCATTGTGTGAAAATGCGATCAAGTTAGTACTAATAGTCCACCTATACACCGTTTACGATATATCGATGAAATGCGAAAAAAATCACAAATTTACTTGCAAATAACTCATTACAGTCAACTCGTATCGCGTCACAATCTTCTACAAACTTGTTTGTCATTGTTTGAACTACATTTTCTGAAATTCTGAGCTTTCTAGCTTTTTGGGAACATATTTTAGAACACAAAGAGTGAAAGTATGTCGATTTTCCATACATTTTGCCGAAAATCTCCATACAAATTTCAAGTCCTTTGCGCCAGATCATGCTTCTGCCAAATGACCTGAAACGTTCAGAAAGTCATTTTTTCACCTAAATGCACCAATCCAGGGGGTGCCGCGTTGAAATTTTTTTTTGTAAAAATCATCCCATACAAATTTGGGCCAGTCTACTGAACACGAAACAATGAAGTAAATCACAAGTTAAAGCTGTTTTCTGTGGTAAAATGAGCTTCCTTCTTAAGGTGGATATTATGCCCTATTTTGTGTTGAAACAACCATTGATAGAATAAATGATCATTTAGAAAAACCTGCATATCCTAATACCAAAATTTTATTTAGTATTTGCGAACTAGTTAAATAATTCTCATCTATATTAGAATTTCTGTATTGACACTTCATGAACAGTGCTCTAAACAGTCACCGTCATTGACAGAAAACGGGTTGAATGTGAGAGAAAAAACTCTCCCTTTCATCTTCTTCGGCAGTCGATGAAATAATCTCCGTTTGGAGAGAGTGAGGTTCTTGTTGACTGTGAATGTCTTCTCTTTTGTTTCACCATTCGTTTCACACTCAATCGTTCCACAAAGTCGTGACAGGATCAAACGTTCAAAAATCATTCAATTGGATCCTCTTTGAATAGCCAGGTTGGGCCATAATGGGCCCTAGGCAAAGTCGTGTAAACGCAGACAAATAAAAAAAATCCTCTTTGAATGTGTGAGCCTATCATATTCGCCTATATTCGCCTGTGCTACTTTGCATGTATCGAAAAAAGTGATCAAAATTAATAGCGGCTAAACGGTAAACGATAGACATTTTAAGTCTTCGAGACAATTTATCTACGTAACAAAAACTTTCGTATTCTATTGAAAAACATCTTAAAAATTCATCTAGAAGGGAAAAATGCCTATTTTCAATCAACTTATACGAGTCCGGCTGAGGTCGTACATTTTTATTAATGGATTCATTTTTCAAAGTTATTAGCTTTCAGACGCTGTAAGCGCACGAAACATTAATTTTCATTAGATGAATTGCAAACTGAGGCGTTTTCACCTAAAAAAAAGTCAATAAATGAATGATAAATCACAACAACAGAAATGACTCAATAGTGATTGAATGTATACAAATAAACTAATGTAATCTAATGTTTCGTTTTTACATCATTGAAAAGCTGATAACTTGAATAATTGAATCAAATAATAAAAAAATACTCTTGAAGTAATAATTGGGGGCATTGAATTGGTATAAATTCTTCTTGTCTCTATAATGTTCAACAAAGTTGGGTGTTTTAGCAATTTGAACATTGATGTGTATTGATAAATACACTGATTTTCTGAAACTTATTAAAAAAAAATATTGACCCTCTAGTGCCAAACCCGCCTTAAGACATGGTGTACTAAAATCGCCATAAAATCATTTTTTTACTACAATAATTTTTATTTACTTTTTTCGTAGAATCTTTCTAAATATGGTAAGCTAATAACAAACCATACTAATGCAAATGGTTTGACAAGCAGTTGTCAAAAGCAACAGCTAAGAAAAGTTTAAAAATATGAAAAAACTACAAATTGACCTATTTTTCGAAAAATGATCAATTTGGTAGCCAAAGAAATCCTTGGTCAATGAGTTTTAAGATCTAAAAAAATATTGGCAGTAAGGTTAAAAAGTAACCGCCATTCTGGATTGATTTTTTTAGAAGACAAATTCCTAAGTTAGGTAGGAGAGATGAACCTCACTTAAAGGTGGGGTTGGAAAAGTATGACAACAATTCGAAAAATATGTACAATATTTACTTTTAGTATAAGTTGAAATATCTCAGTAATTTATGGAAAAATTTCAACAAAAATTACTTTAAAGTATAACTATTGGTCAGGATTTATATATTTCAAAATTGAGGACAAATTGGTTGAATTTATAGAAACTATAATCGAAAAAGTACTGAAAGTGAATTTATTTAGCTTCTATGCAATTGTCAAAAGTTCTGTCTCATCTTAAAAGTTTTTCGTAGAATAAACCTTGTTTGTAATCATAAAACTAGGCTTTTGTGAATTTTCCAGCCAAAAAAAAATTGGGTTCTAGAGGATTAACAAAAACTGAAAAATTCTCATTTTATTTTTTAAATTGCTTATAATTTTTTCTGTTTTTTCATTCGATTTCTGTGATATCCTCGACAATTTTTTTTAATTGCACGATCTACAGATCTATTAAATGAATCAGGTGTATACACGAAGTATTTTTTAAAATATTTTTTATCTCCCTTATATGTGAATAAATCATTTATTTTTAAATAGAATATGAAAGATCTTGTTGTGTTAATAAATTCCCTCAAAGACATCAAGGTTCTATCGTTTACCGTTTAGCCGCTATTAATTTGATAGCTTTGCGCCGGGAACAACGCGTAAGTTCAACTTTTCTCAAATGGATTCCATTCATTTAAAATCGAAATGACTGAATTTGCATCGAAGCTCACAGTCATTTCCTCGAAGTGACTGTGACCGATGAGCGAAAGAAAATTGTAAATGCTGTCAGTCAGAGAGAGCTTTCTGAGTGAGAGAAGGCAATGAAGGAAACGAAAACGGAAGACTCTGAATGGAGAGAAATTTTACATTCACGCAAGGCTGTCGACAGTTTAAGCTCTGTTTATGAATTGATAATAAATTAGCACAATAGCGTTGTCATATCAATCTGTTCTGATTAAATTAATTTGTATTGTAATTTTGAGATTATTTCAGATTCAATGAACCTTTCTAGGATGTGAGAGATTTTGCAGAAATCTGTTAGAAAATTCTATTATATGAATTTACTTAACCCTCATCCGTATTAGAGTGTCATTTTGACACTATTGCAAGTTTGAAGGCAAGTTGTAACTTTTTTCAGAAGCTTTAAAAAACTAAAATTTATTCAGGGACCCTAAATGAATTCTAAAGTTCTTCAATATTGCATCTTTACTTTTTTATGGACAAACCCTGGAAGCCTGGACAAGAAAACTCCCTTTCCGACTTAGGCCGATGACATAGTAAGAGCGATGCGATGCGAATTGGCGAACGCGACCAATGCGAACTCGAGCGGCGGAACAAATTGACATCTGCTTCGCCGCGTTGAGTATGTCAGGTTTAAGCGATTCACATACATTCTCATCAAATGTGGTTCGCCGCATTGAATCGCATTCGCCGTTTCGCATCGCATCGCATTCACTATGTCATCGGCCTTAGGTCCACTCAGGCAAATTCTTATTATAATTTTCATAAGATGCGTCTTATGAACCGCTTTTTAGAGTGTAAAATTGTATTTCATAAGAATCTTATGAAATTCCTTTAGTTTTCATATGAACATCTTATGAAAAATAGGAGAAATGGCATTGTGAAAATATAATGAACACATTCATTCATTCCATCAATTTTTTTTTGTCTAACGGTACGAAGCACTCGCTATTGTTGGTAATTCGGTTTCTTTAACATTTTGATCTTTCTGATTGGTAAGTTTGAAATGTTTTTGATGTGAACGCTCAATATATTAGTAAACTAAAATATTTTTTTTGTTTACTTTTCAGTATGCTGACAGGAAAAAACGCAAGTTCGAAGAATCGGATGCGGGCAAAAAAACTTCGTTGGAACCGGGGTGTTGCTGTGCTGCTGATGACTACTTCATTATTTTATTAAAAGAAATTGGGAAAACAATAAAGTGAAGGTTTTCAATTTCAAATATCGTAAATTATTCTAATTAGAATTGACTTTCTGTTTCCATAAGAGCCTCTTTTGAAAAGCTACAAACTCTCATTGGATTAGGTGTTCATCTTCAGAATTCATTCGCGTCATAAGAGAATCTTATGAATTTCAATGATTTCTCTTATGGCGCCACTTCATAAGAGAATCTTATGGCATACATAATAGTATTTTTCTGAGTGTCGAATTCACAGTGAGCGCGGTGCGAAGTGCGAAGCGAATTTCCAATTCGCGCGAAAAACCGCTTCTCATTGAAACACGTTGGAAAAAACATCGACCAGCCACAGTGCAAGCGAATTTTCGTGCGAAGACCCGGCTGGATCGCGCGAATTCATCCTGTTCATCCGGACATACACTGAAAATATTCTCTCGGATATTTTTTATCGTAAAATGATTTATCAAAAAAATCTTTTTCAAAAGTTTATTTATTCAATTATCATTGCCGGTTCTGTGTTGGTAATGAAAAATCCGCGGTTTTTTAGCGCGGCTTTTCGAAAAAAACGCGGTTTCATTCTTTTTCAATTGAAACAAATTATAACTGGCAATAAACGACCGGTGGCATGAAAGCCCCACAATATGTGTATAGGGTGAAGAGGCTGAACGGATAGAAGTTGGAATTTGTTATCCGACGCCATCTTGAAATCCAATATGGCCCCTTCCACTCAACTTTAAAATGCTGGAAGTGACTGAAAAGCACACGAAACTCCCACAATATGGGTATTGAATGAAAGTACTCAATAAGTAGAAGTCGAATTTGGCTGTCCGACGCCATTTTGAAATACAAGATGGCGGTTTCCGCTTAATTCAAAATGCAACAAATAACTGAAAATCGTAAGTTCCATCCACAATATAAGAAATGAGTAAGAGGGATAAAAAAGTAGATGAAAAATTACTGACAAAAAATTAACAAAAATTTTGAGAGAACTGCAAAAAAGCACTGAAATGAATAAACAAAAATATAACAAGTGTTATTAAACTAAAGAAATATTGACAAAAATAAAACAAAACTGTGGGAAAATATGAATAACTATTACTAAAATTTAAAAATATGACAAAAAATTAGTGACAAATGACAAAACTTTGAATAAAACACGCCAAATGTGGTTATTAATTAGGCCAAAAATATGACAAATATTACAAAATAAGAAAAAAATATGAGAAAAAAATCACAGAAATGGTAAAACTATGACAAATGAAAAAAAAAATTTATGACAAAATTATAATCAAAATTTGACAATAAAATGACCTGACAGAACTAATATAAGGGTCAATATTTGACAATATATTTACAAAAATGACAAAATAATAACAGCAAATTTACAATAAAATCACAAAAATAAGGCAAAATGGCTAGAATATGAAAAAGTTTTGAAAAAAATATGACAATTTGTCAAAAATAATCACAATAATCTAACAAAATTATGAAAAATGAGATAAAAATATAACAAAATACTTTCAAATATATGTAAGAAAAATGACAAAATGATGACAATTACGACACAAAATCACAAAATTAAAAAAAAAAGACAAATCCGAACATATAATAATAATAATAATAATAATAATAATAATAATAATAATAATAATAATAATAATAATAATAATAATAATAATAATAATAATAATAATAATAATAATAATAATAATAATAATAATAATAATAATAATAATAATAATAATAATAATAATAATAATAATAATAATAATAATAATAATAATAATAATAATAATAATAATAATAATAATAATAATAATAATAATAATAATAATAATAATAATAATAATAATAATAATAATAATAATAATAATAATAATAATAATAATAATAATAATAATAATAATAATAATAATAATAATAATAATAATAATAATAATAATAATAATAATAATAATAATAATAATAATAATTTATGAATGATGAATATGTAAAAAATATATCGCAAATACGACGAAAACATGACACAATCTATACAAATCTATGGGCTTGTGATATGTGTAACTCAGTTGGCAAGTTAGTTCCCTCCTAAGCCAATGTCCGTGAGTTCAAATACAAGAGTAATCATCGAATGCAGTTGTACTGGAAAAGACTTTCAGTATGAAGAGAAGGTAGTAAAACGAATATAATCGAACGAAAAAAGACAAAACTATAAAAAAAAACTTACATTCAAACGAACAAAAAATCTGACAGAACTATGACAAAAATATGACAAATGAAAACATGACAAAATTATGACAAAAATTAAAATAAAATGAGAAAAATCTTACAGTACTATGACAACCTTTGTCAATTGTCATAGTTTTGTTTTATCATGGTTTTGTAACATTTTTTTTCATATTTTTTGTTGCATATATTTTTATCATATTTGTAAGATTTTGGTCATAGTATTGCCAGATTTATGTTATTTTATTTCAAAATTTTGGTCATAGTATTTTTTATTTTTGATTAGTTATTATATTTGTCATATTTTTATTTCATTTTTCATATTTTCCATAATGTTGTCAAATATTTGTCAAAGTTTTTATTTCGAGTTTTGGTATTATTATTAATTTGTTGTTATTATTTAGTCAATTTTTATTAAATTTTTGTCAGATTTTTTTAAAATTTGGTCATGACTTTGCCATTTCAATGTCAAATTTATCATAGATTTGGTATATTTTTCTCATATTATTGTAATATTTTTATCACCTATGCCATATTTTTATTAAAGTTTTGTCAGCGTTTCGTAAAATTTGTTATTATAATATTGTTTTTTTTTTCAAAATTTTGTTATATTTATGTCATAGTTTTAGTAGATTTTTTCTGCGATTTTCAGTCATTAAAAATATTTTAAAGTTGAGCGGAAGCCGCCGTATTGGATTTTAAGATGGCGTTTCATAGCGTCACACTGCAAAATTCGACTGTTACTAATTGATTGAGTTTTTCGGAATTAATGCGCTCACAGTTTTGTTAATTTGCAAAGATTTTTTCACGTGTAATTAATTTTTGCAACACCGAAGGTTTTTTTCAGTGTTGAACCGCTTCGCAATTCGCGTGCACTGAGGCCGGCCTTCAAAAACGAACTTGCGAAATTCATCCGGTGAATGAATATTTCGCTTCGCAGTTCGCTTCGCGCTCACTGTGTTCGTACCCTTAGGGCAGAAACACAGTGCACGCGAGCGAGCGAGCGAGCGATTTTCGAATGAACCTGAAATGAATTTCGCGCGAACATTTTTCAGGATCGTTCACAGTGCACGCGACGAACGGGATGCGATTTACACTGAGAAAAAAACTTTATGGATAGGAAAGAAAATAATATTTATGTAAATCAATTTATAGGGAATTGAAAGAATAATTTTTAAGAGGTTATTTTTGTTTAAATCATTATGAAATTATTCGTATGTGACATTCAATTAAAATTTTTAACAGCGTCATAAAACCATTTAATTATTTTTATTGCCGAATCCACTAACCGGAGTTTTCATCGCTATCAGCGCCGGCGACTTTCACTGACGTCAAATCATGTTGACCCGACAAATCCACGTCACGTGACTCGCAGAATAAGCACCAAAGATTTTATTTCAGAAGCACTTTAATGTAAGATAATTTTTTTCTAGAGTTATATTTATTATTTAATTTTATCGTTATCCTAGCTCATGTTACAGATTGAACCAGTAAAATTTATCTTTTTCAGGATATGAATGTTCTGTGCTTAGCAGTTGAGTGTTTTCTTTGGTTACAGATGTTAGGATGCTATAAATTTTTCTAGGAGTTTTCATTGTGAGTCCAAGCAACTGATTTTGATCTGGCAGCTAAAGAAAAGGAGTATTTGTTTTTCGAAGAAAATTATTTTTTATAAACCATCTTATTTATTTTGCCATCAAAATTTCACGTTCTCAAATTATTCAAGCAATTAAAAATGGAATGAAAAAATGTTGGACCGTGCGAGACCTGATGACCACGCCTTTTGTCATCGGAATCTCCAAAGGTTTCAAATAATTAGAGAAAAAAAAACGCGCGCCGGTTTATGGAATATGCATCTTATGCAGCTTGGCGATAAAAATAAATTCACAATGTTTAAATTTTCCCCCGAAGTAATGTGTTTTTTACAGCACAAAGAGCATTCATCATTTCAAATTCACCGTGCCGCAAAATAATACGAATTTCTCTTCAGAATTTGCTGGTCACCGTTTCGTCCATATACTGAACAAACGACAGGTATATGCTGAAAAAACTTTGTCATAATTGAAATTGACCTCTGCTTCGAATTTATTTAAAAAGTTAGTCGAGGAAAATCGTTTTTTTTTATTATTTAAAAATAACGCGATATATTTTCAAATAAAACTGCCGAGAAATAATCTCAGTGCTGGTTCATATGAAGTTTGGGTGAACCAAAACAAAGTATTCACGCGACTGCTGCGACGGATAATTTTCCGAATGGTATTTCGCGCGAGTAGTACGAATCGCGTCGCATGCACTGTGAACGGTCTCACAGCTTTCAACGTGTTCAAATGAGGTGCGATTCTTCGCGCGAATCGCTCGCTCGCGTGCACTGTGTTTCAGCCCTTAGAGTGTCAATTTGACACTCCAAAAGTAAAATCTATCTAAGTTGTTTAAATTATAATTAATTTCATACAAATCTTATATCAATAGAAACCTTGTAATGTCAGTAAAATATGATTTGAACATTATATATAGCTAAAGCTACTAGTTTTCACGTTATTCAGGATGAAAGAAAAAAAAAATCCGAAAAAACATGCCTTAGGAAAACTGCTGTAGTTCATATATTACACGTCCAAAAACATAATTGCTTCATGCATATAAAAGCTGAAGTTAATGCCTACATCATGAAGCCAAGAAATTTTTTTTTAAATTTTTTTCAAATGAAATGGTCACAAAAAGTTCAAAAAAGTGGTCTGAAAATCCTACTTTTCATTCGATTGCTAGTAAATACTGTTTGAGCGATGGTAGAGTTTTTAAAAAAATATGACTACAAAATTTATTGAAATTATAACATTTTGCTGTCTTTATATTTTCGATGGAACAAAAATTGAATTTACTTGAATTTTTCGAAGTTCACTACTTTGCGCAATTTTATTACAAATTGAGATTTCATTTGTTTTTGTGGTCCACCGTCAGGTTGTACCCGAATTTTTAGTGCTTTTACTTTGTTTGGATCAATCAAAAGTATATTCATTGGAAAGCAAATTTAATCTACATTCTAGTGAGGTGCAACAATTCACGCTGTGAGATTTCACAAAAATATGAAAATTATAAAAGTAAAATCAGTCCTGAATATCTAGAACCACAAGCAGCACGTCCAGCAGAACGTGTTTGTTCGCTCTCCGAGTAGGTACGGTGGGTGGTAATTTGGGCAGAGAGCCAAACCGAGAGAAGAAATAATGATGCGTGTCGTGACTTGCAAACTCGAACCACTATCAATAGGAAAATTTCCAACCAAGAAACGCACGACACCCACGACACGCATCATTTTTCAGCTCTCGACTTGGCTCTCTGCCCAAATCACCACCCATCGTACCTACTCTGAGAGCAAACAAACACGTTTTGTTGCTGGACGCGCTGCTTGTGGTTCTTAGAAACTCAGGAATGATATTACGTTTACAATTTTCATATTTTTGTGAAATCTCACGGCGTGGATTGTTGTACCTCACTAGAATGTACATAGATTAAATTTTCTTTCCAATGAATATACTTTAAATTGGTCCAAACAAAGTAAAAGCACTGAAAATCCGGGTACAACCTGACGGTGGACCACAAAAACAAATGAAATTTCAATTTGTAAAAAAATCGCGCAAAGTAGTCAACTTTGAAAAATTCCAGTAAATCCAATTTTTGTTGCATCAAAAATCTAAAGACAACAAAATGTTAGAAATCTTGTAGTCATACTTTTTCAAAAACTCTACCATCGCTCAAACAGTTTTCACTAGCAATCGAATGAAAAGTAGGTTTTGACCATTTTTGTTTAACTTTTTGTGACCCATTCATTTTTTATATTTTTTTATATTTCTTGGCTTCATGATGTAGACATTAATTTCAGCTTTGATATGCATACTGCAAATATTTTTTTGGACGTGTAATATATGAACTACAGCAGTTTTCCTGAGGCATGTTTTTACGTATTTTTTTCTTTCATGCTGAATAACGAGAAAACTAGTACACGGAAAATAATAAAAAGGTAAAATTTACCGAGATAGCAAGGTGAACGCTCGTGAAAGACAAAAAGGTAACTTCTACCTCTTCGAGGTGAAACTCACCTCACAGCGCGGTAAAATTTACCTGAATCGAGATTGGAAAAAAGGTACAATTCACCGAGAAAAAAAGGTGAATCCAAAAAAGGTAAATCTTACCTCGTAGCGAGGTGAAGTTCACCTGAATTGAGCTGAATAAAAAAAAGTATTGTTCACCTAGAAAAAAAGGTAAACCAAAATAAGGTAAAACCTACCTCGTAGCGAGGTGAAGTTGACTTGGATTGAGCTTAACAAAACGGTACAATTCATCTCGAAAAAAAAGTAACAATTTGCCAAACCCGTTTATTGAGGTTAAGCTGTTTTGTATTCCGGAACAAGTTTTGCTTTGTGCCTAATATGTGAAAATCGGAATAGAATGGTAAGTGTTTTCTTAGATATCATTAAGTTGTGCTGGTTCTCGTCATAATACATTGGTTTTGTTTCAGATCGGCCCATAGAGCTTTGAGGTGTATTCCACGTCATCCACCAGCCGGAAAAGCCGAACCTGACCGGATTAGTCGAACGGAGGAGGTCATGAATGTACGCAACGCAGGAGGATTCAGCGGCAATGGCGGCTCAGAAGAACGCGAAGCCGTATTACCAGTCCCTATTTATCGCCAATAAATATCATTTTTGAAAGAATTTTGTATTTTTTTAATTCTTATTGAAGAAACCAATCAAACAAACCAGCATTTACCTTTTAAATCAGTGAATGGGAAAACGGTATTATTTACTATTTTGCTAGGTGAATGCGAAAAGGTAAAATTTACCTTTTTGCTGGGTGAATTGAAAAAAGGTAAAATTTACCTTTTTGCTAGGTGAATGAAAAAAAGATAAAATTTACCTCGAAAGAGGGGTGGAAAAAAATCACCTCGCAAAAAGGTAAATTTTACCTTTTTTTATTTTCCGTGGTAGCTTTAGCTATAAGGTACACCGGGGTATGTGTGGACGATGGCTATTAAAAAAATACTGTGCACTATGTTTTCAAACTTTTAATGCAGAATGTTCAATTTACTTGAAATCTATCCAATAACTTTGAAAAAGATACGATTCCGACAATAACGGATGTTTACAGCGATTTTTTGCAAATTTTCTATTTTCAACTACGATGTCGAGGTGATGTGCATCTTTTTCAATAACAAATTATTCGTGAACTAGGTGGCTCTTGACGAAAAACTCTACATTGAAACAATCCTCACTTTCGAAACAACCAGTGAGGAAAAGAAACAGCGATTAAAAATGAAAAAAGAAGAGTTTATTCACAAAAAACCAAAATTTTGTCTTCAAACCCTACCTGGGGTAAGTGTGGACGGCTTTATAAAGTCTGTTTCACATAGAATCTGGTCTCATCTTTTCATTTACTGCAGCGCCCCTAGTTGTCACATCGCGACTCTATTGACAGTGTTTTGATCCGGATGGTTTGTTTACTTAGTGGTGAAAATTTCATCAAGATTGAAGCAATCAGTCAAAAGTTATCGGCGATCGAACGTGAAAGGCGAGAGAAAATTCTCCACACTCACGTAGAGAAACCGACGGGGTCAGGGTAAAATTCGCGAAATTCCTGAAATATCCAAAATCGACTGTAAATTCGGTGCTGCAACGTTACCGGGAGACCCTTACGGTGGATCGAGCAAAACAAACCATGCGTAAAAGTGGAACATATGACCGGAAGCTGCGAGCAAAGGTAATTCGATCAGTTCACAATAGTTCTGGAATCTCCTTGCGTGATTTGGCGAAAAAGTTAATAACGAACAACAATACAGCTCGACGAATTTGTTTACGAGAAGGCTTGCGGTCGTATCATGCAAGCTAACACCCCAACAGGACGCTGAAACAAAACCTGGTTGCCAAAACCAGGGCAAGGAAGTTGTACGAGAAAGTGTTGACCAACTACAACGGATGCATTTTGATGGACGACGAAACTTACGTCAAAATTTAACAAATTTTACCTTGCGAAGCGTAAAGAGAATGCTGCGGGTAGATTCAAGTTTGTTTTCGCAGATAAATTTGCTCGTAAGTTGATGATTTGGCAAGGGATCTGTAGTTGTGGGAAGAAAGAACAGTTTACAAAAAAGAATGTCTTCAGAAGAGGATTTCGCCATTCCACAAAGGTCCGGTGAAGTTCTGGCCGGAACTGGCAAGCTGCCACTACAGCCGGGACGTCGTTAAGTGGTATAAGGAGAACAAGATCGATTTTGTTGAAAAAAGTATCAATCCATCAAACTGTCCGGATTTTCGTCCCATCGAGAAATATTGGGCAATAGTTAAGGGCAAACTGAAGAAATGTGGCAGAACCATGAAAGAACCCCACTCAAATGGAAAAGTGGTGGAACAAGATGGCGACTGAGGTTACCAGCAGTACTGTGCAGAAAATGATGGGTGGTATCACAAAAAAAGTTCGAAAATTCATCCGAAAAGCTGACGAATGATTTTTATAGTTTTTTTCCTTGAAGTGCAATAAAAACCCTACAAAATGACATATTTTCTTTAGTTGTACGTTATTTCTTTGAGGAGAAATGATCTATTTTATCCGACCAGATTCTATGTGAAACAGACTTTACAGGCTTGATATTTACATTTTTTTCTATTTTCTGTCTTTCATTCAATACAATTTAGCTATACTGCCGTTCTAAGCAAGATTGCCCCATGTGGAAAAACGTGCAAACGAGAAAAACGCGATTGGAATATCAGCTATATTTCCAATTTTTCTCTCAAACTAAAAATTCACTGACAGTTTTTTCGTAGTGAACAGTTTAAGTTAATCATGTTACAATGTTTTCTGTCAAAAAAATTACATTTCCTACAAAAAAAAATAGCAAATTAGAGCCAAAAATTCTCCGTGTGACACTTTTGCGTAGACTCAGAACGCATGCCGATGCTAGTTCTACGAAAAACTGTCACACGGCTACAATTTTTCTATCATTTGAAAAGCTTGCGTAGTTTATTTTTTTCCCAAAAACTCTTTGTTCATAAAAATGTATAGTTGAGTATGGATCTTGTAAGTAGTGCCTACCGAAAAGTGTTTAGTGAATTTTTTTCTGAATAAAACACTCAAGGCTTCTCGCTCCTCCTCTGCCCTCTATTTTAGTGTTCTTTTCAGTGAATAACATTAAATTCAACAGTTTGAACTCATCTTAAGACAATTTTTTGATAAAATTTGCATTTTTCATAGAATTTTCTCTAGTGTGACATTCTTGCATAGAACTTACAACATAGAGACAACCACCTTGATGAAAATTTCGTATAAGTTCAGAAAAAAGTATACTTGTTTGTGTTTTTATTCGAAAGTTAACACTAAAAGAGACCGTTTCCAGCAAAAAAGTGAAAATGACCCAAAAGTCACATGGGACATTCTTGCTTAGAACGGCAGTATATTCAGCATTCGGATCATGAAAAGTTGGGTTGTTCTGGAATAAGTATATATTTTCCAGCAAAAATTATTTCCTGTAAAATTACGCAAATGTCCTGTAACAAAAATGAGCAGGACATTTACCGTAATTTTACAGGTCGAAAAACAAATTACGTGACATTTAATTTTTAGTTTACAACTTTTCTACAGGACATTTGCTGTAATACTAAATGAATCTTCGTTAATTTTCAAGGAAAACAATTTAAAATTACAGTTTTTGTTAATTACAGGTTGATTTATTTTAAAGGTTGCAGTTTCAGTGACACGTAATAGTCAAAAAAATTTTCTGTGCTGATAGATTTTACTTTTAGAATGTCAAATCGACACTCTAAGTCGGAAAAGGGATTTTTTGTCCAGGCTTCCAGGTTTCGTCCATAAAAAAAGTAAAGATGCAATATTAAAGAACTTTCGAATTCATTTAGGGTCCCCGAAGATTTTTTTTGCTTTTTGAAGCTTCTGGAAAAAGTTCCAAGCCTTCAAACTTGCAATAGTGTCAGAATGACACTCTAATGCGGATGAGGGTTAAATGACAAAAATTTAAAAAAAATCACAGAATTGACAAAAAATATAACTTTTAACAAATTTTGTAGTTTCTGATATTTTTCATTTCTGGCTTTTGGCATTTTGGACATTTTTGTAACTTTTATCATTTACTTTTTTAACTTAGTGTAACTTGTTATTGAAATTGAATTTTTATTCATTTGTGATATATTTTATAAGTCAGCTCTGAAACATTCCATAAACCTGAAGCCACAGATTTTCTGACAACCATCTCAGAAGGTCGATTTTTGGTTGAAATATGTTTTCGTTAAAACACCAGATCTCGGCGTAGTATTCTTTTTTAAGTCATTTGGAATCAAAATTTGAATTTTACTAATTCCTCTTAAGTGATTTTTATGCTCAAAGAATAGTAAGCTCTCGAGGGCACACCTAAAATTAAATCCGATTGAGCTGAAATTTGCACAGTTCTGCTTTTTGGACCAATTTAAAAAAATATATATGTTTGGTCCATTTTCGAAAACCGATGATGCAATTTTTCCCGTACATCCATTGTCACCCTAAAGAAGGTAGGCCCACTACAGTTTTCCAACCTCTAATCCTTTCAACTCACCTCACATGTTTCTTCGTTTTGATTCCATTGTTCATTATTTGGGCACATAACAACGCAAAGTAATCCATTACGACACTCCTTATACGCGTCCAGCATTTCGGGGTGGGGGAAACGTAAAATATTGTTCGGATCATCTATGAGAGGGCAGCGAGGATCTTCGACGCATTCCGCAATGCATTCTTCCGGTTCCGGATCAACACAGTTTACTAGGTTTTGATCCCGGCATGTCCGATGCACCTTGCTCCAAAATTGACCTTCGGGACATTCGCTCCAGCAGGCACATTCGTCGCGACATTGTAGGTACCAGGAACATTTCCCCGGATGTGGAAGTTGCACGACGCCTGGACAGTCTTTGGGACACCGTAAGTCTGGAATACAGTTTTGAGGACAACTTCCTTCTGGTCCTATTCCCCCTGGGAAACATTCTACGAGCTGCGGCCAGTTGCAAACTTGTATGACATAGTCGAAAAGCAACGGTTCGGGACATGTGAACAGCATCGGGCCCGTTGGCGAGCAATGGTAGAATTTATTGCACTCCTCGTGTGGCTGTTTCGATCCCAGAGGAAAATCATTGCAAACTATCGAATTTGTCAAAACTCCCGTGGATCCATCGAGAAAGCTGTCTTTGGCGTAAAAAGAAATTTCAGGAGTCGGCTCTTCTGAACACTCATGGTACATCGCATAGTCACACACTAAGGTATCGGGATTAAAGTAACTTCGATCGGGACATTCGAAGATAGAGGTAACATTGTCTCCACACTCGACGAACTTCCTACAATCTGACCAGTGACTTCGTACAGTCCTATCAGCACAGATGCCTTCCGTTCTCACAAATTTCCCAAAAAAGGCGAAGGTGATGACGAAGGCGGCCAACACCCACTTCACTATCATATCTGTTGTTGCAAAAAAAACTTTGATTCCTCCTCAATTGAACGCAAATGTACACAACTCGGACACGAATGGCAAATGCTTACATTGACTTATATATTTATGAGACACCCAAGAACCATTAACATTATCAACTTAGATCCCGTTTGATAAGAGAAATTTGTTATTAAAATGTAACCCGTCAATATTTCAAGACCGATAACATGGTGTACATACCAAAATTCACATTCGTTTTGAGGAGGAAGAGGAAACACCTTTTGAAATTTTTAATCATTTCATTTCTGTTGGAGTGAAAGAAACAAGATCCCACATTTTACACAATTTTCGTAAACAGTACCAAATATGACCATTGGCCATTCCCACGATTTTGAATTAAAAATTTGAGTATAATCTATAGACCAGAGGTTTTCAAAGTGGATCCTAACGCCGCGCCCCCTGTTTTCTGAAATTCTAGACACCAGCTGGTTTTTTTTAAAGTAATATCAAATAATCTCTGAATTGATTTAATATAATAATCTAATAAGAATACAAACTAAATAATTAATTGAATAAAAAAGGTTTCAGCTCGTGAAGCACTATTTCGAACGAGTGGATAACAGAACAGATTGAAATTCAAACCGATTTCAGTGTCGATAACCGTTTCAAATCATTTCAATTTTCTTCATATCATTTCATATTTTTATCATATTTTTCGTCTATTTTATCACAAAAATAATTTTGGGTAGTAGGTAATGGATAATGGATTTTATTTGGAAGCAGCATTTTGTAGCAAAATTCAGAAATTGAGATGTGAATTTCACAAAATTTAAAACATCTCTCATTTTTTGTTTCAATTAAGCTTTTTTCTTGCTGCGTATAGTTTTTTTTGTTTCGATTATAGTCGCTTTACCATCTTTATGGCATTCCCGACTTCACGTATAGTCATTTTTGCTTTTGAAGCTTCGTTCAATCATAGATAAAAATCGGTTTCAACTGGTTTCTGCCAACTGGTAGTTGTTCAATGAGCCAATGTTTTGGTCGAAACTAGTCAGGTCGTTGTCAATGAAGCAAGTTGAAACTAGTCAAAATAGTCAAAACCGATCCAGCTCGACAGGGGGTTTCGTTACAGCCTGGAAGAAATCGGTAGAAGTCAATTGGAAAAAGAAAGGAATTCAATCGTCAATCCATTTCTACTTGTTTCGAACAAACTTCATTAAAAAGACTTGAAGTTAATGAAATCCTGGTAGAATAATGACGGTGTAAAACTCAAAACTTAGCTTTTTTTCAATTAAAATGAGTTTTTTCTTCTCAATTATTGAGCGTCTGCAATAAAAGTGTACCCGTTTTAAATTTGCTATCACACCGGTGGGGAGCGCGTGATTAAAAAAAAAATAAAATAAAAATTTGCTAAAAAAAAAATTGCTAAACTGGTATACCTCAAACCAATATTTAGACCTGAACCGTTGCAGGTGCTCTTAAAGATGTTAATAAAGAAGAAAAACGTATTAGAGACCCCGTTCGATTTTTTCAAGAAAACCGGTACATGTTGTGCTGCCAAAATCGAACGGTTTTTTTTCTCATCTTGTTTTTCAGTTATTTTAACAAAATAACTATTATTATTATCAAAAACGTTATTTTTAGTCAATTTCCGACCATTTGTAGTCATTTATTAATTTTTTCATCATGTTTTTATGCATTAAGCACTTTACTTGTTTTGTTTATAATGTTTGATTTCTTTTGTCATATTTACTGTTTTTGTCATTCTCATTTGGGGTCTTTATTTTGGGCGGGGTTAGAAAATTTATTTCAAATCTTTGATATCATGTTTGCTGATGATTATATCAACATAATTGTAATAAGCTGGCAGAATCGATGCTAAAATGAGTCCTGAAGCGCGACAAAAGCCTTCATCAAAATAGTGACCTAAAGCAGTGGTCGGCAACCTTTTGAGACAGAAGAGCCAAAAATTGAAAATTAAGGAAATGTCCAAGTTTCAAAGAGCCTCAATTCATTTTATCCTTACTACAAATAATGGTGATCGTAAGATACATTACATCCTTATGTTAACTCAGTTTTATTATTCTTTTTCACAGCGCCACAGGTTTTCGTTGTTTAATTGGCAAACGAAAGGGATTTTCTTTCTTCTGAATCAATACATTTTTATAACTGGTTCAGCTTAGTAACGTTGAAATATTGGCGATCTACCATTGTGACCTGATGAAATCTATCATTTCAAACTTTGGTGCAATTATTTCCCAACACCTGTTCCCAGATAAAAAATAGACTTTCTATGAGACTATGTGTTCTGTTGAAATATTTAAAAAAAGCTTTAAAAACTTTTTATATAATAGATATAAAAAAAACTATTCGAGGGTTTGTCACCATAATTTTTTCTTCAAATTCTACAAATATGCCTTAATTTTTTTTTGGTTTTGAACATCCGTTAAAATCCATTAAGGTTCATTCATAACTATCATTTTTGATAGATAAATATTTTCCGGGCCTTAGAATAAATAAACCAACAAATTTTAATTCATAAATGTTCATTTTACGGATTGAAAAATATTAGTCAAAATTTGACAAAATTTAACAATCGGTCGCGAGACGTGGCCTATAAAATGTGGTTATAAAATTTCTTATATTTTTTTGGCTTTCTTACAGAAAGGCATAGGGAACGGTCAGTTGGGGATATCATTAATTAAGGGTCCAATACCCCACTTTATAGGTACCAATCGACTCAGCTCGACGAGTTACGATGATGTCCGTCAATTTGTATGTTCCATAAAAACGTTCTTAACACATTAACTCCTATTCTAGGTTTCACGATTTTGATGAATTTAGTATCAAAAAATTACATTTTTTTCCTGTAGGGCAGTGTTCCGAATATCACTCATTTTCAATGAATGTTTCTGATTGCACTTCGCAACTGAACGTACAACGGTCGGGTTTCGTTATTGATTGCTACTGGACCTACCCGATCATCGATCGTTCAATTCATCGCTAAAATACAGATCACCTCGTACGATGCTTGCTGTCAAAACAGTGCAGCACCATCATCAAATTGGAATCTCACCAATGCGCAATGCATAGGGCGAATCTTGTTGGTCTTCGATCAGGAGTGAATGGATCAGGCAGTGAGTGAGTGATACATGAAGCCGATCATTAGCGTATTTTGTTTGATTTGATATATAGCAAATTAATAAATTTATTTGTTGTTATAACGTTTTTTAACATCAGTATGATCAAAATCAAATTGAAGTTGTGTTTGTGAGGGAAAGATGTTCACTTTCGCCATGTTTTTCAAATTTTACAAGTTCTCTTATTAAACTGTCGTCCGTCACGTTAAAACTACTGAGAATTTATGGTGTCCCGCACAACTGTTTGATTTTTCTCGTCCTGCAAAAAAATAATTTTGAATTTCATATAATTCAGGCAGATACTGAGTGAGCTACATTCAGAATGGATCAGTTTGTATCTCACTCATCTCCGATATGCGATGTTTGCTAAACCGATAATTCTGAATGATGCGACTCGGTTTGCATAGCTGATAGGAGCGCTGATCGAGATTGCATACCAGCCAGGCGAAGCAGTTGCGAGAGGCGCTATCCCATTATACAATCTGAATGTTTCCAACAGGAAACGCATCCTGAGTGTTTGTTTTGATTGATTTTCGGAAGACTGCTGTAGGGCATATTTCAAAACCAAAAACAAACAAAATTGTTTAAAATTTTTCTATTCCATAGTAAATATAATGCTTATGTCGCACAGTGGGGCAGACCTGACCAATCGATGGTCAAAACCTCATAACTTTTTTAAATGAAATCCTGATCAAAATCTTTAATTTGATGCAACTTTTTTTCATCTAGATGTTGTGAAATTTGATCTAGATAACTTTGTTTAGCAGATTTTCCTTATCAACTTGAAGGCTACTCAGTCGATCAGCGTGAAAATGATCATGAAAGGGTTTTTAGGAACCTTCATAAGTTAAATGATGCTTTAAGATCCCTCCCCTCACAAGAATGGGGGGTCCCCATACAAATGTTACCTGAATATCTACAAAACTCTTGAATAAATAATTCAAATGGACCCAAATTTGTCAAGAAAGATATGCATGTTATTTTAACGCTAGTTTGAGACCAATCTCTTTTCTGGAAGAAGGAGATTTCATAGAAATGGTACCAAATTTCTACATTTCAAAAAACTAACCAAGCAACCACAAAAAATCTAACAACTGGTTGGAACCTGACAAGGAACAAATCAAGCAAATTGAACCAAATTGAATCAAATTTGACCTCTGAGGATTCCGGGGTACGACAAATCTTTTATTATAATGGCTTAAAACTCATTCCATCTATGAAACGAATGCTTCCATACAAATTAAATATGAAAAATATGAACGGAATTGTTTTCCAAGTTTCATGTCAGTGTGATCAGTGGTAACAGAACAAATAAGTTCAGATAATAAATTAGTATTAGTACCTTACAATATAAGAGGCTAATGGATCAAGTAGGCTGTTTGTTACTCAATATGACAGCAAGAAACATGGTTGCATTGTTTTTTTTTTTAATATCCAAACATTCAGTGTGTAAATAATTTCTATCTTATTTTTGAGTAAAACTTTAAGATCTCTACATTTTATAGAAAAAAATGTTGAATAAAAAATTAAGTTAGTTAACAGATAGGTACTAAACATCTGACCGAAAAGGATTTGAGAAGGTTATAGAAAGTTCATATTCCAAAGAATCTTATCTGCTTGTCTGTAGATAAATATAATTTTTAAAAATGGAAATAGTATAATCAAACTGAGAGGAAAATAAATTTTGAAGAAAATTAAATTCTAAATTTAATAATAAATTAAATTTTAAATTCGATTGAGTTTAAGTTTTTTATAGCAAAAACCATTATCAAAAGCAATTCAGTCCGTAGCTAACAGCGCTCGAGTACGGTCGATTTTTTCTGCTGTCGGATGGAGCCGTCGCGTCGCCGGTTAAAAATTGAGGGGTTGTGTTTCTCTTGATAAAAGAAAATATTTATGGAGCGCATTCCAATTAAAAGATTGTGCAATACTTTTCTTAATCGAAAATGGAATGATTGAGAAAATATTCCAAAACAGTGTGCTCGAATAGGGAATTTAATTTAATCAAAATGGCGGTGTCGTGGGCAAACTTCTCGGTTTATGATGCGAAGCTGAATTGATGCGCAACTTACAAGTGAAGAAAAATGGCGATTCAAATCATCAAACAGGGCATATCGCTGGGAGTACTTTTATGAGATGATGATAGATGAGATGATTTGGCTGTTCTGTCATTGGATGATTGGTTTTGTGGTGTTTTCGGGTTTGAATGAAGAAATGCGAGAAATGTAATGCGGGGTAAAAATAAAATTTGGAAGAAAAATTTTCGATTCGCCACCCGCACTCACATCATTGAGGTCCCGCCCGGCAGCTAGCGTTACTGATTGGATGAGAAGCAACATTTCTGGAGAGAGCGAAAAAAAAAACTCGGTGAGGATATTCCATGCTGGGGTGCCAGGTGGTTTCGTCAAAAATCAGGACAACGTGAAGCTAAAAATCAGGATTTTTCGGGACACCTCTTAATTAATTGTTTACTACAAATTTGATTATATTTGTAAAGTTTTGAAGAAAATCAGGACATTTTAGAAACCAGTTTCCAAAAATCGAGAGTTTTTGAAAAATCAAGACGGTCTCTCGAAAATCAGGACAAAACCCGATGAATCAGGACACCTGGCACTTCTGCTTTCGACTAAGGCCAGATCAGGGCGTGTACAGCCAGGGGTGCCAGGTGGTCACGTCAAAAATCAGGACAACTCGATGTTCAAAATCAGGATTTTTCAGGACACCTCTTTATTCATGAAAACAATAAGGATTTCTGCTTAGATTGCATAAATAAAGGCGCAATACAGGTGCTGTAAACTTTATGCAACAACAGTACGCAGCTTGTAGGCTGGCCGGTAGTTCTTATCGAAAAACACAATTTAAATATCATCTGAACCGAAGATTATCATCTGTTAAATGAGTTCATCTATTTTATAACCTATTTATTCGATTTTCTCATAGTTTAACAAAAAATTCGATCATATTCAAGAAGTTTTTATGAAAATCAGGACAAATCAGAACATTTTAGAGACAAATTTTCAAAAATCAGGACAACTCGAGAGTTTTTGAAAAATCAGGACGGTCTCTCGAAAATCAGGACAAATCCTGATAAATCAGGACACCTGGCACCTCTGATTCCATGTTATCATCATACTATCTCTTTCCATTTTTCTTTCACATTACCAGTTTTTAGATATGCGAAACAAACTATTTTGTCTTATTTTGTAAGTTGCATCTCACTCACCCATTCATAAATATGTCAGATGTATCATCGGCAGTCATCATCATGATCATTCATAATGAAATTTTCCCTAGATGAGAGCAAAGAGCATATGAAAGCCAGCGAGCGACGTTTGATAAACTGACCTCACTACTCACTCTCTCACGATTTTAGCTGGCCGTGGCCGTCGCTGTAAAATGGTAATGTTGCATATTTTGTCCGCGAAAATGAATATCTTTCTGATTAATTGCTACATGGAATTTGGCAATATCTTCTTTTATATTGAGTGGAGTGCAAAGGTTTACTAGAAGTTGGTCGGGTTTGCATAGGCGCATACAGAGCTTTGTTCAATGATGTGATCGCAATATTTACTTGAGCTGAACAACAATTGAAAGCATAATTTTATTGAGATTGTGCTTTCTTCGAGATTGTAAGATTTTTTCATTTCTTTCAAATAATTCAAATTATTTTTACTGTGATGCCGCAAAATACGATTCAACATTTTGAGTTTTTCAATTTATTACTAAACTTTCGTCATTTATATATTATTTGTTTAAACAGGAACCTAATATCACTTCTTTTTCAGGTATCAGGTAATTGTTTTTTTATATGTTATTTTGAATTTTAATAATTTATACATTTGCATATTGGGGACTGGGAACCAGAGGGAATGCATCTGGGGATAACCCGTAGAGATTATTGCAAGCGGAGTGGTAGCCAACCATTGCAGGTTTCTGAGGGTTGGATGCCTTCCCTCGACGAACCATCGGCCGTGGAAGCCCTCGGGCCAACCACACAGACATAGGCAGGACCTTGCTACCTATGGGGGAACCATACATACATACATACACAAAACCATTATCAAAAGCAATTCCACAAGTACGAAAATTGTCCAAAAACATGATTCACCAAAACGTGAATAACTTTTGAGTAGGCAAAAAAAGGCAACTAGTTTTAGTTTTGTTGGATAGCTGAGACTTCCATTTAAATGTTCGAGTAGAAATGGGAGTGGGGTAACGTGGGGTAACATGTTTTCCTGATGTCCCAATATGATGAAAATTCGTAATTTTTTAACGTTATACGTTTATGCTCGTAAAAAAAATTACGATTTTTTTTCAATTCTTCAGCCTCAAATAAATAAATTTCATATTATTCTGAACACATCCATGTTAGTTTTTTTTTTATTTCTTCAAGAAATAAAATTTTAGTGGAGTATTGAAAATATTTTTTTGTTTTTGCGATAAAATGCATCAGCATCAAACCCCAACTTCACCTACGTAGATAATTGTATGAAACAACAAATTTTAAGTTTTGTTTCACAGATTTGTGATCGGTGTAATGTCCAGTTTCTGAAAAGCATAATTTTATGATGAATTTTTGAAATTTACAAAAAGGGGTTTTGGCCAAGCTTTCATAGGTCCTGCCCCACTGTGCGTCATCTAACATGAAAGATGGGGAGGCTAACCCCTAGACCACTAGTGAGTGTCGAGTAATGTGGCTCTCAAACTTAAACAGTTTGAAATATTTTGAGAGTAAATGAGCTTGTTAATTATCAGTTCAATTATCCCCCAAAAAACGTACTGTGCACCTTTTTTTAATATTGAGTTTGATTATTTTTGCTTTCGAATTTCTTTAATCGTTATCTTTTTTATAGATAAATCATTTATAATTCAGAAATAAGAAATTCATCATTGTGTCATATGTTTTCAAAGATTATTTATACTCTGTAAGAAAGCCTCCAATCCACTGTTAAGTGTATTAAATCGGGTTTTTTATTACAAGCATTCGAATTCAGTTCTCTAGTTCTCATTTTGATTTCAGATAAAATTTTAAAAAAAGTTTTCAAAAATTATATTTTTCTATACAAAAATTTAAGTTTAAATTCTCTATTCTGTTCAAAATCGTAACCCTTCCAAGTTGTTGCCTCTCCATACTATTGAAATCTTAAAAATAATGTCTAAACCTCAAACTCTCAAATGTATCATGGATTCAGGTTGATCCTTCTGTCAAAGTTTCTATGAATTCTTATCATAAATTCATATTTAAAATTTTTATACAATTAGTGATTTTTAACTTAATCTATTTGATTTTTTCAAACAGATATTTTAATTAGTTGAATGAATTCTCAGTTTTCACTTGCGAATTTGTAATGTTAATCATTATAGTAGTTTGTTGGCGGTTCCCTGGCTGAAAATGTTAACCAATTTTAATGATATAAGATTCGTTGTGTGAATCATTTATTCTTATTTTTGAATATTTAAAAACAAAACTATTTCAAATATTTCAAACAGTCAAAAAAATTTTAAGATACTTTTAATTCTTGCCAGATTTGCTGTATTTCAGTGTACCTTTGATTTTTCGAATCGTCAAGAATAGATTCAACCGATGGTGTAGAAATATGCTGGGCTCCAATGAAAGTTTTGATAGATATCTCGGATCATCCATAACAATAATAAATCTCACACAATAATAGACGTCTAACTTTGGCTTTGCTTCGCTGTTTTTCATTTTTCAACGAACCGATGTTTTAAACTCAAATTTTAGTTTTTTGACGTTATTTTGATCATCACTTCATAGAACCAACCAAAACCAAAATTCTGATAAAGGCTAAGAAATCAAAATCAACTTTTAGAACAGCTATGACGTTTTAAAAACAATTGCAAAACACGATTAAGGAATAAGGTTTAGAATTTAAAAAAAAAAGTAAAAGTTGTTAAAAGATATGTGTATTAAAGTTTATGGAAGAAAATGCTTCTTTACCAAATAAAGTTTCTCCTTCGATTAAATACCTAAAAATATTCATATTATACATGAAATTCTAAAATTAGACCCAGCACTTAGCTCCTGGTTTTCAAAAAAAAAAATTAACAAACTTGAAAATTTTGTTCACTTGAACTCATGTTCAAAATTAGAACAAAGAACTTGAATTTTTTCCATGGATTTGAAAAGAAAATTGAGAGATGGAATTCAATATTTGAAAAAATTTAAAACAAAATGTTTCAAGAATGAATTTTTAATGCACAAAACAATTATTTTCAGTATTGAAAGCATTATTAAAATCATCAACTGATGTTCATATTTCTTCAGAACGGTGGTAAAGCAAATTTATTTTTAAAATATGCAATTCAAGAAAAACAAACTCAGTTTCATAATCACAGTAAGGACTTTATTTGGCGATTAAAAAATGCTCGGTTTTTATCCGATTAAATCAGAAAATCAAATTCAACGGGAAATCTCCCGTGCCAGCGAGGAAAAATTGCTTCAGGCTTCCAAATGCTATATGTTTTATGTTTTTTTTAATTCTGGAAAATATTATCTGAACAGGAGAAAAACTTAAGTTACTTCCGTTTACTTTAGATAATTTCGAGGATTATAATAATTTTCGCACATTGAGCTAAAGAGCCGCAGTTATACATCCAAAGAGCCGCATGCGGCTCGCGAGCCGCAGGTTGCCGACCTATGACCTAAAGCATTCAATGAAGAAAAAAATCTATATTTTTCGATTGACATGTTCCAAACAACGGTAGAAGCATCCCAAAACCTCGTCTTGAATCTTTCCGACAATATATGGTCCGTTTTTGACATCAAGATGAACGAAATTGACTTTTGTGAACAAAAAAAAAATAGAATTTCACTACGTTGGGGTCTACCTGGTCACCCTTTTCTACCAGACACGACACCTCCTGAACCCCCTGAACCACATGGACGGTAGACTGAGTCGATTTGGGGTCATTTTGGAATTTCTAAAACCCTGGGGTCTAAAAAGCTTCGTCTTGGTCCAAAACTCATCCATGGTTTTTTGCAAAATTTTTAAGTAACGTTTACATGAGTAAATTTGAATTTTAAGGTTTGTATGGGAAAATTTAATATTTTGTACTGAAAAATCAACATCATTTTTGTTTCGTCTGTGGAACCGAGCCAGCTGATGGCTTTTGTGCCAATTTATAAACCGAAGACCGTAACTTCGCTCTTATTAGGAAAGAAAGTTATTAGTTTTTTAACAGGGGTATGTCATTTCGCATTGATTAACAATAAATTCAATTGACATCACTGCTTGAGCCTCGCGAAGTGTTGCATGGAAAGAAGTCAAGCAATACCTCGCTAGGCACTCTGCAGGGATGTCAATTGTGTTTATTGTTTATCAATGCGAAAAGACATACCCCTGTTAAACAGCAGATAACTTTTTTCCTAATAAGATACAAAGTTACGGCCTTCGACAAAGTTGTTCAGCGGAAAATTTCCTTTAGGATAAATTGGATAAATTTATATAAATTGGCACAAAAGCCATCAGCTGGCTCGGTTCCACAGACGAAACAAAAATGATGTTGATTATTCAGTACAAAATAATCAATTTTCCCATACAAACCTAAAAGTTCAAATTTACTCATGTAAACGTTACTTAAAAATTTTGCAAAAAATCATGGATGAGTTTTGGACCAAGACGAAGCTTTTTAGATCCCAGGTTTGAGAAATTCCAAAATGACCCAGAATCGACTCAGTCTAATGGACAGTGTGCAAAGAGTTGTCAGTTGAATATCATGCCCAAAAAGATGAATAAACCATAAAAATTATCGATTGTGAAAGCTTATCAAAGCAAAATTGTAAGTGGTGTTATATTTTGTCGCGCCATTTTTTATAAGGTCATCCAGTTTTAGGATTTCCCAGAAACTTGCAAGATGTATGATGTTGTTTGTGGAGTTTATAACTATGCAGTAAACAAATAAGAACATCAATTTTTCAACCCTAAAGTAGGTATTAAAGCTTCATTTGATTTTGGTGAGAAGTCTTAAAGTTTTGTCCGTCACTGTGTCTTTCTTGTTTATTAATCAATTTTTACAATGTTTTTAGTTTTGGAAACCTCGTAATATAACTCAAATATGTTTCTCAGGCATTATTAATCTATAACACTTCAGTTATCCGTTATTTAAAGTCTAAGAAAAAAATCCTAAAAAAACACGCTGCCGAAAAAGATTGTAGATCAGCTATGGGATCCAAAAAAAATTCAGCAAGTGTTCAAAAAAGCTGAAGATAGAAGCTAAACGTTGCACATAAGGGTATATTTTGTAAAAAAAATTAAGATCATGACCACAAAAATGTAAAAAAGTGGTGTAAAAACGTACTTTTCTGTCAATGAACCGTCAACATTGTTCAAGTCACCCTACACTGTAAATTTTTGCCTCGATTTCCAGCAAAAAAAATTGCTGGAAACGTTCAGCAATCCAAAATTTTGCTGGAAACCAGCAATCGATTTTCGAATTTCTGGATTTTTCAGCATTCGGTTGTGTTCTTGTCATTTTTGCTGAAAAATCAGCAATCGGTTTCCAAATTGCTGGACTTTCCAGCAATTGATCTAGTTTGCTGGGAAATCAGCAATCGAGTTGTCAAATTGAAGTCTGTTTGTTTTCGTATGCTGATGCAAGGTCTATTTTACGAATTTTGGTTAGATTAATATAATTATTTTTATTTTCCTCTATATTCTAGCAACCAGACATCAAATCAAGAGTGAGTTTTTATTTAACATGTAGATATTTCATAAAAGATACTAATCAGAATTCTTTTTTCAGGTGGCGAATGATCAACACTTTGGCACAAAGCTGCCACTCTAGAGCCGGTGTTGTAAAATTTTTAGAAAAAGTTTTTGGAAATAAATACAAACATTATTGAAAAATGGAAGAAAGTAATTGTTTCTTATTGCCCATTATATGCACAGTCAGTATTCAATATTTAATTTTTAATGAAATATAAATTTGATACTAAATACAGCCGGTTGTTTTGAAAGAAATAGCTGGTTTCCAGCAATCTGGATTGCTGATTTTCCAGCAATTTAAATTGCTGGAAACCAGCATCAACGTTTGCTGTTCTTTCCAGCAATTTAAATTGCTGAAAATTTTGCTGGAAAGTCAGCGGGACAAAAACCAGCAAAATTTTGCTGGTTTCCAGCAAAAAAAAATTTGCTGTGTAGATAAATTTTGAAAAGATGATTGAAAAGTTGACGTAATTTGGCACATTTTTGCATTTGGTGCTGTTCATATACCACGTGGAGAAATTAGGGAGATGAAGGGTGTATGGAAATGTCCACGCATGTCTACGGGGAGGGTGGGAGGCCGGTGGGGGTGTAGGGGTTTGGGTCATGTCCACGTGGATATACTTACTTCCAAAATATTTTCTAAAGGTCAATATCAACTTGACGTATTTCTTTCAATTTTGCATTTAAAAAACCTGAATACCCCTCATTTTGAATGTGTGTGTGTGTGTGTGTGTGTGTGTGTGTGTGTGTGTGTGTGTGTGTGTGTGTGTGTAGAATGTTGCTCCTATTTTGATTTTGGAATTCACTCTTTAGTTGTCAAAATACCGCCCAAGGAAGAAGAGCAGCGTAACAAAATTTTGCTACTCGCACGCAAAGCTGCCAAAATCGCTAAAAGTTGCCAAATCAACCGTTACAAATGTAATTAAAGTGTTTGGGGAACGTTTTTCGACAGCCAGGAAGTCTGGATCGGGGGGGAAATCGAAAACCAGAAGCCGCTGAGACGACAAAGAGAGTTGCCGGTAGTTTCAAGCGAAACCCTAACCTCTTTCCGAGATGACGCAAATAAGCTGGGTCTATCGTCTACAACCGTGTATCGAAGGTAGTGACTCCAAATCGCGATGATAAACAAAATACGACAGCCAAAGCGCGATCCCGGAGGCTGTACACGACGATGCTGACGAAGTTTGACTGCGTGGTAATGGACGACGAAACCTACGTCAAAGCCGACTACAAGCAGCTTCAGGGACAGGAGCAGCTTCCAGGGACAGCCTTTCCTGAAGAAACACGGTTGTTCCGTACTGTTTTGACTGGATTTGGCATCTTGCCATTACGGTAAAAAGGCCATGGAGTGGTACGCCGCCAACAACGTGCAGGTGGTTCCCAAGGACAAGAACCCTCCCAACACGCCGGAGCTCCGCCAAATTGAGAAATACTGGGCTATTGTCAAGCGGAACCTAAAGAAGACCAAAAAACGGCTAAGGACGAGCAGCAGTTCAAGGCAAACTGACTTTCTGCGGTGAAGAAGGTGGACAAGGTGACTGTACAAAATCTGATGGCAGGGGTTAAGCGTAAGGCCCGACAATTCGGATTTGGAAAAGCGGAAGCCTAACTGAATATTTTTTCTGAATTTTATACTAATTAAACTTGAAAAAGAAATTTAATTTGATTTTTTAAATAAACGATTTCACCGATTTACACGCGTTTTCCCTTGACCAAATTTGTACCGTAACCCTTTAAACAATTAGTAGCCACTTGAAAGCAAGTAATGAATATGATAATTTAGACATTTAAAATTTTTTATATTATTTTATATCAAGAAATGCTTATTCCTTTTTTTTCAAAATCAGCTATTTCAATAACAAAAAGGCAAAACTTAATGTTTTCCAACTGTCAAATTAGATTGTCAAAATGCAAAACACAGAATTTTTGACAAATTTTCCAAACTTTTTTTTTTGTTTCGATTATAGTCGTTTTAACATCTGTATGTCATTCGCGACTTATATCAACGATGAAGTTGGCGGACACGTCATTGAAAAACTTATCCGGTACAACTGTGATCGATGTTTACTCTTGGGCAAAAAAAAAAAAAAACTAGCGGTTTTTTAAACTTTTTGTCAATTTTTCTTGCACTTAAATTAAACTTAGTATTGTATTCTTCTATAAGTTGAACAAGAGAAATACTGTCTAACGATATTTTTTTAAAACTTGTTTCTTTCGTGGTCAGAATAAGAGTGATGAAAATTATCTAGTTTGTTACTGCATAGCCATGACAGCAAGTCATGGCTATCTCGACTATTCCTTGATATCTCCCCCTTTTAAGAAAGATCGTAGTGCATCAGCCAACTGGGAAGCCTACCATTTTGGACTAAACGGTCAGGAGACTGGTAATGGATAGTAACAGGAGGCTGGATGAAACTATCATCACGGCGTTGCTTCGTGCTCATTTCAGTTGGGCTCGGAATCTGCGGCTTGGCAAGATCCAGAGTTGTTCGAACCGATCTTTTCAGGAAAAGTTCAGCAGGTGTCTTTGCTTCGGGAGCGTTTTGATTCGGTGTTGAACTTGCTTGTCCGTTTGACTGCGGGTGTTGCGGAGCCGTGATTATGTGGCTGACCCCGTTTGATTAACAGAACTGCCTGAACGTTGAGCTCACGAACTGGGAACTGTTGCCTGTTAAATATTAGGGTACGTGGATATCCATACCTTGCGAAGGTTTCTTGAAGGATCTCCAGTGTTGCGGTGGTTGTCGTACTGCGGGTACGGAAAACTTCGAGCCACTTGGAATAGGCGTCAACGATAGCTAGGTAGTAGTAGCCATCCACAGGACCAGAGTAGTCGACATGAATGCGTTCCCATGGCTTCGTTGGAATCGGCCATTTGCAAACAAAGGAGGTGGAAATGTTCTTGTCAAAACTAAAACATTTGGTGTCGAAAACTTAATAGATTGCAATTCGCTTTGTATTTCGCTAATTCGTTTTTCCGTAACAATTCGCATCGCATCGCATTCACTATGTTACGGCCAAACTATACACGGAAAATAATAAAAAGGTAAAATTTACCGAGATAAAAAGGTGAACGCTCGTGAAAGCCAAAAAGGTAACTTCTACCTCTTCGAGGTGAAACTCACCTCACAGCGCGGTAAAATTTACCTGAACCGAAGTTGGAAAAAAGGTACAATTCACCGAGAAAAAAGGTGAATCATAAAAAAGTAAATCTTACCTCGTAGCGAGGTGAAGTTCACCTGAATTGAGCTGAGTAAAAAAGTATAATTCACCTAGAAAAAAAGGTAAAACCAAAGAAGGTAAAACTTACCTCGTAGCGAGGTGAAGTTGACCTGGATTGAGCTAAACAAAACGGTACAATTCATCTCGAAAAAAAGTAACTATTTGTCAAACCCGTTTATTGAGGTTAAGCTGTTTTGTCGTTCAGGAAGAAAGTTTTGCTTCGTGCCCAATATGTGAAAATCGGAACAAAATGGTAAGTGTTTTCTTAGATATCATTTAGTTGTGATGGTTCTTGTTGAAAACGTTTTTTTTTTTAGACCGGCCCACAGAGCGAAGAAGGACATGAATGTGTTAACGCAATGCAGAAGGATTATTCAGCAGCCATGGTGGCTCGGGAGAACCGGAAAGCCGAATTGTCACGAGCCTGGCAAAGAAAGGACTTGCCTCAACAATTTTTTAAAAACGGGGATACGTTCCAAATATTAAATATAAGGTGAAAGTCCCAATTTATTTAAAATAAATATCAAATTTTGAATGAATTTTGATTTATTTTTTATTGAGGAAACCAATCAAACGAATTGGCGTTTACCTTTTAAATCAGTGAATGGGAAACGGTAATGTTTACTTTTTTGCTAGGTGAATGCGAAAAAGGTAAAATTTACCTTTTTGCTAGGTGAATTCAAAAAAGGTAGAATCTACCTCTTCGCTAGGTGAATGAAAAAAAGGTAAAATTTACCTCGAAAGAAGGGTGGAAAAAAATCACCTCGCAAAAAGGTAAATTTTACCTTTTTTTTATTTTCCGTGTAGAATTTTCCTTTTTTTTAATCGCAAAGGAAGATTAAAATGTTGCATACAACCGAACATTATAACCAAGGCATTGCACAGAAGAAACCAAACTGATGATGATTTTTCAGTACAAAATATTCCATTTTTCTCATACAAATCTAAAAGCACAGAGAAACAGAGAACGGGCCCCGAACAATTATGTGTCGAATCCGTGTGTAACAATTTGAATCGTCGGCCATTTTAAAACCGTTAAAATTGGCCTAAAAACAGCACCATCTAGTGGCTCTTAGCTAAGTGACTCAGCTGTTGTGGTCGATTTTTTTTGTCAACAGTTGAGAACACTCAGAACACAAATAACCAAAAATTTGCTTCCAGGTCGCACCTGGAAGTTAGTTTTCTTAGCAACATAATGAAATTTGCAGCAGGAACTATATGCGCTTTTAACGAAATCTTTTTCTTTTGGCAATGATGCCTCATTTGGTACTCGTTTTGTATTGAGCCACTGATTTTTTTTTAAACGATCACAAACACATAGGGGGAAGTCGTCTATGGCCGGACATCGCCTATGGCCGGACAACATAGATTTTTCGAAAACACAATATCCTAATAATGTTTTCACGCCATGAAAATAAAGTAAATTGTAGCCTGATATGGTGTTAGAAATATCGTAATCCAATCTGAAAAAGTAAACCAATGATGGACATCTGAAGCTTTTGCCTAGTAGTACGGAGAGGATCCCCTAAACTTTGCATTTGTATTGTGGTAAGTTTTTTTTTGCTTGTAAAATTTGAACTGCACATGAACGACATCGTTGATTGGTTATCTTTCGACTACAGTAGATATAAGATAATAAAACGGAAGTTCAAACGAAATATTAGGAAAATTTAAAAAAATGCGTTTTGTCTATGACCGGACACCAAGTTGTTGTCTATATGACCGGACAAGAAAATATTAAAATTTATAGATGATTGCAATTTAAAACTTTCACTTTTTCATCTCTATAGCACCCTCAAATGGTTAACAGAAGATAAGGATTCAATAACGAAACTATTTTGGTCCTCTGAGAAACTTAAGATTTTGCTGTCCGGTCATAGACAATTTTTCTCTAGTTTTTTCGAAACAAATGTTTCATTCTAGTTTGTCAAAAAAACTTTTATGACTGGCTTCATAGAACGTTCAGTATTGGAAAACACATACTCACAAGACCTGTGCAAGTGATTTCTGTCATTTTGCTACGTTTTTGTGACATTGGTGACAACTTTGCTGAAGTAATTCGTAGTGTCCGGCCATAGAGAACACTTTTGGAAATGAGTGAAAACTAACATGAAATGATTTCTCTTACCACATGAATATGTTGTAAATTAATTTTTTTTCTAGTATAGTTAAGTGATCATAATATTGATACTCTTCAAATCAGTAGAAGAACCAAAATTTACAAAAATCTATTTTTGAAGTTATTGCTTAAAACCCTTAAGTGCCCGGTAGTAGACGACTTCCCCCTACAGGATCTCAATAAAACTTGATGTTTCCTCGAAGAGATTCCTTTTTCTTAACTCTAAGCGTATTTCTTTCGAGGATATGATGGCTAGCATCTTACAAATGCTAAAACCACCAATCCACAGAAAGTGTACAATGTATGCCGTGACCGGGATTCGATCTCATAGCCGTTGGCTTAGAAGACTTGAAGGCTCTCCTCTACGCCACGAGCTGCGGCTTTTGTTTGAGAAAAAAAAAGCAAACATTATTTAGTTGTTTGAAGAGAAAGTTCATATAAGATTTAAATTATGTGTCTGGTTTAATATAAATTATAATTTCAAAAATAGTTCAGTAAACATTTGCCGCAGGATTTCTGTATGATGTGTTAATTTATGATACCCCTCTAATGGATAAACTCCACTTTTTGTTATGGATCAAATTTTTTTAAATCAAATTTCACTCATAACGAAGCATTTCAAATCTAATTAATCGAAAGTATCACCACCCATCTTCGTTCGAACATTGCGAAATTCTAGCAGGTATTGCGTCTAGCAGGTATCGCGTCATTTCTGTCAGGATAGGACTTCAGTACCTACTTCCGAAAATATACGAAAATTGGAATCGCTTCTAAATATCGAATTTAGCCTCTTATTTAGACAAGGCAAAGTAACTGCATGGAGGTTACCCGGACACCTAAGAATCCCAAGAATTTAAGGGAATAGCAATAGGCATTTAAAAGCAACTTGATATCAAAATTGTATAAGTTCTTCAAATATTCCCCCCTTCTATTATACTAATTACAGATATCCGATATAACACCATGCACCAAGTTTTCACCAATCCTACCGAGATAACAATTTTGTTAAAAAAAAAAGAATACTGAATGAATTTTTAAATTTGTGTTCATCATCGAAATTTATTCTAAATTATAAAAAAAAAAATTCAATTAAGTCTTGATGTAGTGAATTTCATGTCCACAAAAACAAACACAGGCCAAAAACTGAAAAACCATACAATTATTTTAAAACCTGATTGAGTGACTGAAAATAAATTTGGCTTTGAGTGCATTTTTAATTCGTTGAAGGTACTATCGTCTGAGCGTGTAGATAAAATGGAAAAAATGAAAGTACAGGTAACGACATCTGGTGGCTCTTTGATCAGTTGCAAAAATGGCGTCGTTTATTTTGAAATCACGGTTGGTATTTTTAAACACGGTTGGGGCTCCAGCCCGAACTCTGGTTCTCTGTGCTAAAAGTCTAAATTTACTCATGTAAACGTTACTTTAAAATTCTGCAAAAATCATGGATGGGATTTTAACCAAAACGAAGCATTTAAGACCCCAGGGTTTGAGAAATTAAAAAATGACCCCAAATCGACTCAGTCTAACATACCATGTCGATCTTATTTTAAAAAAAATGATTACTCAAATACCAATAAATACAAACGAGATTTCCAGTCTAATCTGGCAGTTACGGATCAACTCCGATACATGAATATTGATTTCATCACTTAATTTTGAAAGTCTGTAAAATCTGGGCACTCTCAGTTAAAATCTGGAAAAAACCTGTGTCTGATCATCTGGTCGAAGGGTCACAAAAGTCTTGGTTTTATAGACAAATCTGGGCACCTGCCAACCCAGACTTGCAGTAATCGAACCGATCGACGTTCGCCTTGTTCATTTCCTGATTACATGACAGTAGTCGACTTTTTTGCATCTGGCGAGCGAGTTGTCATCTGAATGCAAGATAAAAGTCGCAGAAGTGAATGTGAAAAATTTTAGCTGGTTGTCGCTAATAACATTGCCGGAAGTTGACATTGTTTTACTTGATTCGCTACGCATAACTTAATAACCAGAACATTGAAATGGCTGTTGCTCCAGTAATTATCCAATCGGCCGCCAAACACACCTCAACGGTAAGAAATTTCCTTCTGAAACAGTGATTTCACCCTTCAATTTTACCTTCGATTCACGGCTGGTTAAAGGGCTTCAAAAATAAGTAATCGATAATCGGTTTCCTTGTTTATAAAAGCTTAGTCAGGTCATGGACCAGGGTTAATCGATGTCTTATAAAATTTTCATTACAGCTCATCTTCCTGCACGGCCTGGGGGATACCGGGTAAGTGAAATAATGGGATTGGAAGGTTTTATTTTGAATGAATCGCCCGTGTGTTGATAATCTTGATAGCTATCATTTTCATTCCGCCCTTTTCAACAGGCTTTGTTAGTAGTATTGTTGTTACTTGTAGGGAGACTCATAAAACATGAATTATGTAATTACGGTATAACGCTATTATTGCACACATGTTTGATTTGTAAATTGCACACATTGGCGAGGTTTTTAATTTTTGATAGTTGCGATAGAATTATGTATTTACGGTCTGTTAAAGAAGCACTATGATAATGGCAAGTATCTCAGGTGGTAACATTTAAGCTACTTTTTTACCGTTTATTTTTTCTTCTAGTTTTTTTTATAAACATTGAAAATTATGTCATTCTACTGTAGTTAAATATAATTTCACACTCATCAGCAAGTTTAAAAACATTAAAAAACATACAAAACATGAAAAGTGCGCAAAACTCTTAGAAGTTTGAATGCCAGTAACTGAATATTTGAGATAATTTTGTGAGTACACAGTACACATTGAAACTGTTTTTTTTAACGTTTTTTGTAGTCATGGCTGGGCCACTACCATGGGGATGATTCGAACTCCGGATATGAAGGTCATCTGTCCGACAGCCCCAACTATTCCGGTGACGTTGAATGCTGGTTTTCGGATGCCTTCGTGGTTCGATCTAAAAACACTCGACATCGGTGGACCCGAAGATGAGGAAGGCATCAAGAAAGCGGCTCGGAATGTGCACGAATTGATTCAGAGCGAAATTCATGTGAGTCTCGAGCTTTTTTATTGAACAATTAAATAAGTTTTTGTTTGTCATGGTCATCTTATCACTCAACAACTAATTTAAATTTTAGTCAAACATTACATAAATACGCTCGTTTTCTACCGTTTTTAGGCTGGCATTTCTGCCAATCGGATCATGCTAGGCGGCTTTTCACAAGGAGGAGCCCTCGCATTATATGCAGCACTAACTTTTGCGGAACCTTTGGCTGGAGTTATGGCACTCTCGTGTTGGTTGCCAATGCATAAGCAATTCCCGGGAACTCTCAAGTGTCCAGATACAATACCGGCAAGTTTTTTTTTTCTAATTTTAAATTGTATTTTCTAGCTAATAATTATTGAATTCTCGATAGATTTTACAATGTCACGGCGATTGCGATCCAGTAGTGCCGTACAAATTTGGTCAATTATCATCAAGTGTGTTAAAGTCTTTCATGAAAAACTCTCAATTCCAATCGTATAGAGGTTTATCACATTCCTCCTCTGAAGCTGAGTTAGAGGATATGAAGGTAAGACTTTTTTGTTTGAAGGAGATAAATTGAAAAAAGTTATAATTTGGAATTCATTTTTTCAGAAATTTATCGAAAAACATGTTCCTCGTCAGTGAATTGCTGGTACACTACTTCTTTAAATAGATGTAAACCATGAACGTAATTTGAAACCAATATATATATTTAATTTAGTTTCCAAACTAAATTCCAAATTGAACAAAATTCGAAACACCTACATACTTACTTTAGTCTTACACAGTCAATCAGTCGATAGTTTTGAAAATAAAATTGTAATCTAGGGATGTAGAACCAATATAACAGATTTAAATAAAGAACCCGATAACACGACGAATAATGAATCGCAAAGATTAAGTAAAACCCCTAATGACAATGAACTAAAAGCAAAACAATAAGTATTCCAATCAAACCACAATAAGCGTTTTCAACATTGAGATTATATAAAGCAAACATGAAGGCTAATCAAGCACACTGATTGAGGGAAAATAAATAAGTCGTACTAATAATTGTGTCATGCAAAAAACAAGCTGAAGGTATAACTTAAAAAAAAATCGATTTTTAAAAATTCCACTTTTAATCATCTCTACCTCTCCGTTACAATTTTATCCCGCAAGTTAGATGGCTTGATATCAGTTTGTAAACAGCACTAAAGTTTTGAAGCAGAACGTGGATGAGTTATGTGTAAGGTGTTCGCATGAGACTTTGACAGGAACGAACGGAAAATAAACCGTATTACATCTCGGTTCAATATGCATGATGAAAACAAGGAAAAATGGCTCTGTAGTGACAGTTTAATTAAAATGTATTTATTCAGCTATCGATCTTTTCCGAGTTAATTCGGACGAAAATGTAAAACTACTATGATGGTACTGAGTGGAAGTGAAAGATATTGAAATATATTTTAGTTCAATTCAAATAAAATGTTTAATTTTCTTTCTTTTCGCGTGAGGTACGAATAACGCGCAAGTGTAGAATAATAAAAAGAAAATACCATTTTTGTTTGTATGCATCACACTTTCGCAGTTTTGGTCAACACCACATGAAATATAAGTAAATGTACTCCCTGGCTGTGATATTCAGCAACGTTCAAACATATTTTACATAGAAGATATCCAGATTTTGAACACTAAATAAAATTTATTCCAATCTTACCTTGAAATTCGCGAATCGATAGCTCCTGGATTTCGTACTGCGAACAAGAACCTTGAAGGTTCCCTTGATACATATTTTGAAAAGCTTTCGTAGCCCTCGCCCTGTTATGTATCCGAGAGCGGCTACGTTAGCTTCCGAAAGACTGAAACTGGACTGGGTAATATAGCCAAAACACTCTCGGCTACACTGGTTCCGAACTGTTTCCGGTTCTGCCGGCAGCCACAGTTCTTGCATTTTCGTCAATTGTTCACTTATAAGTTTATCGTTTTGAGGTCTACTTATGCGTATTAGCTTTCCAGGATGTGCCCGTTGCTGGATTTTCTTCGCCCGCACTCGTCTGTTGCGAAGCGTTTTAAGAAATCGCAGATGCATTTGGCGCAATCGATGTCGTTCTTTAGAACGAGGGTCCTTTCTGAGTGGCTCTGTGTAGACAGGGGTCGAATCTCCCAACTGGTTTTGTGTTTTATTTTGTCGGAAATCTTTTCGATCCGGGAGACAAATTATTGAATTGCTATCAAGACTGCCACGCGCTTTCATTGTAAGAAATATAGGTATAAGGCAGTTCTTCGGTAATTGTAACGATTGAACGTTGAATTTTCGATTTAAGCACAAATGAATTTTGTTCAGGATTTCTTGATCACGTAGCACGAAAAAAGATGAAGCATCATCTTCCGAACAGTCGTTCCACTCGGAGATTAGTTTAGACCATGGACAGCGAAAAGGAGAAGCGATTGAAAGTTTGGTATAATTGATGCGCCGATTGTTGGGCCGGGAAAAATACTTTTTCCAACTGTTGGTATGTTCATCGTCAGCTGAAAATTTTCCGAGAATGGTATCTGGAATCCTGGAAATATCCCTGCCAGATTCAATGGCCAACAGGTCGAATTCTTTCAAACCGGCAGGTTTGGCTCCCCACATAATAAAAGTTTGCCAAAGTGCAAGACCGTAACCTGACGGCGCTATCAAATCCCATCCGGCACCATAACCAAGGCGCTTGAAATCACTATCTTGTGAGCCGGGGTTTTGTATTAGAATTATGGGTACAGGTTGACAGGATCGTTCAAAGGCACATCTTTCTCCCGGGACCAAGGCTTGTTCGTTCCGCTTTTGATTGAGTACATGGGTGGTAACCATGTTATTTGTGACGCTATCACGGATCGATTGTTCCCAGAGGGGCGAGTTAGCAACAGACGGGTCCAATGGCGGCAGTGTTACGGGTTCCAGAACCAATGGCGGCAAAGCCTTGGTACGCCTTTTAGGTCGGTTTAGTCGAGGTTCTTCCATTGTAACACTTATTATGCAACCTGGAATTCACGAGTAAATCGTAAAAAAAAACAGAAATACAGTTTAGATCAATTTTTTCGAAGTTGTGAAATTTTTTCCCTTACCCGGACTGAAATTGGATGAGGAAGGTAGTTGCATTGCCTGTCCGTAGAATAATGCCTGTTTAGAGTGAAGCTCATGGTTTGAAGTGCATTGTCTCCAGTCCGCGAACCAATGTTTCGGTTTGCTTTGCTCCGGCTCCAAAGGAATGTAATGTTTGATTGCTGCTCTTAACACTGAATTTGCCAGGGGTCCCGTCAGTCGGAAACAATTCAACGTATCCTTAAGCTCTCGCAGACGCACTTCGATGTCAAGATTTTCGTACGTAGGTATTCTTATAGAACTTGGGGCTTTGATTTCAGCTCCTTCCATAGATTCTCCTTTATAATGGGCGTTTTTTAATGCAAATAGTTTCTTCAATTCATTAACTAAACTATTATAGAAAACTGGATGGGCAAACAACCAGACTGTACGTTTCTCTTGAGTTGTAGTTTGAGGTTTCCATAAAAATTTGATTTGACCTAGACAATGTAGTGGATATTGGTCTATTTGAAAGAGCCACACTTGACCAGCTCTAACTCCACTCATATATGCTTTGGCAACCATAGTTAGGCCAACTTTATCAGAACAAATACGCTGCAGTTCCTGTCGCAAAATGGACTCGTCCCCTGTCAATTCAATGCAACCGTAATAGGACAAGTCCTGTAGCAGACAGTGCTTCGACGTTGCTCTATAAGAAGCTCTATAACTTTTGCTCGTGGCCGTCAAAGGAATTTTGTAGCCCCACTTGGAGGTCATGTGGAACCGTTTGGCATGCCAGATATGTGTTTCCAGCCAAATGTTGCTTTTCTGGCGCCTTTCGTATTCTTTCAGTAGATTGCTTGCTTTACGGCGATATTTCCGGGAAGGTCGTTTTTTCTTCTCTGGCAAGCCACTCTTACTGTACTGGGCTATATGGGTGTAACGGAATTTCCTGGGTAACCGCTTCGGGTTATAGCTCATAGCCCGTCTTCGCATATGCAGCGGTAGGGATTGATGCATAAGCTTAGTTTGATTTTCTGTGCTGGCTAAACTCCGGAGCATTGCTTTGATCTCCAACAACCGCTCGTTGTTGAACTGCAATGAATCGATCTCCCCCGGCAGTTTAACTGTTCCTCCGGCCGCAGCATCGTACTGCATTGTGGCAGACTCCATTTCGGACTGTGAAATAACATCTTTGATAACCAAAACGCGCTATACATATAATGATTTAACTTACCTTGGAAGTAGAGTATTTTTTAAAGTAGCTGATTCAATTTTTATCTAATTAAAACGAAATGAAGTCGCATTTCGAGAAGCATATTGAAATTCACCAGCTATCAGCATGTGCTTCAATGCATGCACGAGTACTCGTTTATAAACATTTTTTTTTAACGACTGCAATCAAACGCTTCCACATTTTCCATGGAAAATGTGGAAGCGTTTGATTACGATTTCAACCGTTTGTGTGTGGTCAGCAGTGATGTCAACCTTCCAGATTTTGTTTGGATCTTCCATCTTCCATACTATTTGAACTTTTGTCAGCCTTTGTTTTAGGTGTCCTCCAGACTTTTGACATTTCTTCCAGAATTCGTTGAAATTTCCCTGGTTAAATAGCAGGAAATAATTCGAATTAGTTGATTTGAAAAGTGAGTAACGAAACGAAGTTCGATGTAAAACCACAGAGAATAGCGGTCGGGCTGAAGCTCAAATCTTGTGTAAGAATGTCAACGATGTCAACCCGCAACCGTTATTTAAAGAAAAAAAACTCTGCAAAATAATTTTCATTTAAAAAATAAGTGACATCTGTAGTAAATTCTTGTCATACGTAATTTCAATTGTATTTTAAGTGATGGGTCAAGTGTATTCACTTAAGTGACCGGAATTACACGATGACGTTCGAGTGAAATTGATCTGAATTTCTAAGTAAGTTTCTAGTTAATTCTATAAAAAAAACATTTATAGAACACCACATCGATTTCAAATACTTACATTACGCTTTCGCCATAAATTTATTGATTGGGAAATTCCATCGTTATCCCAAGGAAGATCGGTTACTGCGGATAGTACGACTTCTAATACCGTATTTTTTTATGCAGAGTGTTGCACTAGTGTTGCACTGGTGCACCACTAGGTGCTGTCAAACTGTTTGTTTATTCGGACGGTGTTGCACTGGTTTTGACCTGTCGGAGTTCTGCTTACGGACGGTGGTCCACCGATAATTTTGCCAGTGTTGCGAGAGAGCGTGTGAGTGAGTGAGATAGCAATACACTGGCGACGATTTGTGTTTGTTTTTATCGGGTACGGTGGAACACTCCACGAGTGGAGAAAACAAATACAGTATAAAACTTCCCTGCTGAAAACCAGAAAATCTGTCCAGTTCAACCCACAAGCTGAAACATGATAACACCTTTGAATAAATTAAACCTTTAAATTTCTTACATCACGTTTAACTCAAACTACCGCCAAAATCGCCTACTAAAAAATTGGAAAAATCCAAATCCAGCAAAAGCTTTAAACGCTGCTCTTTAGAATTTGCCATTTTGAACTCTGAAAATAAACACAATTGCAACCCGACATTCACTTGAAATTCAAGTGATGGGGATGTGAATATTTTTTCTCGCTTCAAATTCAAGTGACGACTGAAGTGAATGTGGATGAATTCACTTAAAATTTAAGTGACTGCCAAGTTAAATGTATATGTCGCACTTGAATGGAAGAAAATCACTGCATCCTTGTTTTTAAGTGAAAATCATGTGTATTTTACGAGTGAATTTGGGTTCAGTGTAGCCACTAGCTGTCGTTAAACGTGTGAACGTTTTTGAATGGGGTATTTAGTAAATTTAATTTACTTTAACTTAAACATCCATCCATCCATGAACTTATGAAATCAAGTTAAATAATAAAAAAGTTTCATTATGTATACAAACAGCGAAGTTTTAGATGTAATTACCAGCTTGATCGGCAGTTCAAAAACTATCGATCCAACGTTTTAAAGGAATGGCTGTAAAATTTTTATATTTTGTTAGCATTTTACTGTGCAAACTTTATCCAACTTTATGAACTTTAATTATCAATAAGAAAAACACAATTTTTCCACAGTCTGCATCGAACAGTCATCGAGTTCGGTTCGATTTCGTATTTCTTGTTGCGCGTCGGTGTTTGTCGTGTGGGTGAGGCGAAAAACTAAATCGATCGGTGAAATAGAACAATTTTGAATCGAAGGAGCCAACTTGTGTGATTGAATGTGAAAGAACATCGTGTTTCTTGATAATGTTTTCGTTGAATTTGGAAAATCTGCCCGAAAAAGTGCACTCCTATTGAAACACCTACAGCCGAGACAAGTTCTAACATGTCTCAAAATAGGCAGCGCGTGTGTTGTACGAGGTAGTGACCAAATGCCGCCAACTTTTTTTTTTCAATCAAAGCAAGCGTAGCGCGTCATGATTTGGACGGGGTGGAAATTGCGCGGGGAGAAGTTTGCGGGGCTTATTCTGCGAGGCGAGTGACGTGAAGTGACTTGGTTTTTTAGAGTCACCGTATTCTAGCAGGCGAATGCCGTGACTTCAATGAACTTTAGGTGACTTGAATGAACTTTTTTTAACTGTCACCGTATTCTCAGAGGCGAATGGCGTGACTCAAGTCGGTGCCAAGTGACTTTTGAAGTCGTAACCTATTACGCAGGTGACTCGGTAAGAATCAAGAAGGAAAGTTGCTGAATTCTAAGAAAATCGAGAGGAGGTTTTTATTGCCACAAAATTAGTGTGAAAAAGGACCAAATTTGAAAACATAACCAACATCTTTTGAATTTCTTTGAATATCTGCTTCATATTCTTGGGTAAATTTTTAAATAGTACAAAAAAAACTTGAACCACTTGAACTCTCATAGCTGGACTTCCACCCCCGCCGGCTGTTATGGAGAAAAGCTTTTCGCTACCCGAAACAATCAAATGCGCGAAACCCAACATGATAGTTATCAAATTAGAGCCTTGCCAAGAGGCTGAGCTACGTAAATTATACACAAATTTTGTTGATGTTTCAAAATAGAAGGATTAAAAATTCCGTTTTTCTCATTTTTCTGTGTTTTTATTCTTTTCTTGGTTTGGGTAACTTCCCGTTCGATTTTCTTTTGGTGTTCCCAAGTACATTTTCACTGCCTTTTTGGCCATGGTTGGTTCAGCATCCACGGATTTCTCGTTCTATTCCAATTCCAACAATTAAATAGTTGAGGAGAAATGTCTAGAGAACAGCAGCAAATCTGGAATCTGGAATAAATTTAACATGTAATAATTATTAATGAAATTTAATTGGGTAAAACTACCTTTCTTTCTTAAGACCGGGATAAACACCAACCCATTGCAACTTCTACAATATAGCTGAAATGGAAAAAGAGTGGAAAGGTGTGTAATAAATTTAGTTTAAATAAAAATATAATTTGAAAAAATTACCTTTTTCCGGGCCCATTATTTTCTTTTCGAAAATATCTTTTGACAGTTCAGATGATTCATTTTGTAGCTTGTGGATGAACACAACTTCAACGACAACTTCTCCGAACTTTCCTCTGAAATGAAAAGAATTCACAAGAAAAACAAAATGAAAAATTTGAAAACCCCGAAGTTTTGGTGGTCAGAATCCGTCGACGAGGCCTGGAAAGAAAAAACTGCCGCGAGGAAAAAGTTTAATCAAACTTCTTCGATTGACAATCTTTTAAATTATAAACGGAAAGCTGCTATTTTCCAAAAAAAGAAAAGAGAGGAGATCTTTAAAAAATTCGAAGATTTTTCCAACGAAGTGAGCCCTTTCTCTAGCTCGAAGGAACTCTGGCAAAAAGTGGGTCGTTTGACTGGAAAAAGGTTTTATAAAAAGGAAAATTGTTTATTGCAAGAGGACGAAGCTATGGCCGAGGAGTTTCTAGACACGCATTTTGGAAAACATGACCCGCAACCGTTCGAGGAACCATTACCTTTATCTATCGGTGGTTTGCTAGACAAAGTTTTCTGGTATCGAACTTTGGCTTCGAAAAAGAAAACATCCGCTCCCGGTGAAGACAACCTTTCGTACGAATTACTGACCCATCTCAAACCCGCGGTTACCGAAAAGATAATTGAATTGATCAACGACATGTGGATGAGAGGAACTCTGGACGAAAGTTTGAAGATAATTAAGGTGATCGCCATACCAAAACCTGGTCGAGACCAGAGCACCGTAGCAGGTAAGCGTCCAATTTCCTTAGTACCCACAATAACCAAAATGGCCAACTCGGCAGTATTAGAGCGCCTCCAAGATTTTCTTGAAATTAACAAAATTCTGCCCGAAACTTCATTTGGGTTCCGCAAACACACATCAACCAATGCATGTGTATCTTTTGTTCTAAACTGGGTAAAACAAAACAAAAGGTGCAAACTATTAACTGCTATGATATGCGTTGATTTGTCAAATGCCTTTAACGCGATAAACATCGATAAGTTGGAAGAAATTCTGCAGCAAATAGAAGTTCCCTACGAAGTGCTTCGTTGGATACTCTCCTTCTTGAGAAACAGAACTATAAATTTCCACATGAAACAAAAGACGCTTTCAAGAACAATTAACAATGGTCTACCGCAGGGGGACGTCCTATCGCCCACGCTTTTCAACGTCTACACCGTAAATTTGCACAAAATCGAACATCCTGACGTGATGCTCGTCCAGTATGCGGATGATTTCGGGATTCTCGTTCGAGCGAAAAACCTACAAAACCTCAACGAAATCGGAGAGGCATATTTAAACAATTTTACTGAAACTGCGAGGTCTTTGAATTTTAAAATTAACCCAGAAAAAACAAAAACGATTTTGTTCCAACACGGTGACAAACAGCTAAATATATCACTCAACGGCACCTTGCTTGAATCAGTTAGATCTCATAAATACCTGGGCATTATATTCGATCGATATCTCAATTTCGGTTTGCATATAAAAGAGGTTCGATCCAAAGTGCAAGATCGACTTAATATGATTAAGGTTCTAAGTGGGGCAAAACACGGTGCACACCCGGAATCAATGATAAAAATCCATAAGGGACTCATTCGTAGCACAATGGATTACGGGAGCTCTGTGTACAATAACGCAAGCAAAAGTAACCGCAATATTCTTGCTGTCGTCAACAACCAATCCTTGAGAAAAGTCACGGGAACTACTAGAAGCACACCTAGGAACGTACTGGTCGCTCTTAGTGGTCAAGAGCCGGTAGATCTTAGGAACACATATATCGCTTCGAGAGAAATCTGTAGGCATATGTCAAGAAATAATCTGATCGCGCGTCAATTAAGAACAATCGAATTACCAGACGATGTGAACAAATGGAATCAGTTCACCTACATGGAAAGAACTTATTGGATGAACAGAGAACTATTCGATAGCATTCAATCCATCGAGCGTTCTAGCAACCTGTTAAAAGTCGAAGTATTTCCATTTTTAGAAGGGCTAACGGTATCGAAACAAAACTCAAATCCAATGAGGCTGAAGCAACTGGCACTCTTCGTTATGAACGGCAGATATCGAGGTCGTTGCCGTGTTTTTACAGATGCCTCTAAGGATGGGTCGGTTTGTGGTATAGGAGTTTTTGTAGAACAAACAAGAACGAGATTATCACAAAAGCTTGCTAAAGAAACCAGCATCACCTCTGCGGAACTATTAGCTATCCACAAAGCCACAGAAATGATCGACCAGCAGTGTCTCGAGGGAGCCGTGATCTACACGGACTCGCAAGCGTCGTGCCTGATGTTACTTAACGCACAGGAATCCAAGGAAGCCGAAAGTATTTTGCTGAAAATTCTACAAAACTGTTCACGACATCGGATCACCATCCAATGGATACCAAGCCATGTCTCTATTGGTGGCAACGAAGTGGCAGATGCACTGGCAAAACACAGTCTCCAGTCAGGACAGGTGATCGAAAACGGGTACATGCTTACGGATGGTTTCAACGCTCTGAAGAAAATACTGGCTGAAAGCACAACAGATTGGTACACACGTTACTCTACTGAAAAAGGAAAAATTTTCCATACGATACAACCGGAATTTTCCACCGCACCATGGTTTGTGGGAAAGAACCTAAACGGAAAAGATGTAAGGCTACTAAATCGCTTGATGGCCGGCCACGACTTTTCCAAGCACTGGCTGGCGAAAATGAAAATAAACGACGATGCTGACTGCGAACTTTGCAAAGTACCTGAAACTTCAAATCACATCATTTTCTGCTGCCCACGTTTCGCCACGACAAGGAGGAAGTACGATTTCTATACCAAGTACACGAATCTGCAGGAGCTATTCAAATCTAAAGAAATATCCCATTACGAAGAAGTAGCTAAATTCACCAAAGAAATCAAAATTGATTTGTAATCAACATGAAACCGTAAACAGGGCATATAGTCTTAGTTACTGGCCCTTACCCCCGAACGGCTGAGCTGAAGGGCTGAAGCTGTTCAAGTAAAAAGAAGAAGAAGAAGAACACAGTAGCAAAAATCAAAGAAATTTAATGGTAGGTGACAGTGATGGTTTGAATCATTTGACTTATTTTTGAATCATTTGGTTATAACTTCTTTTGAAAACATTTTTCCATGAAATGATGTTCTAAACTTTAGTAGATACAGATCTAAGCTACAACTTTCTTGTATGTCATAAATATGTATCTTCAATGTGGTATGAATTGTAGGATTTAATCCAACCCGCTAATCCAAATGATTGTGATTACGATCATTGCTCAAAAATTTAAACTTTTCGATTTCTCATTCATAAGGCATAAGAGATACAGGTTTGTGTTGGTCACAAAAGTTGCAGCTAAGATCTAGTTCTACTAAAGTTTAGAACATCATTTCTGGGAAAAATGTTTTCAAAAGAAGTTATAAGCAAATGATTCAAAATTAAGTCAAATGATTCAAACCATCACTGGTAGGTGATGCATATTTTACGAATAAATTTAGACAGAGAAATAATCGTTACTTTTTATGCTGAAAAGAGCATTTACTACAGCTTGAGCTGAATACAATCACAAAAAATAGCTTAGGAAACAAATCAAAACTCGTTTTTATTAGAAATCTTTGAAAAATTGTGCCTGGAATCAATTAGATTTGCATTACCTGGGTATATACGCCCGTTGGGCAAAATTTATTTCAGATGAACTTCAATGAACTTTTATTCCATAAAGGGCAATTGATTTTTGAGGTACGCAATATTCGTTTCAACATATGTATTGGAAGTTTGAAAAAGTGTGCCTTATTTATTTAATCACAATTGTAAAAAAAAAGTAGCATCTTCTTCTTCTATGATTTTCATTCAGACGATTCATCCCTTAAGAAAGTATCTAAATATATTTATTTGAACGGCTATATCGGTGAATGTTACATTCTTTAAAGAAGAATATTTCAAGAATTCAAGATTTTATACTGATAAATTATTAGAAGAAGATGAAAGGTGTTAAAACGACCAAAAGTTTATTGTAATTTGAAAATTTTTTCATCACATGCAAATTTTACCCAGATATCCTGGTTTTTGAAAATTTCAAATGTTACCTAGCATCCTGGTTTCAGAAATAAAATAAAGAAATAAAATAAAATTACAGTACGTCAAATCGAAAAATAAAAATTTATCTGATTATTGTTAATATAGAATGAAATTTTAGATTTAAGTTTTCAATCTGTATTTGATCTTTTTATCTCAACCAGAACTGGAACGAAAGACAATTTTAATTTTTCTTAGAAATTTACAGCTTGTTCGAAGAAGATTGTTTTGATTTGATTGATTGTTTGATTAGAGAAACTTTAAACTTAAAAGTTCGTTCATCTCTGACTTTTTTTTTTTGTAAATCCTTTATTTGAAACGGCTCATACCTTAAGGCTTTAAGGAGCCAAACTCGTTTTTTTTTAACAATTTATTTCTTAGCTTAACACTTTTATTTTTGAGGAAAAGAGAGATAGAAAGGGAAACATGAAAATAAAAAGATTCATAGGCGAAGATCGATAGCTTTAAGGAAAAGATATATTTCGAACATGTAGTCCAAGTCAAGCATAGCCAGCACATCTCTCACCGGAACGTTGGGTGGCATTCCTCGGGCCCGAAGGGAGTCTATAAAATTCGTTCTGGCGATAAGGTGGACCTCACACGACCAAACAATATGCTCGATGTCATGGTAACCTTGGCCGCAACCACACAAATTGCTGCTAGCAATGTCAAAACGATAGAGTACCGCATCTAAGGAACAATGATTGGACATGAGACGGGAAAATATACGAATAAAATCCCGACTCAGGTCCAATCTATTAAACCAGGGTTTAAGGCTTACCTTTGGGATAATCGAGTGGAGCCACCGACCATCCTCATCCTCGTCCCATTTGCGCTGCCAGTTGACAAGAGAGTTTCTTCGAACCAAAAAGTAAAATTCGTTGAAGACGATTTCACGTGGATACGTGTCGCCTTCCATCGCTCCCACCTTTGCCAGAGAGTCTGCCTTCTCATTACCCTGTATCGAGCAATGAGAGGGAACCCAAACAAAGGTGATGATAAAGCGACATCTTGTAAGAGCACTCAATATATCCCGTATCTTCTCGAGGAAGTACGGCGAGTGCTTTCCCGGTTTTATCGAGCGCATTGCTTCAACAGAGCTCAGACTATCCGTTACAATAAAGTAGTGCCCAACTGGCCTTGAAGCGATACTGTCCAAAGCCCAATGAATTGCTGCTAACTCTGCTATGTATACAGAGCATGGTGACTCAAGGCTGTAAGAGGCGCTAGATATTTCGTTGAACACTCCAAATCCTGTTGATTCCTCTATAAGTGATCCATCAGTAAAGAACATTTTATCAGGATCGACGTGTCTATATTTAGCTTCGAAAATTCTTGGAATCAGAAGTGGACGATGTGGATCCGGGATTCCACGAATTTCCTGCTGCATAGACAAATCAAACTGGACAGAAGAATCATCGTAGTCTAGGCTACAAACACGAGCTGGAGAATACGAAGAAGGGTTTACCTGCATTGACATGAGGACATGGTATATAGACATAAATCTGGTATGAAAATTTTTCTCAAGAAGCTTTTCAAAATTTACAATCACCAATGGGTTCATGACCTCACACCTGATGAGGAACCGGAGTGATAATAAATTGAATTGATCTTTTAGTGGGAGTATTCCTGCCAAAACTTCGAGACTCATGTTATGCGTTGTTGGCATACTGCCCAAAGCGATGCGAAGACAACGGTATTGGATACGCTCGAGTTTGATGAGGTGAGATTTGGCAGCTGACTGGAAACAGAAGCTACCATATTCCATCACTGAGAGAATGGTTGTTCGATACAATTTTAAAAGATCTTCTGGATGGGCTCCCCACCAGGTGCCAGTGATTGATCGGAGAAAATTGATTCTTTGTTGGCATTTTCCTTTCAGATACTCAATATGGGCCCTCCAGGTACACTTGGAATCAAACCAAACCCCAAGATACTTAAAACACCTCGATTGAGTGATCGTTCTGCCCAGGAGTTGAAGCTTAGGTTGAGCTGGTCTATGTTTCTTAGAGAAAACAACCATCTCCGTTTTCTGAGGGGAAAACTCAATCCCAAGCCTCAAAGCCCAGGAAGACAATCTGTCTAAAGTATCTTGTAAAGGTCTGTGCAGATGAGACTCAGTAGATCCTGTGACAGACACCACGCCGTCATCTGCAAGTTGTCTTAGAGTGCAGCCTTCAGGGAGACAACTGTCGATGTCACTTACGTAAAAGTTGTACAAAAGTGGACTCAAACATGAACCCTGTGGGAGGCCCATGTAAGAGGTTCTTCTAACTGCAATATCTCCGTGAGCAAAGTTCAAATGTTTCTCACAAAGCAAGCTGTATAAGATGTTGTTCAATAGAGGAGGCAGACCTCTGGAATGCAACTTGTCTGACAACACCTCTATTGAGACTGCATCAAAAGCTCCCTTTATGTCTAGAAACACTGAAGCCATTTGCTCACGTTTTGCGTACGCCATTTGTATCTCTGAAGACAGCAAAGCAAGACAATCGTTTGTCCCTTTGCCCCTTCGAAACCCAAATTGAGTATCTGAAAGGAGACCATTTGCTTCTACCCATTTATCCAAACGAAACAAAATCATTTTCTCCATCAATTTGCGTATACAAGACAACATCGCTATTGGACGGTACGAATTCGCATCGGACGCTGGTTTTCCAGGCTTTTGGATAGCGATAACTCTCACTTGTCTCCATTCTTGGGGAACAATGTTGTTTTCCAAAAATTGATTAAATAAATTCAACAAGCGAAATTTGGCGGCGTCCGGAAGGTTTTTCAACAAGTTGAATTTGATTTCATCAATTCCCGGAGCTGAATTGTTACAAGAGAGGAGGGCAAGTGAAAATTCGACCATCGAAAAGCTGGAATCCAGACCACACCTATCTGGAGGCACATTCCGGATTATTTTTTGTACAGGTGTAGAATCTGGGCAGACTTTCCGTGCGAAGTTGGATATCCATCTATGTGTATATTCTTCACTTTCATTTGTAGATGATCGATTGCGCATGCTTCGTGCCACTTTCCATAAGGTACTCAAGGAAGTTTCCCGTGATAAATCGCCCACAAAATTCCGCCAATACGCCTTCTTTTTCCCTTTGATTAATTTTTTGAACTGATTTTCAAGGGTAACATAAGCATCAAAAAGGACGAGAGTTCCATATTTCCGAAAATCTTTGAATGCTTTTGATTTGTCCTTATAAAGCTTGGAACACTGCTGGTCCCACCATGGGTTTGGAGGCCTACGAGGAACTGATGAATCTGGGATGGGTTTTGTTTGTGCGCAAAGTGCACTTTCATGTATCAAACGTGAAAGAAAGTGGTACTCCTCTAAAGGAGGCAAAACATTCATAGAATCGATGGCTGTTGTTATTTCGTCCGAGTACTTTTTCCAGTCGATGTGTCTTGTAAGGTCATATGTCATATTCGTAGAATTCGAAGAGCTGACCCCATTGGTGATTGTAATTTTGATAGGCAAATGATCACTACCATTGGGATCAGGGATTACCTTCCACTGGCAATCCAATGATAGTGAATTTGAGCAGAGTGAGAGGTCAATTGCGCTTTGTCTTGCAGGAGGTTTAGGTACCCGTGTTTTTTCACCCGTGTTCAAAATTGTTAAATTGAAACTGTCACAAATGTCATAAATAAGAGTAGAACGACAATCGTCTGTTTGTTCTCCCCAGACAGTTCCATGTGAATTGAAGTCACCCAGGATCAACCTTGGCTCAGGAAGCACTGAGCACAGGTCCTCTAGGTGATTTCGATCCACTGCAACTCTATGAGGCCAGTACAAACTGACAACGCATAAGTCCTTACCTCTTATAGTTATATGACATGCAACAGCTTCAATTCCTCCTGATAAAGGGAGGTGGATTCTATAAAAGGAGTGGCGCTTATTGATCCCCAAAAGCACCCCTCCATAAGAATCGTTGCGATCCAGACGGATAATGTTAAAATCGTGGAATGAGATGTTTGATTGAGAAGAAAGCCATGTTTCAGAAAGGGCAAAAATGTCGCAACTAGTTTCATGAAGAAGAAATTTGAACGGATCCATTTTAGGAATGAGACTACGACAATTCCACTGTAAAACAGTGATATCTCCGACCTCTGGGCGTAAATTAGCCATCGAGAGAGATAAACACTGAAAGAAGGGGCCAAGTTTGCATCAATTGCTTTAAAAATGTCTTTACTACAGGTAGCATTGAGGTTACAATGCCCCTGATCGATTCTGATGCGTTGAAAAACGTGAAAACACCATTCAAAATGTCAGACAACTTGAATAGTCCCGATTGAACAGTTGGTTCTGACAAATTTACATTAGTTTTTGGGGTCTTAGAAGTCGTCGGAATTTCTGGTTTATTTTGGGGTGCAAAATTCATGGAGAATCCTGGAGGAACATTTTTTTCTTTTAAAGATGTAGTCGGTTTTCGCCTTACGCTTATTGGAGAGCTAATGGTTGGGATTTTTTTTGGAACCCTGGGGTTCTTAGAAGCAGGTTTTGCGCGTTTCCGGGAGTTTGCTACAAAAATAACTGGTTGGTCTTGATCAGTGGATTCATTATCTTCAATGTCAACTGGCAACACTGAAAAAATATTTGTGGACTTAGGTTGGATCGGAGGCGCCGCGCTCTTCAAGATGGCGGCATAGGAACGTTTTGATCGTTCCTTTAATGAGCGCTTTTGACTATCCCAGCGACTCTTAAATGCCTCGCACGAGGAGGTATCATGGGGTGAGCCCCCGCAAAAGACACATTTGTGTTCAATTGCTGAGCACGCTCCAACCCCATGATTCTCCCCGCATTGGGGACACCGTTGCTTGTTACAGCAGTGCGACGCAGTGTGCCCCAATTTAATGCAATTCTTACATTCCATTACGCGAGGCACGAAGAGCCGCACAGGAAGCCTCAACACTCCGTCAATCAAGACGTAGTGAGGGAGGGCGGTACCTGCAAAGGTCACTCGGAATGAGGCTGAAGGCGAGTACTTTTTAACTCCGTTTACGACGGTGGTAGTTTGGAGTTGGCGGCAATCCAGGATTTCGACCGAAGTCGAATCGAGGTTCCTAAACTTACCAACGCCGTTGGACTTAACGTATTCTTCCTTCAGACTCATTTCTGAGATCACGCCCTCGATTTCTACGTCCCGAGACGGAATGTAGACGCGATACTCTAAATTTATGAAATTGCTAGTAACAATTTCATTTGCGGCCTTCCGGTTGCCCACAACGACGCGCAGCTTGTTTGGCCGCACCTTAGTTACGCTGGATACAGAGGACCACCTTGCCAGATCTTTCGTGATCTGAACTACATTAAGGTGCTTACCATCTTTTTTGGGCCGGATGAAAACCACCCAAGGGCCAGAGAAATCTGAGCTTTCTACGTATTGTCGGAGTCGGGTTGTTCTACTCTCCGCAATGGATGATGAGGAATTATCAATCTGAGTGTGACTTGCATTTGAGGGACCAGACTCATCCGAATCCTCCAAATGCTCCTCATTCTCATAAGTCAACCCTTCTTCATCCATAGATGAAGGGTTAAACCCCCCGCCTTCGTTCATATTTTCTAACGGAGACACTAATGCCTTCCGTTTTGAAAATATGAACGAAGCACTTAAATGTCGAAATTACAATAAAGAGAAAAAGATAGTGTAAGTAAAGTGAAAAAAGAAAAAGTACAAACTTGTAATTCGTATTCAACGATTTGTTTCGGTGTAAGCGATGGACCAGATTCCAAATATAAACAATGGCCGGCCGCCACGTGGTTTCGTCTCGGTCCGTATCGTCCGTATCCACAAAACTCCGTCCGAACTGTTTCGCCGTCAAGATCGGAGTACGTGCTGTGTCAAGCTTGGTGAGTCGTCTTGAATCAAATCCTCTTTGGATCCTCGGTCACGGCAATCCAGGCACGAATCAGTCGAGTCTCCAAGAAATTCCCAGCTGCGCGACGGTAGTGTAATTCCGGATTCAGCAGGCTGCCAGGTAGGTTAGTCCTCGATATCCCAGTGAACCGTGTAAAAACTCGCGGATTTAACGTTTTCACAGTCTCACTAAATCAATCGAATTAAAAAATTTTCGATGGAGAAACGGGACACTACGACTACACTCTTCGATGTATGAAAACAGAATCACCAGTCTAATCTCTGACTTGTTTTGATTTATTTAAGTCCTACATTGGGTTTGGTTACATAAAAATTTAATGCATTATTTTGAAATTCTTAATGAATGTGACGTCATCTAAGAAATTGAATATCACACTACCTGCTTTGAATGTTCCTTACATATTTGACAGTTCGCATGGTGAACCCGATGAAACTGGTTCATCGCCTCTGGAACGTCAAAATGAACATCAAGCCACCGAGGCAATGAACTAGTCACCGTGAGTGAGTCGCCTCTCGGAATACCCCGACTAGAGTCACGTGACTACGACTAATGTGACTCCGAGTCACGTCATTCGCGTCGCAGAATAAGGCCCTGCATCTACTTAGCTTTCGCTTTTCCTGCTTTTCAATATCATTGATTAAGGGCTTTTCGTCTTGATTATTTTTATTAATGATGCATATTTCAAGCAATTCAATTTGGGATAACCAACTCACGGTCTGAACGAAAAGTTTTAGGCTTAGATTCGGAAAGAAATGTGCTTGCGTGTGATGCAAATGATTTCATGTGGGGGCAAGTAAGGAGAAGCAACAAGCCGATTTCACTAAAAACAAAGAATGGTGCTTTACTGATAATGCTGAATTGGGATTGGGCCTGCTAAAAAGAATAAAGCCTGCTCTTTACTCTTACACAGATTTCCATAAGAATGACAGCTAATCGGAGTAAAATTGGAGTGAAGGCTATTTCTCTCTCTGTTTAACACACGAGAAATTGTAAACCGGGACTGCGAGCGCGCCCATCGCCCATACTCTGGCACAAAGTCTGGATAGCGAATGTATGACTAAGCTCCGAGCAATTCGAAGATGATTCGTGATGTGGAAAGGGATTTAAGATGTGGAGTAATCAATGCAGTCTTAATATGAAATTGATTTAAGTATCCTATCCATTGTGGAGAAAGTCATTGTTTTCAGCAATCATAAAAGGGTAAATTGTTGGTGAAGTTGACGCAGTGGATCAATGAGAAAATGTGGAGATAAGATTCTAAAATGGTTTGAAAATTGAAATGAAATATCCGTTCGCAATCTGTGAAGCAATTGTTAGTGACATAGCCCATAGAATTCATCGAAAATTTCAATTTTGGGAAAGGAAAAGTTGAAAAGTGTGAAATAAAAAAAGAGAAACCGTGCTTCTAGATATTGCAGAAAAAGAAGAGAGGAAAGCTCTGGAAAATTGGTGAATAAATGGGAGATTAGTGGTTAACGCGGGAAGGGAAAAAGTTCCTATTAAATCAAGTGGCAATAAGAAACCAATTTTGGGTAGCTTTCTACACTCAGAAATGAATAAAATATAAAAATAATTTTTATTTAATCATCACGTTATTTCTATGCGACTAATTGCCGCAGTGTCTAAAAAATATGTATCGGATTATTAATTTTTAATGCACTTGAAACATTTCTCAGCGAGAAATGTCCCAGCGCATAAAAAATAGAACCGAAATATTTCGAACTGTCATTTTCTTATTCTTCTTCTTGCCATGCATGGCAGTCGTTTCGTTATGTTTGTTTTTTTTTTCAGCCAAAACGTGCAAAAATCGTTTGCGGATGTAAGTATTCCTGCCTTCTGCTGTTTTCTAAAAAGAAAATAATAACTCCGTTTTATTAACTACAGGCGGTATTCGAACGTTAGGAGCTGCAGCAGCACCATGGGCGATGACTGGGTCGAAAAATCAGTTCGGTCCACTGCCATCAGAAATGTGGAATATTTGTGGGGGTGTCGATTGTCCGGAATGGATTCAGCCTCTCCAGAAGGATTCACGCAGGTGATGCTGATTAATTGAACCAACACCGAAGCTGCTCATCCCCGGTCGAGCGAAGCAAAGTACCAGTTCAGCGCTGCTCGTGGGTGTACTTAATTTCTATACGAGAATCTTAGAAAAGGCTTCAAAGAATGCTTTTCATTTTCAGATTGTTAAGCAACATCATCATGGTGCTTTACTTAGTAATGAATTTCATATGATTTGAAAATAAAAATTTTAATTATAAAATCGTGAACCATTTAATCCTGAAATCTTTTCAATATCATTCGTTGCATTCGTTTAGTAAAACCGCCGTTTTAAATTTTGTTCCATTTACCACCACCAGATGTCACTGTCGTAGATATTTCTCAATGCATAAATTTTAATAACCGAGATATTTCTCGATGAGAAATATTTCAGAAACTACACGCCGAGAAATAATTCTGGGAGTGGGCACGGTGAAGCTTGAAAATACATGAAAAATAATAAATTTATATTTTTTTCATTTCTGAGTGTAGGAAGGTATCAGGTAAGGCAATTAAGAGGTGTGATAACAAGGTAATATTTCAAAGTGTTAATGAAATTTATAAAAATTATCTGCCTATATATCAGAACGATCAATCATCTGCAAACTGGCCAGGTATATACACGGATGCCGGAATACCTGCGAAAATTTATAAAATTGTAGATTTCATAAATTTCTAACTGGTTTTGGAGGTGATTGATACATTCTTCCAGAATAAACTCAAACAGCGACACGAAATACATTCACCCACAACAAATGACACGAAGCCATGGTGCCGGGTATGACTTACTAAGCATTGGAGATATGCCGATTTGATAATCGAAAGAATGCAGAGGTTTCATACTTTGGTAAAACTGCGGTGAATCCGTGCACCCATGGTGGATTACCTACATACTACATACATACATAAGAAAAACACAATTTTTCCTCATACATTTTACCACAGATAAATTTTACCGAGGTATTGATAACACAGGCTTATCAAATTTACTTTTTCCGAGATGCACATAATTCTAGATCTTGTTATTACTTATGTGGAGATGTTTTTGGTTTTTTCTTCTATAGGCTTTTGTTTTTTAGATGAAACTTTTAATATTTGAAACTTAAAAGAAATCCTTGTAAAAAATTGGGAGAATAAGGAGGCACGCAACGTTCAATTATGTATTAAATTGGAGAATTGTAATCCTTTGAAACTACAACATCTAGGAAAAATTAAGAAACTTTGATTGAATAGAGGATAACAAATTGATTCAAAATTCAGATTCAAATTTAGATTTCAGATTCAAGTTCAGATTTCAGGTTCAGATTTCAGATCCAGATTTCATACAAGGTTGCCGAAATCACAGAAAAATATATAACTACAAAGAATTTTGAGCAAATTTTTCATCACAGAATCTGTGTCACTGAATACAGAATTTCAGATATATTCACAGATTTCACTTAAATTTAAAAAATTGCATAAGTTTTTCCAAAATAGCTTTTTTTACGTCAATATACATTTTTGATTTTAAGCTACGAACTGGAAAATATGAAAAGATTGGGCATGTTAATTGATTTTTCTCAAGAAAATGTAAAAAGACGCAATCTGATATGACATCTGATATAATTTTTATTATTGGAAAAAACATCAAAGAAAACCATCTCAGAATTTTTGGGTAAAATCACAGAAACTCGGAATTTTTTTCCTCAAAAACATCGAACAATTTTTTTTTTGGGCAACCTTGATTTCAGATTCTCAATTTTTAAGATAACCCGCATAAATCAGTATATTATACAATGACTATTCCCATTATCTTCTTCCCGAGACACCCAAAAGATTTATTCTATAGTTTTGGATTATTAATGTAAGATAAGGCTTATCATTTTTCCATGAAATGGAATCGTTTGGACGCACTTTACGATACAGGGAACGGGTCGTTAAGTAGAGTAACCATTTTTTTGCTTTTTTCTACTCACTCCGAGCGAGTTGTATCATACGTGGAATCTTCACTTAATGGATATCTCATAAAAAAAAATAACGATACAATAAATCTTGTCCTTAAGATACAATTATTAAAATGAAACTATTGAAATGAAAATCAGTTTTAAAATTGTTTTTACAGCATTTTATTCACAACACAAAAATAAAATTTATTTGAAATTAAAAAAACACTTCACACTGTAAAAAGTTTCGTGATTGTGCTGTTCCTGATGCAGAGATTTCAGATTCAGGTTTCAGATTTAGATTTCGGATTCAGATTTCGGATTCAGATTCCAGATTCAGATTTCAGATTCAGATTTCAGATTCAGAATCAGATTTCAGATTCAGATTTCAGATTCAGATTTCAGATTCAGATTTCAGATTCAGATTTCAGATTCAGATTTCAGATTCAGATTTCAGATTCAGATTTCAGATTCAGATTTCAGATTCAGATTTCAGATTCAGATTTCAGATTCAGATTTCAGATTCAGATTTCAGATTCAGATTTCAGATTCAGATTTCAGATTCAGATTTCAGATTCAGATTTCAGATTCAGATTTCAGATTCAGATTTCAGATTCAGATTTCAGATTCAGATTTCAGATTCTGATTTCAGATTCAGATTCAGATTTAAGATTCAGATTTCAGATGCAGATTTCAGATGCAGACTTCAGATTCAGATTTTAGATTTCAGATTAAGATTTCAGATTTCAGATTCAGATTTCAGATTCAGATTCCAGATTCAGATTTCAGATTTCAGATTTAGATTTCAGATTCAGACTTCAGATTCTGACTTCAGATTGCAGATTCAGATTGCAGATTTCAGATTCATATTCAGATTTCATAATTCAGGTTTTTGAATCATATTTCAAATTTAAGATTAAGTATGCAGTTTCAGATTAGAGATTTCGTTTGAGATTTCATATTTCAGGTTTAGATTTTTGTTCTCCGTTTCGGATTTCAAATTTCTGGTTTGATTTTAATTCTCCGTTCTAGATTTCAGATTTAAGTACGTTTCATACGTGAGATGGAACGGATCCAGTGCGCATTTTGTCTACGCATCCAAACGCTGTAACAGGAAATGCTGATTTCTGTGAGTGATTTAAATTTCCACTAAAGAGCTATTTTCTTTGCTTCTGGTTCTGTTCCTGGGTGTAGATTCAAACAAAAATAGGGACTTCCAGTGGCGTGCTGTCGCTGAGCTAAAGTCCTGGGTATAAAGACGTTAGCCAGCAAAAAAAAACCATCAAATCGATTCAAGTGAGCTGATGAAACGACGAGCCGGCCTGCCGTCCTCCTCGTGCGTTCTTGGCACGAACCGTTGTTGTTTAGTTCTGTTTGGGTTCTCGATCAGGTCGGTTGTGTCGGCCAATATTCGTCAGGAAGTTTACCGCGCTGTTTTCGGTTTTCCACCGGCGAAAAGTGCATATAAGACTCCTCAAATACACAGCAACATTGACGGACGGAGGCGGACTTTGAGTTTGCATGCTTTCCGAGGCCCAGTAGAATTCTAGCACTTCGGTAAACTATTTGAATAGTGGAGGCCGACCGAGGGCATTGATATACATAAGTGGTTTGATGCGCATGTGGAACTGTGCAGCTTCGGTCGAGTTTTCTACTGATCCTCGAATTCAAATGTTTCGCTTTTAAATTTTTGTATCTATTTTTTTTTTTTGCGTTTTCATTCTGCCGGCTGCCTCTTCAGTGACCTTTATCGGTTGGTTCGTTTGACCAGTGCGCGCTTAATTCGATTTGATGGCGCTGATTTCGTGAATGCGCGAGTTACCGATAGCGTCTAACAATGAAAGTGTTTTGCTGTTCTAACGTGTGTTAAAGTTCTATCGGAAGATTACTTGCAATTCCAAAGCAGTTCTATTCAAGTGATCAGTAAATTTCGAAATTCTTCAGCTGAATTTCGAAACAAGAAACGACAAGTCGTATTTTGAAAATCATCTGACTGCGTCGTTCTCTTGGAAGAACCAAGATACAATTGTCTCGTACCAATTCCATACCGCGCGCACAAACCAAGAAGATTAAAAGTGCATTAAATAGTGGACGATACAAATGCGTATGCGCAAAACGGTCGCCGGAACAACTAGAAATTGCTTACCGAGTAAGTGTGCCAAATGACGTACCTAATCGTATGTACTTTGTATGCGAGTAATGATTGTGGATGTAGTAGGCGGAATTGGGATCAGTTTCAAACCGCAAACTGTTTATGCGATTGCCAGTTTGCCGATAGACTGGCGGCAGAATTGATGCCCCTTCACTTACGTGGCCCGTTGATAAGCGAGAGAGAGCTATCGTAAATGCATTTTAGGTCACTCTTCAATCATATTTCAGTCTAAGCAGCAAATAGAACTTTGTTTTGTTTTGGTTCAACCAGGCGGCTCTTTTTTCTGTAAAGATTTCAGTCAAGATGCTGTAGGCTGAGTTGTGATAATTCTGGTTCAGTTTTCGCGCTGTTTCAGAAGAATGTTTGTTATTGAACTTCGTATAAATCGCATGGCCGATCATGAATTATTAGCAATTTTCAAGCTCACAAAATCACAATATTTATATATCAAGCTGCAAGCCCTGAACATAGTTATGCAGCCTGCCAATCATTCTTCAAAATCGAAGTACATCACAAAATCAGATTTCATGTGGCGGGGTTACATTATTGATCAGCATGGGTTTTTACATATACCTAACTACCAAAATCTTCAAAAAAAATTGTACCTTTTTTCTCAGAAGGCATGAAAACATGAATTACAGTAATTTTTTTTTGTTAATATCGAACAAATTTTTTTTAAACTTTTATTCTTAAAAATACTAATTGAAAATGGACAATGATGTTGCATAAATGTAAGGCCAAAAAAATTCACAATATTTATAGACTAGAAATACAAATTTTATGAGGCCCTCAGAGCCAAAAGAGTATAAGTGCAAAAATTATCGATTTTGAGTTAACAATTTCACACGATTTTTCTATAACAAACTATATTTGGTGTTTTTTTTTTCAAATTTTTAGAATTTTATCAACATACTTTTACAGTGCTTTTACGTTCGAAAGAAAAATAAAATTTATCAAAAAATATATGGAAAATGGCCAAACATAACAACTTAAAAGCACCTTTGGCTCCAAGGGCCTCATGTTTTACCCTCATTCAATTACATGCTGGGGTCCTATCACTTTCCCATTTTATTTTTTTTCTTCAAAGTTCATCATTTTATGTGGTTCCAAGTCCAAGCGATTTGTTCTGTACAGGCTTACTCTTGGAAAATGTTCTTTTCGAGTTCGATTTCTGGTCGAGGCGATTTTTTTTCATTTACCATTCATGATAGATTATTTCGATTGTTGCATCATACAAATAGTAGCATCATCCGCCAAACTGTTACCGGCGTCTAACCTAGGGAGACCATACGTACTCTTTTAAGAGTACATGTACTCTTTTTCGATCGATAAATGGACGTCCCGTAATCCGGGGTAATATTGATCACTTTTTTCAATATTTTTCGATTATTTTTCCCTGTTAAGGGGAATGTGGCATGTTTTATATTTTTAAAACCAGTACTGGACTCCTATGAACGTAAAACATGGTAGCCAAAATTTATCGGACTACTTTAAATTTAAAAAAAATCGATTTCTTTGCGGTTCAGGAATTGATGCTTTGGGGTTACATTGATCAGTCTCTATTTTTACGGTTTTAACGAGTTTTCATGATCATAAAGGATACAAAACACCTTCATAATTGTTTACTAATTCAATTTATCAATATTACCTTGATTTTTAACGTTTTCTTTTAAAAATATTTACTATCGAAAAAATAAAACAGCATACATCTAGGGGCAAAAATTAAAATAATTACTAAATAGTTTAAGCTTCAAAATACAAATGAAATTTTACCTTCACACCAGACGCGGTCCTATGGGGGGGGGGGGGGATGATCGGGATGTTCACCCCCCCAAGCGTCAAAAACCGTTACAAAATACTCACATACGCTGGAATTTCTGTTAAAAATTAGAACCTTTTCTAGTGGGTGTTCTTTCGAATTTTCAAAATTTTCCACTCCGTGGGGGCGATTTTTAAATAAAAAAATTTATCAATTTCTTAAATTCTAAAATTAGAAAAAAAATCAGTCCGCTAAACTAAAACACCTGTAACTCGCAATTTCCTAGACCGATTTTCACCAAATTACTTTGTTAAGACACTTACAGTGTTTAATTCGAATTTGCTGACCATATGAAGTTCACACATTCCCCTGGGCCCTCCCGCTATTTTCATTTTCATTTTTTCTTCAAAGATATTTATTTGTTAGGATTCCTATCCATTTGTCCAATAAGGGCTTACTTTTGGAAAATGTTCTTAGTTTTCAAATATCACATATTTATCATTCACTTACTGTAAAAGTAGCACTATAACTGAGCATATACAAAGAATAAAAGCTGTTCTTTCACATTCAATCACCCGTTTGCTTCTAAATACTTTTTGGTATCATCAGGAGAGCTGTTTGTTTGCGAGCCTTGGAAAATATAAATATTTTAAGACATTGAAATTACATTTTTTCTAACAGAAAACAATTTCGAATGCAAACCAAATTTTGTCTATTTAATACTCAATTAATAGGCTTTCAAAAGTAGAAAACATTTTTCAAAAAATCAAACTATAGACTAAGTTATTGATGATAATGTGGAAAAATTTATTGATGGTCAAAATTACCCCGGTGATCAAAGCTACCCCGTTTTAAGGTACTCTTCTTTTTGTAAAATTTTACCAAATGTACTCTTTTTTTGTTGAAAGACTTTTGATCAGAAAAACCAACGTATTTTGTTTTCCATCTTATGATGTTTTTTCACATCTTATGCAAAAACTACGAAAGGAATACGGCTTACAACGAATTACTTTATCATTTTGTTTCCATAATCATACACTTTTAGTCGTTATAAACCTCTTTGAGTATGCAAACGGTAATCAATATACAGGAAATTAAACAATTACAAGAATATTTCAAAAGAGAATTTATGATTGTCATGTAAGTCACATAACCTCCAAAACATTTACAGTATTTGATTAAATTAAAATATTGTCATTGAAGTTGAAATCCGAAGTTTTCGCGCTGGTGATCGGCAACCTTGCCAACTAGCGACGTTGTGAAATATCATTACTGGCAACGCTTTTGTAAAGTAATAACCAGCGTGCCTATACAGCTACGGGTGGTTGCATATTGAGCAACAGTAGGCAAGGAGTACCAAAAGTTTCTCATTGGTGGGGGTGGAGACGGAGCGCTTTTTGACAGCGAATTGTTCGCCTACCATGCCTATGATTACGATTGCCTGTCACAAGATGGACGATTCCGTGTATTTACGCAGAGTAAACTTGAATTTTGGAACGAATTAAATTCATTCATTTTTTTGAATCCAGCTCCTGTTTTCTTTGAATCAATGAATTATAGTTTTGATTGAAAAGAATAATTTTTGAAAGAAAGAATAAATTTTTTGAATTGAATAACTTTGGACTTTGCTTTCAAACAAATTCTTTGGTTCAAAAGAAATTTGTTCAATTGCATATTTCTTTAGAAACAAAGTAAATTTTCTTTCAACCAAAGAAAAATGTTTTAAACTGAAAAGAATAATTTTTTGAAACAAAGACTTCAAACTTAGAAGATATTTTGCATTGACTTGCAAGAAGAACAGAAAACCGAAAAATCGAATAAAGTTCGGCCGCTCGTTTTAAAAATCAAACCAGTGAATCGGAGTAAGCTATAAATAAGGAGGATTCAGGATGCAAAATGGTAAGTGTAAGTTAATAAATACTGAATATTTAAGTGAATTCAAGATTTTCTAAAACGCTTGTATAGTTACAGGACCACGGCCGACGGATAGATTTCCAAGTCTCTCGAACATGGAGAAAGCTGCGCAAAGTAACACCTCCCCAAATCCCGCGGTAGTATTTTTTCGGCCCAATCTTCAACGGCAATCACCAGTCGGACCAGCCAGCAGCTGGAGTGGCTTTCGGAAGTTTATTGACCGGCCCACGGAGAATGCGAAACTTTGTCAACGATATCAAGGACCCTACTCGGTTATAGTGAACCAGTGTTTTATGTGTTTGTGAATAAAAAAGAATTTAAGAACTAAAATTGTATCTTTTTATTATTCAAACTCCTAATAGGAACTTCGAAACAACAGGGTAAAAATCTTCCAATTGGAATAAATGGAAAATGGTTCAATGAATAAATGCTTTTAAATCTATATCTAAATTACCTTTGAGCAAAGATAATAACTTTAAATCAAATGAAACTGGTTTTTGTATTAAAGCATTAATATTTTGAATCTAAGATTTTTCAAAAGAAAAAATCTTTGAAACAGAGGAAAATGCATTTGATCCAAAGGATTTTTTATTTATACCAAAACCAAAGGAAAAAATCCTTTGTTTTTGCGGCAATTTCCTTTGAAATAAAAAATCTTTGGTATAAGAACACACCCGACGTTGTACACGTCCTGATAATAACTTGTCGCCAGTGAGTGTCGCCAGTAAATGTCGCCAGCGCTCATTGACGATAACTCCGGTTTGGGGATTCAGCGACAATAGCTCGGTGCCACCTCAGATAGCACGAAATATGTACAGTAGAACCCCGCTTAAGCTATTAAATTTACGTTTAAAATTTATTCTTACCAGAAACGTCCATTGAACAGAAAAATAAAATCATGTAAGAACCAAGCTTTGCGTATTTTAAGTTCTGAATGTGTATAAAAACATAAAAATATAGGTGGCCCAAGATACCCCACAAAATGTGGCCCACGATTCCCCACAAGCTATGATTTTCAAATTGGTTGCGTTTGTGTGACTTTTTGAAGTTTTATTAAAAATTTCTTTTCCACGTGAAACAGCATGACAAAACTAAGATCAATAACGTATGAGCATATTTTTGTTATGAACTTTACGTTCTCCACCGCACTATGGGGTTTGAGGCGGCAAAAAGTCAAAAACTGAACTTTGTCGGATCGCTTTTTTATTTTTACTAGTTAATAACTTATATTTGACTAAGATATTCTCAGTTTTTCAACTCATTATCATGGATACTGAACGCACCACAGACATCAGACTTTGAAAAATTGAAAAAATTATATGATGAAGAAAAAAATTAAATCACATATATTTCTATAGGGAATTTTTTTTTGTTAAATTTCAAGTACACCATATGAAAGGTTATATTAAAAGCAATCATTTGAACCATTCAAAATTTTTACACACTAAATTGATCTATGATAAAAATGAAAAAAATAATCATTTTTTTTTCAAAAGTCAAAAACTTTAAAGCCTTGCCAAAAAATCCCCGCATTTCCCCATACTCTTTTTACTATCAAGATCTAGTTTAAGGTCCTAAAAATACAATGAATGGGATTCCAGGCACCTTAAAGCACAGTTTTTTGAGTTATAGTGAAATAAAGCTGAAAATATCATGCAAATGGGTAATTTTTACCAATTAATGAGTATAAATTCAACAAAATTTCTCGTGATTGATCAATCATTTCACACATTTTTCTCTTGAGTTTCATGAAATGTCTCGTTGACATTTATAATTTAATGATCAGTTAGTACAGAACCCGGTTTTTTAAAGAAATAAAAAGTAGAGTCAAAAAAAACACCAAGCATCCTACTTTATGAGATGTTTATAAAGAATTTTTGTATGAATTTATTTTAAGTTAGTTAAAATAGTAATTTTCATACAAAATTTTTAAAAATTACAAAAGAGTCCAAAACACCTGAGCGTACTTTTTGCCGCCACATTGTATGGAACTGCCCCATAGTGATCGATGCAATTAGCGGGTGCTTGTTTAATTATGTTAGTAAATTTTTGATTTTTTAAGCTTGATACATAAAGCATATGTTGCGTATTTAAGTCAACAACATAAAGAAAAATATGCTTACGCGAAGAGACGACGATGACAGTTGGATTAAGATTTTTATCTTAACACACATCAGAGATATTCAGAGTGGCCTACGTTACCCCACTCTCCCCTACGAATAAGGTTTCTCTGTTGGTTTAACATCCCTTGAAGACACGTTGAAAAAAGAGGTACCTTCATACGATTTTGTTTGCCTAACTCGAGAACTAAAGAAGGAAATCTAACCATTATTGGTTCTTGGCGTATTTGGGTACTTTTTCTTTTTCTTTTTTGATAGGAGTTTAACCCGTTGGGGTCAATCTTCCTCGGTATTTGGGTACGAGAAATGTGTTTCTATGATATTTTGAGACCCCTCTTTCCTTTCAGTGGGAGTGGGGAGATTAAAATGGGGAGGAAGGCTTCCATACAAGTTTTTCGGTATAGCTCCAGAACTCATCAAACAAAAGGAACATATTTTACATGAAAAGGTTTTTTGCGTACGAAACATGTTTTTTTTATGATTTTATGATTTGTTTATTCATTTAAAAAAAAGGCAGCTGGCTATCTTGTCTCAGTCTCAGAAAAATCAAATTGAGACATGCAGCAAAATTGACGTTGGAAATTTGTGGTTTTTCGATGTCCCGATAAGAGAGTTAAGAATTTTCCAGGCGAAGGTTCCGCTCCGTTATCATGGAATACCCTTAACGTTTTTATTACCACGTTTTTATTAAGCATATCCAATGACAGAAAAAAAATCACTGCTTTCAAATTTTAATGAGCGAAATGGTATGACGAAGTCAGATATGCTGCAATGCGCGCGCATTGCTGATGCGAAACTAGATGCATTGTTTCATTCAGTAGAGGCCAGTTTATCGAGAATTCGCTTTCACTCCACTTTATAGCGGATCGTCAATGTCGACCAGCTGCGTCGTTTATGAGTGAATTGTAATTTGCCTGAAGTGTATCGAGAACCACATAATTATATAGGCGATAAGGTTTGTCGGCTGCTGATAGTAATGTTAAACTGTGTTAAGTACGCGTTAAGTTTGTTTTCTTAAACAGCGAGATTTTTTCACTGTGTAATAAAAGTGACTACATAGGTAGATACTTGTTAACCCTGGAAGGAAGCTATTTTTGGGCTTTTGAATTTTCTCAGCTACGGAACGTTTCTCAATCTATGCTTGTTCAGCAATACAAATTTAATCATGAGAAGATGGATTGGAAATCCGTTTGAAAAAATGAATTAAATGAACAGAACAGAATAGAATTTATAATCAGAAGTCCTTGTCAGAACTAAGATTCAGGTATCGTTCTAAAGACCAAATTGATAGGTTTTCCTTCCAACTGATTTCCATCTGTTGCCTAAAACCAACCACCGCAGCGTGAAGGTTGATGCATGTTTTAAGTCACGAAAATATCATAGAAGCACCGCCACCGCTATCCGTCAAGCGATCATGTTCAATCAAAATCAAAACTATTGTCAGTTGTGCCGCAATCATGCTGTTCCGATTCGCTCGCTCAGCACGTGCTATAAACAAGCTGTTCTGTGTTCTGGGCTGGGTGGAATTGCCGCTGTCATACTTTTTCCGGTTGATGGACATCGGATGAACTAAACACTGTAATGGCTTAAATCTGTGGTTGGATTAACATACCTATGTTTGTAGGAAGGTTTGAAAAAATTTAGGCACGGTTGCTTGCGCACTAAAGCTTTTGATTTCGATAAGCTTTTGGTGATGGTTATGCAAAGATTCGCTGTACAAGGTTAATCAACAATCAATTCTCATTTCTTTTTTTTTATTTGAGCAATGGATCTCTTCACTTTTTCAGTCTTCTCTGAGTTAGATTTCCTCTGGACCTTGTAGGAAATCGATGATTCTGTTGCTGGCGCTGAACTTGTTGACTGTGGATTTGTACGACACTTTGCATCTCTCTTAGGGCAGCTATCGGCAGAACTGACGCCGAGGCTGCTTCAAAAAGGTTAATCGTAGAGAAAAGTCTGGGTTTCTTGAACACTCGGTTTTGCAAAGCTTGCAGAGGTTTTATGTCTCGTTTTCTCGCAGCTCCCCAAACGGATACCATGTATTGCAACTTAGATTGCACAAATGCATGGTATAGATGTCTCAGATGTTTGGTGGGTACGAATCTGGATAGCTTCCATATCATGCTATGTATAGCACCAAGTTCTTTTCGTACGTTTGTTCCATCTTATCTGTTCATCGAATATAAGTCCTAGATACTTGAACGATTTGACTTGTTCAATGACTGTTGAGCCAACTTGGAGCTGGTTGTGAGATTCGGGCTGCCGGGAAGTAGATCGGAACATGACATATTTTGTCTTGTCCAGGTTGAGCGAGTTTAGATTAGCATTAAAGTATTTTTGAAGAGTTTTAAGATCTTCTGACATCTGAGCTACAACTATCTCTACATCGCAGTTCTCGTAAGACAAGGAGGTATCGTCAGCGAAAAGTCTTGGTTTGCCGTGCAAATGAAGGCTATGGATATCGTTCACATACAAGATGAACAGCAAGGGTCCCAGGTTGCTGCCTTGAGGAACTCCAACGGGAAGGTATCCAGGATCACTAGTTGATTGATTAATTTGTACATACTGCTTTCTATTCGCAAGAAAGTCAGCGAAGACAGAATTGGCAATACCTCTGATTCCGTAGGCATCCAATTTGTTCAGTAGTATGGATCGATCGTGTCGAAGGCTTTTTTTAAATCTAGGAATAACACACCCATCAACTTGCGATTGTCGAGGGCTCGAGGGCATTGTGTATATCATCGACTAGTTCAGTCGCTGCTGTTAATGTACTGCAGCCTTCTCGAAAACCATATTGATAGCAGTACAATAAGTTGTGCTGCTTCAGGAGTTGCAAAACACGAATTCAAATCCTTGAATTGAATAGCACTGTTCCCTATCGGTTGGTTGGATTTGGATCGGTTGGTCTCCTTGAAGGATAAGATCCCGCATGTTGAGAGATCCGGAATTTATGAAATTCCCTGTGAGAGTTGCTCAGTTGTTTACATTGGCCAAACTCGTCGTAAATTTAAAGTTCGACTTAAAGAACACAGAAACGCCGTAGACAACAACAGGGCCGATGAATCTAGCGTAGCCACCCACGCAACGGAAATGGGTCACTCCATTAACTGGGAAAAAGTTATCTATAAGAAATGTGTAAGAAAAGCCTCACATTTGAACGCATGGGAGTCGATGTTCATTAGCACTTCCGAGAAACCGCTTATGAATGAAGATGACCCACCAATTATGTCGCCGCTTTTCACCTTCACCAAAAGAAAAATTTAAAAAGGAACCATCCTTCGACAAATACTATGACACTCGTAGTACGATCCTGCCAGTAATTTTTTCGTGTGATCAGTCGGACATCGTCCTGTAGATGGGTAACATCGAGCCCGAAACCGGTCGACAAAAAAGGTAATTTTGAATCCTTTTTTCCGTTTGTAAGAACGTTAAGTGTCATGTCCTGTAATACGTCGTGTGTTAATTGTGTAGTTAAGTTCTTACGTTGGCACAAATCCGCTTGAAAATAAGTGACTGTTCTCTAAGGTGGGCCAAAACGAAACTTTTCAAAATTTCAAAATCCTTCAAATCCTCCGTTTAGTCATATAAACTACTATGGCTTTTTTAATTTTGAAATCTATTGATTTCAGGATTGAGGTAGTAGTAGGCGGGTTTTGATTAAATGTTTTGTATGGGAAGATGTATATCTTAAATTGTTTCTTTAAATAATTTTTATTTGAACTTTCTTTTTAAGAATTGCAAATCATATTCATTAGAGTGGCACGAATCAAAAAAATCTGCTATTTCAAAAACCGACCATACACATATTTTTTATAGTCTTGAAAATGATTGGTGACAAATGTTAGCTCAACCGGACATAACTTTAGAAAAATATCAAAAAATAATAATAATAAAAAAAAACAAAAATCACCGACGTTCTGGGACTAACACTGATGAACAAAAATATTCGAGACATGCTAAATCATAGCATGTTTTCCAATTTACAGTAACTCAAAATAGTTTGTATTAGGCTTAGTCCCAGAAAATTGATTTTTGGTCAAATTTTTTCTTGACGTTTCATGCATTTGACATCAATGTTAAAAATTTGATTTAGCGGATTTCCTTTGGTCCCCTATTTGGCAATTTTTAAAATTTTAAAGTCGATTTTTCAGTCGAAAATTTTGAAATACAATGTTGGGATTTTGCTAGGTTTTATGGTTAAAATACCCGAATTTGCCTGGTCCGGGTACGTTTAGAAAAAAATCTGGAAATGTTATGTTAGACACGTTCTAGATTTAAATTCTTCAAACGATGCTTAAGGGGGGGGTAGGGTCTAACACTTTCAAAAAATCGATTTTTTTATTTTTTTATTTTCTTATTGTAAAACATTTCAAGAATGTTGTGTCAAATTTTCAAGTCAATTGAAGCAAAACTGTAGAAGTTATAGGCCTTTATCTCCTCCTATCTAATACTGCAAGAAAGCAAGAGCAGAAACTTCAAACGCGTTTTTCTCGAAAGCACATTTTTAAAGTCCGTGGACATCGTCATTTGAAAACTACTTATCCGATTCTTTTCAAATTTGGAACATATTTTCTACATATAAAATACCAGACCCCAACGTTTTTCTTTTTTGATTTTTTTACTTTGGGGAGATTTTAGAGGTGAAAAATGGTGGATTTTTAAGTGAAAAATCGTAGTTTTTACTTCAAACAGCCACAAAAATTTCATAAAAATATTTTTAAGTTAAATAAAAACGTTGGGGTCCAGAAAAACATCTAATAAAAATATTTTGCTCGGATTTTTTTATTTCAGATGATTCTGTGCTGAGATACAGTGTCCACCGCAAATCCTGTTTTCTAAAAGGCATCCTCGAAAATGCTCCGTCACCGGCTCATTTTTCAATATTTTTCTACGAAAAAATTACAAAATGTTCTTTTAACAATGCTTTGTATAATGCAAAAAATTTGAATACATTTGTTTGAACGATAGCTCTAGCCAAAAATCGTGAAAATTGTGTTTCTTTATACCCGTTAGACCCTACCCCCCCCTTAATTGAAATCTAATATAAAGTACACCGGGGCAAGTGCAAACTCGGGGCAAGTGCAAACGTTCATCTTTTCTCTGTTACAAAAAAAGTAAAAAATATTTCTTCTTCTAGAAATTGTTGTTTAGACCCAAACAAACAATCTGACATAGATAAACTAAACTTTCTTTAAATTTTTCACTAAAAACACGGCACTGTTTGATCACACACGAATTCAAGTACGTACTAGACATGAACAGTGTGTTTATGTTTTGCATATTTTGGCTACAAAAAAGGGCATTCAAATCCGAATTTTCGTTAAAAGGTGAGTGTTTGAGACCGATATTCAAGTGAAAGCAGAAAATTTATGATAAATTTTCATTACACCCCGAAAGTTGTGAGAATAATATTCGCTCTTGTCAACCCACACTGTGGGGCAAGTGCAAACGACACTACCGGGGTAAGTGCAAACGCACCTTTAAGCCATGCAACATCAGCCATTTCAGAAAATTCATCACCAAAATGGTTCATTATTATATTAAAATGGTCAGAAGGGGTATCCGAGGTGTTGTATCTGAAGCGGATGTTCGAAATTCCTTAATGCATTAGAAAATATAGGTCTTTTGCTTAAAACAACAGTCACCAAAAATGGAGTTCCAAAAAGTTATCAATATTGCAAGAAAACAGCAAACATATTAATCAAAGTTGATAAAACGTACCGGAACATGTATTCAATTCATTTTAAGACCGATACACTGACTCATCTGTGAATTAGTTTGGAAAAAGTATTGCGTTTGCACTTGCCCCCATAAACGGGGCAAGTGCAAATTTTGAAATTTTTTCACAAAAGCACCGTTACTTTTTACCAACATTTTTTAATTTTTCACTACCAACGGGAATTTGTTGAGAACTATTTTAGTGATGCAACGAACGATAATTGATAATTTTTGAACATATACATATTTTTCTAGGACATGTGAAAGTTGAACTATGGTGAAAACCGTTTGCACTTGCCCCGGTGTCTTAATTGAACATTCTTTCGAGTTCAAACCTAGTCTCCTTTAGGATTGCTCTCATGTTCCTGTAAATAGAGTATTTTTTATTTAATTTCGATATTGATAAAGAATTGTAGTTCTTTTTGCCGACGATAAATTGAGTATACGCTGAGTAACGCGCTGGGTACAAATTCCGCTTTCCATCGGTTGTCTGTCACTATTTTGTCGCCTGACGAAATCAAGCGTAAACAGCTCGCAATCGGTGTCAACTCGGGTCAATGATACGTCACGCGGCTCAAGTCTATCAGCACCGCCATGGGAAATTTGTAATTCTAAATAAGCTACCGTGGACAATTGGATAGCTATTGGCAACATATAGAACTATTTACCCGCTTAGTATTAAAATAAACCATACATACATTTTTGAAGAGGTTCACTCCCAAGTAACAATTTTAGCTTTATTATGGTCAGCAAAATATCGTTTGGACTATCGCATTAATCTTCATAAAAAGCTAAAGCGCATTCTATAACATCACCTGCACTCTAATAAAGCCAAAATCAGGCTATTTGGCCCCACCCTAGAAACGTCATCAAGACATATAATTGTTGGTCATCAATGTTGGTCACCAAAGCTTTTAAAAAGCTATTATTAAACATGTTAGAAATTTTTGTTTTTTTCGGTTCTGTCAGTTCTCGGAGTTTTTTTTTATTTTTTCCAGCAACCATAATGGTTGATGAATGATGATTGCATTATTCAGATATGATCTGGTAAAATTAATAGCTAAAAAAACCAATGTTTTAACCATATACTGAGCGTCTTTTCTACTGCCAGTCAAGATTTTAGGTGAAATGTATATGAAAAAGTATCTTAAAATAAATGCGCCTCGTCAAATCTGATGGTCAATCATGATGGAATTGATGAAAAAGGCCTGAAAAAATATTTTCCAATGCTTGCATTGTGAATCCATCAACATGGCGTCATTTTGTGCCCTTCGATTTTGCAACCAACATGGCGTGAGTCAATTCATAGTTTTATTATGGTTTAATGGTGACCCCAAAAAAAGCAACGATTTGACGTTTCTCTCGCAAGCCAACCAATTACACGCTAAGGTTGAGTTCCTCATTTCTGAGTTGTTAATCATTAGTACAGTAAATGAGGACAGACTTTTTGAATGAAAAGGGATTGGTTTTGAATGACCCGTGGAATAAATCATGAGTTGAAGTCAAATTTCGTTGTCTGACGCCATTTTGAAATCCAAGATGGCGGCTTCCGCTGAACTTTAAAATGGTGTAAATGACTTGAAATTGCATGAAACTCCAACAAAATGGGTATCGGGTGAAAGGGCTAAACGAGTAGAAGTTGAATTTCGCTATCAGACGCCATCTTGAAATCCAAGATGGCGGCATCCGCTCAACTTTTAATGCTTAATGCTGACAAAAGGTCGCATTAAACCACCACTATACGGGTATTGGGTGAAAGGACTAAACTAGAAGTCGATTTTTTTCTTTCCGACGCCATCTTGAAATCCAAGATGGCAGCTTCCTAAAATACTGTTCATCAATAAAAATCGCTTGAACACAACTTTTTTTCACGTAATACTACATTAAAACTACTATTTTAAGACAATTTAGATCATTTTAAATCACTTTTATTATTTTTTCATTATGTTTCTAATGCATTTAGCACTTTTCTTGTTTGGTTTATAGTTTTTGTTTTTTTTTGCCATTTATGTAATTCTATTATTCCTATCATGCTATTATGTTTAAATTGTATTGGCCTTATTCTAACGAAAACTATAAGGCTATGTTGTTTCTGTTAACCGTCTGATTTAGGCACATGTGCCAAATTCGATGTTGCCAAAATCGAATGTTGCCAAAAACGAACAGGGTCTGTATTGTGGTGGTTTTTGTGGGATTTTCAGTCACTTACAGATTTTCAGAGAAACGCGAAAAGAGATATTTGACTTCTATCATTTAGCCTTAGCACCCAATACAATATATTTGGGAGTTTCATGCTATTTTCATTCATTTACAGTATTTTTAAGTTCAGCTGAAGCCACCATCCTACAGCTTTGAAAATAAAAGCGGAAGCCGCCATCTTGAATTAATGATGGCGTCAAGCAACAATTTTTTTCCTACTATTTGGGCCCTTTCACTCAATACTCATATTGTAAAGATATTCATATCACTTTCGGTGATTTCAAATTTTCAAAGATGTATTTTTTTAATTTTAACTCAAAACCAACACGCATAACTTACCAAAAATGTGTAAAAATGGGAGTTCCAATTCAAATATGTGCTATCTAATCTGAGCGTGTCCTGTTTTGACATCTTGATCGAGAACTGTCACTAAGTTTTATGGCGGTTTAATAATCATGCACTGAGTGCTATTATAGAACATGCAAAAGAAAGCTTAGAGCAAACTTCTAGGTTTGTGTTTTATTATAGTCTAAAAAGAGCATTCATAACTCTTTCAAAATCACTAAAACAGCATGTTTAATAAAAGTTTTATTAGCGTTTTCAAAACCATCTGAAAACATATGGTCGAATAAAAATTATAAGCATTCTGCATGATCATAATAAAACCGCCATAAAACGAGCCAAAAAAATGCCATAGTTAAACCATAATAAAACTTCCTAATGCTAGTTGGCATAACCTGTGTTACTTGGGTTACTCACGATCTATTTTTTTTAACTTCAGGCTAAGTTAGGTACCGTAAACTGGGGGAACTTTGATCACCGGGGTAACTTTGATCAACATGAAATTTTTGCAGATAATCATCATTAACTCATTGAGAAGTTAAAATATCTGAAAACTGTTTTCTACGTTTGAAAGTCTCTAAAATTCATTTGATTTCATCAAGTTTAATTCGTGCCCAGATCAATGGTGCTCTGTTCGCCCCAAGTTAAAGTAAAAACGCCTTTCAAAATTGATTATAGTGAAAAATCAATAATTTAATAAAAGTGAACATTGAGGAACAATGTGTCCATCATGTTGCAGTGCGTATGTTATAAACTAAGATTTTTTTGTGTCGATTATAGTCGTTTTACCATTTTTATGACATTCGCGACTTTATCAACGTTGCAGTTGGCGGATCGTTATTGAAAAACCATCCGGTACAACTGTGTTCGATGTTTACTCTTGGGCTCGAACTCGTGGACATCGGCTCAGGAGGCAAGAGACTTGCCAACTGAGTTATATCACAAGCCCATAAACTAAGATGATTTAATGATAATAAGAGCTTATTTTCCGATGCTCAAAAATTATAATGTTTTCGTCACTTTAGAACCCTGTTGTTTTTTTTTAAATATTTCTGTAAAGATGATATTATATGATATGATATGAAAAATTAATACCATGGGAACTACAATTGTTCCTCTTGAAAATTAATTTGAGAAAATACGTATTCCTTCACAGTTTTTTTCTGAAGGTGTCCAGTTCGCCCCGGGTGCTCGTTATGCCCTTATCTCCCCTATGTGATGATTTTGCTTCTAATAAACACTACCCGTTTATTTTCAACATCTTTCTATTCTTTTAACTTTCTATCCGTCTATAAAGTTGATCTTGATATGTTCTTACTTAAAAAGACATCACTTTTCACCGATAAGGCCGATAAATTAAGTAACATTATTTTGAATATTAAAATTCTGACTACACAAAACATTCTAATGGGGATGGGCTATGTTTGACCCGTGAAATCGCTGAATTCGCACGACTTTAGTATGATTGAAGTGCTTACTTAAAAAAAATGAAAAAATAACATAATGGACAGGTTAACCAGAAATTCCGAATAAAATGCCAATCCTAGATTTTGGAAGAGTCCGCCAGAAAATCTGGTTCTTGAATCTTCGGGGGATGGGATCGTTAACTTTCCGAAAGTCCCATTGGATGTCCCTAAATTTGTTCCATCTCATAATCCTTCGTTAAGTTTCTATTTTTTTTATGAAAGGAACAAATTCGCGACTTCTTTCTTCGGCCAATTTGCGCAACAAATTACTATTTTGTACGGAAACAGAAATTTAAGCTTCTTTTTTTTGGCAATTTAAATTTAACAAAAATATTTTCTGTAGGAAAAGTTTTAATCATTTGAAATAATATAAATTCTTAGTCCAAAGAAAAGAAGTTCAAAACATCATTTGTTGCTTGAAATACTTTCATGAAATGTGTTGTTATAGTTTTTATAAATAAACAAATGCGTTGTCTATATAAAGAAGCTTTTTGCGATATTTTTTTTTATTTAACCAAAAAAGTTATTTCAAAACTGGTTAAATACTCATCAACACTACATGAAGAATTTTTATACAAACATGCAAAATCTACATCCTCAGAAAATTCTGATCAACTGATGAAATTTTTACCTGATAGTATTTTTATTAGAAGCTAAAAAAAATATCGAATAATAGATTGTGTGCCTTAGGGTACACCGGCAGCCGGCATTCGCCCGGATATTTGCCGGCAAAGCCCTTAGCCCAGTTCTCAAATCAAACAGTTACTAGCCACTATTCAATCAATGTTTAGCAGCTTATTGATCGATTGAAATGAAGTTGGCTCCACTGACTTACTAACATTGAGAACCTGCTTTAACGCTTTATTAACAATTATGCCTCCAAGGTCGTTCATTATACTTGAAGCAACATGAAATTTCGTGATACTTGGCATTGTAACATCCGAAACCAAAGACGAGCATGTTTCCTTATTGAGCCGTTTTAATTTTAATCAAACGAATGAGAATTTAAGCGCATCATTAACAAGTTATTCATGCCCAAACGTAAAATGTGCTTCTAAATTATGCCGCTATTGTTAAATCCCGTTATATTTAGGTTTGTTTGACAAAAAACAAGAATATTAACAATCAACACCCGTGAATCCCAGAGTAATCGTATATTACAATTAGATTTGCGTTTAATTAGCGCATTGCGTATTGATGCATTCTAGGCACGACCAACGTCATACAGCGAATTATACACTTTTTGCCAGTGAACAAAACCTGCCGAAGAGAGCAATTAGAGATTTAATTTGCATCGTCAGCTACTGACACGAGCGTGTGGTACATCGAATGTGTGATTAAAGGAATTTTAGATGCCTAAGTAATCTCCAGGTCACACCCTAATCCAATCCCGGGTGAGCCGATTAAAGTCCAAATCAGACAGTTGTGAAAAGATTTCTTACGGCACGAAGTCCGGTGATTTGCCGAGCTAATCCTACGATAGCCGCCACTTTTAATCAGTGTAATTCAATTATCCGGTGCTGTTAAAAACAGAAGTTTCCCGGTAAGCGTGGCTTATCTCACGTGGGTAAAAAGCTCGCCGAAGTCTTTCGTAACGCGTTTGTAAAATAACATATAATCGTCTAAAATTCGGTTCTGAAGCGCCAAAGTCGGGTTGTTGGCGCGGGACAAATTAGGCCTGAAAAAATTTCAAATCCTTCTTTTGTCACTCGGAGTTGGAATACCACGAGGGGGAGAGGATAATAAAAAATAAGGCGAAAAACAAATTATTTGGAATAAATTGCACGAAAAATTGTATGCAACTAAATTGCATATTATATCATTGCACAAAACCTATAAATCAAGTAATTTTTTTTATCGAAAAATTCAATAAAATCAAGAATACAAAAAAACTCACATCCTCCACAATCTGTTTTTTACTTTTTTTCAATTTTTCAAAATTTCCATAAAATACATCAAACTTTATTTATTTCCCCCTTCGGGTTTTTTGGAAATTTCGAATTATTCTGCCGCTATTCGCAAGACTGTCCCATATGCATTTTCGTCATTTTTCAGTTTATCTCAAAAATCGTTCAAATACAGTTAGTTCTTCCATTGAGACTAAAAAATTTTAATAACTTTGTTCTCAGTAAGGTAAAGGTTGTTTTTACATGGAACGTTGTTATTCATTTTATTTTAGACCTACTCAATTCTTACGATAAACTTACTTTATTTTTATCTAAATATGTCAAAAACATGATTTCAAACTTATTTTTATCAGTGAACAACCAGTAAAACAAATAATACACCGCAGATAGAGAGAATCAAATGATCAACTGACAAAAGAAAGCCGCATGCGGAATATACTCGCAAGGCTGTCCCATCATTATTTTCTCCTCTGCATCAACATCTTCCAAAGCAAAAATACATAGGACGAAATTCTACAACAATTATCTTAATATCTATCTAAGCCGTTTTTCTCGGTTCGTTGTTTTTGCATATGGGACAGACTTGCCGGCAGCGGCAGTATTCTTAGGGTTACTAAACGCATCTAGCATGGGCTGTTACATAAAATATGGGAGTGTTGGGTATTTTGGACCATTTGCGTTATACATAACTTCTTTAACCCTCATCCGTCCAAGAAATTTTAACCCGATACAGCCCATGGAGTGTCAATTTGACACTTATGACTAAAACCTATATATCTCTCTTGATTCTCTTGTTTCTCAGACAACATCCAGCGAAAACACCTCATGTTTCCGTTATTCAAAGTCTAAGAAAAAAATCCCATAATACATTCTGCGAAAACAAGATTGTAGATCAGCTACGGAATGTTAAAAAAAATTCACTAACATAGTGTTCAAAAAAGCTGAAGCACATGTTGTAGCATATATTTTTTTTAAATTTATTATGATCATGACCACAAAAAATGTAAAAAAGTGGACTTTTCAATCAATGAACCGTCAAAATTGTTTATGTCATATTAGCTAAATTTTGAAAAGAGGATTGCAAACTGAAGTAATTCGGCACATTTTCACATCTTTAGGTTTGAAAATACGAAACACAGATTTTTTGATGAATTTTCAAAGGTTAGTGTTTTTCTTAAATTTGCAATTTCTCATATTTTAAAAGACTTAAATTCAACTTTGCCCTGGATTTTGAGTATATTCACGCAAAGTTTGCGCAATTAATTTAAAGTAATTTTATGCCGATTCTAGTGGTGTAATTACATAAGCGCTGCAATACTTTGCAGAAATATGATAGATAAAAATGTTAGATACCTTCTGAAGATTCACCAGTCAGCGCAAACTACCGATAGCAGCATGCTTATTCGTTTCTAAAAATTTAGTTTAGTTTAGTCCGCGTAAATTTTCTCGATTTACTTTTAGTTTTATATTTATCATATTTGTGTAAAGTATTGCGGCGCTAATGTAATTACACCAGGGGATTTTTTTTTATTATCTGACGGGTTTGAGATTTTCACCAAAATTGAAAATTTGGTTCATTTTTGCAACTTAAAAACACATGTATTTTTTCTGATTTTTAACATTTTTATTTTTTGAGTTAGCTTCGGTTAGATTTTTTTGTCAATAAAAAATAACCATTTTTCAAAGCTACATAACTCTGTTGTTTCTCAACGGAAATTATAAAATAGCACATCAAAATGCATTGAAATTTTATCAGCTTTCCAAATAGAATAGTTGAAAAAAATAAAATAGTGACCTTCAACATGAAAAGTTGTAAATAAACTTTAAATGGCGTCTAAAAGTACCGTCTGCACCACCGAATATTTTGCAAAAAATACCATTGTGTAGCTCGATTCATGATGCAACTTTCATCTGAAGACACCAAAGTGGGCCATTAACACCTTGAAGAGTTATGAAAGAAATAATGGCAATAAATCTCTTTTTTTGCATCGAAAACAAACAATGGTCGAACAACTGCACTCACATATGGAGATAGCAAGCACTTCTAACAACATGGAAACAAAAGAACTTATCAAAGCAGGTAAAAAAACACTATTTTTTGGGCTTTGTAGACTGACCCTACTCACATAATAGTCCCATATGAATTTTCGTCATTTTAGGTCAACATAGGGATTCAAAATAAAACACTAAAAAAAAGAGGTTTTGTTCTACAAATTTCGAAAAAAAATATCAATTTGTGACTGTCCTATATGAAATATACCCGAATAACAGTTCCATATGTGAAATAACACGGATTTGGTTACTTTTCAATGTTTCTTTCGGCGAAATAGTCTTTGGTTTAATGCTTTGAATAATTTAAACATTTTTTTAACTCACTTGTTGTCGAATGATGCACACTAGTTTTCGAAGGCAGGTCTGACTTCCTTAGGAATGACTTCCTGAGCGAAAAACTATCGGATGCAATCAAAAATCGTAAAAAGATTCAACTTACAATGTGGAATTCATTATATATTTTTTGCAAAAGTATGTTTCTTTTTCTGACAATTGCATTTAGATGTTCAAAAATGATCAAATTTAAGTCTTAGAAAGTAGCTTGGTGAGAAAAATATATTTTGTATGGGACTGTTATGCTAGTAGATTCGAAAAAGGTTTCAAATATGGTCGATTAACAGTCCCATAATGAATAAAAATGGTGCTCTCGACCTTACCAATAACCCAATTTCGAAAATTTCAGGCCTAACGATTTATTATGACAACCTAGAAACGATTTTCGTTTATGCTGAAAGTGGTGGTCACAGTTTAAAAATAAATTCCAAAACAGAAAAAGCTGATTGTCTCGCTTGCTTATTTTTGTATATGGGACTGTTATGAAAGAAGGGGCGGTAGATTGTTGCAGCTTAACGGACTTCATGTTATATCCAAAAATCTAATAACGTATTCGTGTATACCCAGTTTTGCACCAGGTCACAACAAGTTATGCACATTTTACTGCCATTTTTAGAAGTAAGTAGTAATTCCCCAGATTTGATTTAAAATGGACGGTGGAACACTGAAGATTCGTGTGTGAGCGATCGAGGTAGCAAAACACTGACGACGAATTATGTTCGTTCTAGTATGGTAAACCTCAAAACTGGGCGAATGTAGAAAACGAATACGGTAAAAGTATCACATTTTCATCATTTTACAGCCTGGGCTGGCCATACTGAGCTCTTTGATTATTTCTACACCATTTGTGCCACTTTCTCATACTTTTTTGATCAATGGGAAAGGATTTTGGTGTCCAGTGCTTAGCTCCCGATATAAAAACTATTTAAAGCACGTCTATATTTCATTTTTTTAATCACATTTTTGTGATCCCAAACACAGAGACTGAGCCTTCTACTATTGGCATTGATTATGCTTCACAATGATCTTTGATCGAAAAATTTATAAGTTATATAGTATATGACCAGGTTGTAAAACCAACATTCCCATTATTAGTTATATCACATAAACAATACGATACTCAGAATTTTGGTTAAAATTTAAAGTCAGTTTTGCTGCAAACACTCTACAAAGCCCAAAAAATAGTGTTTTTTACCTGCTTTGGTAAGTTCTTTTGTTTCGATGTTGTTAGAAGTGCTTGCTATCTCCATATGTGAGTGCAGTTGTTCCACCATTGTTTGTTTTCGATGCAAAAAAAGAGATTTATTGTCATTATTTCTTTCATAACTCTTCAGGGTGTTAATGGCCCACTTTGGTGTCTTCAGATGAAAGTTGCATCATGAATCGAGCTACACAATGGTATTTTTTGCAAAATATTCGGTGGTGCAGACGGTACTTTTAGAGGCCATTTAAAGTTTATTTACAACTTTTCATGTTGAAGGTCAATATTTTATTTTTTTCAACTATTCTATTTGGAAAGCTGATAAAATTTCAATGCATTTTGATGTGCTATTTTATAATTTCCGTTGAGAAACAACAGAGTTATGTAGCTTTGAAAAATGGTTATTTTTTATTGACAAAAAAATCTAACCGAAGCTAACTCAAAAAATAAAAATGTTAGAAATCTGAAAAAATACATGTGTTTTTAAGTCGCAAAAATGAACCAAATTTTCAATTTTGGGGAAAATCTGAAGACCCCCGGCGCAAATTGTCAGATAATAAAAAAAAATCCCCACCACTAGAATCAGTATGAAATTTACTTTCTGGTGAATATAAATTTATTGCGAAAATCTTGCGTAAATATTTAAACTCAAAATCCAGTGCATAGTTGAATTTAAGTCTCGAAAAATCTGAAAAATTGCAAATTGACAAAAAGTTAAACAAACAAAAAAAAAATGGTCAAAAATTCTGTATTTCGAATTTTGAAAATTAAAAATGCGAAAATGTCCCAAAAATACGTCAACTTTCTAATCCTCTATTCGAAATTTTCTTGTGTTACTTAAACAATTTTGACGGTTCATTGATTGAAAATCACGGTTACATCTTTCTTGGACAATAAGTGAAATTTTTTTGAACAGTTCGTAACTGATTTACAGTCTTTTTTACGAAGCATGTTGGTTCGGTTTTTTTTTATCCTAGACTTTGATTAATGGATAACTGAAGTGATGTAGGTGAATAATGTCAGTAATTTAATATAGCGGTTTTAAGCGAGGAGTGCCAAATTGACACTCAAAGTCTGATTAGGGAGTTTTTTTTCCTGGGCTTTCAGGGTGCGGCAAAAATTAAGAACATTATAAAGACATTTTAAAATTATGCTTGTAATTCAATCATCAACTTTATTGAAGATCGATAGTAATCCGGACATCTGAGAAAAAGTTATAGAAGTTTTCTCTCTGTTAATTTTTCCAATTCTGCAAAATACAGGAATTTTTACAAAATTTCCAAGAACATAAAAATCAAATTGGATCTTTGATATTAAAAAAAAGTCTCATCGTTTTGCATTCTCCAATAAGGTTGTTAAATGAGTTAAAATTTTTCACTAGACTTTCTTTATTGATGTCAGAAATAGTTGTTATGTTTTTGTATTGAAATGTTTTGATATCATTTATATTCAACTCTATTTATTCAAATTTTACCGACAAAATCTAACAATTTGAACTTAGAACGCCGAAGTATTCCATAGGTATCAAAAATGCAATTAGTGGAAAACATTAAAACAATTCTCAATATTTTTGGCCTCAAAAACAAATGCAATTTTTACCATTATGCAATTCCCTCGGTCCTCCCACTGTTCCTGTGTTCTTTTTTTATTGGAACTTAACAATTTTATAGGGTTTTTAGCCATTTGTTCTATACAGGCTTTCTCATAGAAAATGTCCGTTTTTTTTAATATCAAAAAATTATTATAGAATGACCATAAAAACGCTTAAACTATACCTATACAAAGCAAAAGGGTAAACTTTCATATAAAACAACCCATTGGCTTCTAAATGCTATAATTTTATCAGGAAAGGTGTTTGTTTGTGAGTCTTCGCAAAATAAGATATTTCAAAACTTTAAAACTGCATTTTAAGTAATATACAAAAATCTCCAGCTAAATCTACATACTTACATTTTGTAGGTTTGCCCAAAAAATTTACCTGTTTCAAATTTCAGCTCAATTGGACTTTATTTGAAAGTGCCTCAAAGCGCTCAATACGTTGTTTATATGGTTTGTTTAGGAAATAAGATGATGAAATTATTCCTATTCACAATTGCCCTATTTTACTATATCTAACCAAAAAAAATAGTTTGTAAAATTAGGGTATGTTCTACACGGAAAATAAAAAAAGTTAAAATTTACCTGCGAGGTGAATTTTTTCCACCCCTCTTTCGAGGTAAATTTTACCTTTTTTTCATTCACCTAGCAAGAAGGTAAATTTTGCCTTTTTTCAATTTACCTAGCAAAAAGGTAAATTTTACCTTTTTCGCATTCACCTAGCAAAATAGTAAATAATACCTTTTTCCCATTTACTGATTTAAAAGGTAAATGCTGGTTGGTTTGATTGTTTTCTTCAATAAGAATTAAAAAAATACAAAATTCTTTCAAAAATGATATTTATTGGAGATAAATAGGGACTGGTAATTCGGCTTCGCGTTCTTCTGAGCCGCTATGGCCGCTGAATCCACCTGCGTTGCGTACATTCATGGCCTCCTCCGTTCGACTAATCCGGTCAGGTTCGGCTTTTCCGGCTGGAGGATGACGTGGAATACACCTCAAAGCTCTATGGGCCGATCTGAAACAAAATCAATAGTATTATGACGAGAACCAGCACAACTAAATGATATTTAAGAACACTTACCATTCTATTCCGATTTTCACATATTAGGCACAAAGCAAAACTTGTTCCTAGAATGACAAAACAGCTTAACCTCAATGAACGGGTTCGGCGAATAGTTACTTTTTTTTAGAAGAATTGTACCGTTTTGTTTGGCTCAATCCAGGTCAATTACACCTCGCTACGAGGTAAGTTTTACCTTATTTGGATTTACCTTTTTTTCTAGGTGAATTATACTTTTTATCGAGATCAATTCAGGTGAACTTCACCTCGCTACGAGGTAAGATTTACCTTTTTTGGATTCACCTTTTTTTTTTCGGTGAATTGTACCTTTTTTCAAACCTCGATTCAGGTAAATTTTACCTCACTGTGAGGTGAGTTTCACCTCAAAGAGGTAGAAGTTACCTTTTTGGCTTTCACGAGCGTTTACCTTTGCTAACTCGGTAAATATTACCTTTTTATTATTTTCCGTGTACTAAATTTCACCGATCTTCTAGTTATAAGTAAATTTCATTTACGGATTACAATTAGTCGGTGCAACTCGCATGATCCCTACGATCTTCTACGATCAGCTGCTGATACATTCTGCTAAATAATCAGCTTCTCTGCCTAGTATATCTATATACCAGTGAAACTGCAAAAGTATAACAAAAAATTGTGTCGCAACCTCAGCTTATCTGTAATTTTTTTTCTATGCCAATCTCCTGCTACAGCAATCAGCGAACGTGTGAAATCAATCAAAGCTTATCCAGAGATGCTAACGTAATAACCGCAGTAAATAGGTACATCATAACTATCATGTGATTTTATAGTTGCATCACAAATGGAATGCTGAATCTAAATTCTCAAACTGAATTCTAAATCTAGAAATGAATCCTGAAATCTGAACTTGTCTTAAATCTGCTTTCGTTTTCTGAATACCGCCAAGCAATCATGAAACCATGCATCCTGTCTTAGTTTTGGAACGATGATAAACATAAATCTGATCAGGCACTCGAGCTAAGAGCAGAAAAACTTGTTTTCAAGCGATGATCTTAGCCCGGCGTAAAATATTCTTCCGCGAGCCTTATTAATTCCATCCACCGTCTTCAGATGAGATGAGCTGCTGAAATTCCAACCTTGGAACTGTGAAAAGGCTGAAACGTTTGAAAGTACTCGCATGTCAGAACACAATACGAGTTATTTATTGTTCTCTTCTGTTTCCCTGTATCGGGCTAGGCGAGCTAGCTTGACGTTATCAATCAAATCTCTCCGAGTGAATGAACGTATGTCAGAAAAAAAGAGATCAGTGTAATGATCATTAAGATTCGCAATTAAAACTTTTTGGTTTCTGTATTTTCCTGGAAACAATCCTTAACTATTTCCCATTGAACTTTGAACCCACATTTATCTTATAACCGGATTGTTAGCAAACTTTCAACTACCAAGTAATTTGAATATTCTCTTCGATCTCCACGTCTCTCCACTCAGCAGACTGAATGATTCATGCAATTACCGGAACGACTTGTAGATTTTCGTAGCAAATCCATCATTATCGCAAGCATCATTGCGGTATGGAATTCGAAGACAGGAGACGTGCGAGCCGTCGTGAGATATACTTAGTTAGTAGGGAGGTAGGACTCAATCTGGCTGAAAAGCTGAGAAAGATAGTTAAGCCTCACGTTCGATTTGCATAATAACTGACGACAGCTTGTGTCCGGTAGCCGTTTGTTTTGTAATTAAAATGTTATCCTTACCTACATCCAACAGCAGATTCGTGTTAGATATGGGGGTAAGAAACGGCAATCATATCGAAGCTATGTATATCCATATGTGAAGGCGCGTGTACCGATGTTGAATGTACAGTAAAATAGGGGCAATTGGACAGTTTAGGGAATGGTGAAATATCTATTTTTTTTTACTTTGAAATGCTTCCGAAGGCGGGTCAGAATTGTTAAAATATAGTCTTCCAAACATTTGATGCTTACTTCTGAAATTTTCAATTTGTATAAGCAGCATCATACACCATGTCACAGATGGTTGTATTTCCCTCATAAATCAAGTTTATCACAAAAAATTTTAACGAGTATAGTTAAAACTCCTTCCTATTATTCTAACCATTTCTAACATTCCATTTAAATAGGCTCATAAGAAATAGAAAATAGGGAAAATTGGTTTTTCACAGTTGGGCCAAATTTAGCCCATTTCACGAGGACCTGTCATTTTTTAAGTAAACTTTCAAACAAGGCCGGATTAAGGGGGAACAAAAGGGGCAATTGCCCCGGGTCCCCCGGCTCAGGGGCCCCCCCCGGTTTTAACATTACCTTAATCACACTGCCTCAATTTTTACAGATCTATAAAAAAAAAATTAAAACTAGGAAATCGGAATGAAAACTTGAAATATAACAACTAAAGGGGCCCCGTGAAATAATATCTAGAATAGTTTTTCTCTATTTAACATAAATTTTGGGCGCCCTCTAGAGCAAGCAGTGAAGAAGTTCTCCCACATTTTTCGGGCTGAGAACATCAAAATCTTGGTATTGAATTCCAAAATTTTCAACCCAAAATTTGGACAAAACTAATTTAAACCAAATTTGAAAAAAATAAAGAAGAATATGAGGAAAAACACCTCAAATTTTCATTTTTTTTTATCGAAAAATGTCAGTCAGGATCTCCTCATTTTCAGAACATACAAACGTCTTGCACAGTTATAATGGTTATTATAAGGTTGACTTTCCAACTAATGGTTACTGCTCGGGTTAAAACAGGGTATTATTCGTACTTTTCACTTTTCAATCATTATTATTGAAATATTCGTTGGTTGATAAATTCTAAACCTTGTTCCTTCCCTATTTTTTGTTAAATAAAATTAAAAAAAAACTTTAGTAGCTTAAATTGGATTAATCGACAGTACAGAATTTCTCTATTGAATTTCCATCCCAATTTCTGTCTTAGTTTTTAATTTCGTATTTGAAAATTTTCACCAAATTTTACCAAAATTTCTCAAAATTTCTCTATTGAATTTCCATCCCAACATGAACAACATGAACATGAACATTTCTATTTTTCATCTTATATTTTTCCAGATTCAATTCATTGTGATTTTCAAGTCCCTGTGTTGTTTCTTCAGTTACTGAAGTTCAGTTTCATAGTTTTTCTGAATTTTGAGAAGAATTTTTGTTTTAGTTTCTAGACTCATTTGTATTCCTTATCTTGCTTTTTTAAGTGATAAATGATTCTGTATTTTAAACATTTAATCTCTATTCTCCTTTTTTCAAACGATCATTTTTTCACTTAAACCTGTTTGGCTTTGGGGGCATTGAATGAAAGATATAAAATTATCTTTTTTATTATTTCATATTTAGTTTCTAAAAACTTGATTTCAAATCATGATTTAGATTTGAGACACTGAATTGTGGTTCTGAAAATAACGTATTTCAATATTTTGAATTCTTAGACACTTATATCTAGATCTCTATGGATGGAGTTTGAATTTAATTATTTTGTTTATTATTTTAATTTTGTATTCTATGTTTCAAATCTTCATGATACTTTCTAATGGGGCTTGTCGGCAAGCGCCTTTACATACCGACCGTTTGGAGCCACCACTTGTCAATTTTCTCTCAGTGGAGAGAGGGAATTTGTTAAGAGCGAGAATTTTCCTCGTTTTGTTTTGATTTTGATTTTCATGCTGAAGAAGTTATTTTTAATCCGTTTGGTTCCGATCAGTTTTGTGGGTTTTGTATATTTTCATACGTTTTCTGCTTTAGGTAAAAATGATAGGAACAACATTAAATAGTGACAAAAAAGACGAGCTGCCGTGTCATGGACTTATGTGCAGGTAAATTTATCGAGCATCCCAGGAATTCACAAGGAGATTTTCCCATGGATGACTTCAGAAATCCCGGTACGCTTGTGTACGCGAGACGACATTTGATTCCATAACTATGCGGATATACACAGCGAAAAGTGAACACTTCCATACAGGAAGCTTCGGAATTTTGGAAGACTTTCGATATTTTGAAATTTCGTTTTACCGGAATTAAATTTAAAGTAAACAATAGCTCGTTCCATTTATGCAGTTTTACGCATCGAACATGATAGCAGGTTAAATTTATTTTTCTGCTCAAGTGAAGTAGTAATCATAATATGTAGTAGGTATTTTTACAATAAATCTTATTTAAAATTCCAGGCCTTTCGTTGGTATTTCGCATGATGAGGTTCGTTTGGTCGAACTATGTATGGTTTACCAACCTGGAAAGCAAATAGAATGATTCGAACGATCGTCCGAAGATGATGTTGGTTCCCCGTTCGAAGCGCAAGTCGTCTGCGAACATAACAGGGGCAGGCCGGTAGCCGATGTGGTCCAGATGTACTGAAAAAAGGTTGTCAATTCTACATCTTTTTCCTCTAGCGAATTTACGCCAATGAAATAGACATGGATCTGCGCTCTCCAAGGACAAGGCAAATCTACCGGCAAATTAACGCTGCTTCCATCATGAAAACCTATCCAGAAATTCTATATTTTTTAATTTGTTAAGTTGTTTGGTAAGTCAAGATTCAAGTAATGGGTTAAATTGTTCTTGTAGTCTACGTTTAAGCTGAAAATTTGAGCAACATTCAATAAAAATGTTGTTATATTATTATATTTTAATTAACTCCGATATGATGTTCTGTTTGAGAATTATGTCAATTTTGACTCTGCTGCAGCTTTTCCTTTTTTTTTGAAACGTTCTATCGAAATGAAAAACATCCACAAATCACCGTTATCAAAAATGATACTCGTCACGGATTTTATTTATCTTCTTTGTTACAAATTAACAGCCGCATTGGTTACAATTTAAACTTGCAGGAAATCGTATTCCGATAAATCATCGATGATAAAAGCTCTTACTGTAATTCCTCATAGTACTTGGAAAATTTAAGTAGAATATCTTGATCCTGGTAGTTTTTAACTGGTTTAGTTTTTCCGCCGTCTTCATTGCAGTTCTCTACAATGAACAAAACAGTGTGAGTGTCAATATTGATTCAAGTAAATTTTCAAAAAATATACCTACAATGGATGTTTTGATTGTATCCTCTTTTTTGGCACCAACAAAAATCAGGAAAAACATATTTTTTTTTGTTGCTTCACCTCCGGTTTGAAGTAGATGTCACTTGTGTCGCCCGACTTAAGCTGTTGCCTGTTGTTCTCGTTAGCTGCTTACGGCTATGAAGCGGCATTTTCTGCCTGGGGACTGGATGATACAGGTGGGATAAATCGTATAAATGGTCTATGTCCATTTGGTTTGACGTCTGCAGATATGAACACACGGGAACAATCGATCGTTCCGTCCGATTCACTGACAATTTGATCGTAGCCTGATATTTCCAGTTTACCGAGTTAGAAACCTCGATTTTTGTCCCAAAGGTACGTAAGCGTTGCAGTTATAATGAGGATGGTGTTGTTAAAGTTATCCGGAATGCAGTTCGGACAGTTGAAAATCGCGTTCTGTGCACCAAAATACAACTTCCTTGAATGTCTGTCAAAAATATTTTACTAAAGAGAATATTATGAAAATTTGTGTAAGAGTAAAGAGTAGGCTTTATTCTTTTTAGTAGGCCCAAGCCCAATCAAAACAAAAAGCGAAAAACGGATTGGAAGCAAAAAGGATGCCAAATATTTTTTTAACGCTTTTTGAATATGGAAATATCATTTCGTAAAATTGTGGGATCAGTATTTGTTTATTCTCTTTTTGATCGTGAGCCATTGAAACATGTCTCAAGTATCTCAAACAAATACCTTCAACTCGTTACTGCGACCAATATAAAACGCCGCTCACAGGGTTAAATGTACCTAATAAGCAATCAAAATAATTTGCGGACAAACGGTAAACGGTAGGCATTTAATGTCTCACAATATGTTTATATTTTTCCGATGATCTATCAAATTCTTTAAAGAGAAAAGTGATTTCTTCGCCTGGAAGGGGGATAAAAAAATATTTCTAAAAATAATTAGTTTAGACTTGATGTCTTCACAAAAGTTGTAGATCTTATTAGTATAAGAAACTTAGTTGAAAACACACAGAGGTCGCATGAAAATTTTAAAAGTAACAAACATTTTAAAAGTAATACAAGTAATTTTGAGTTTTTATTCAATATCTTTTTTAAGTATACAATTTACAAACTTGGTGAATTTGAAAAAGTTGTTCAAATTGTTGAAACACACAATTTCGTCGAACATGTCAGATACATATTTCAACTAAGAAAGGAGAAATACTTCAAAATATCCAAAATAATACCTTTTTTCAGTAAGTTATAACTCTAAAAGTTCGGCCGAGTTCGTATAATTTTTTGAGTGGGTTTTGTTGGTCAAGTTATTGGCTTTTCATTGATATATGAATTTAACATTACTTTTCGATTGATTTTCTGCAAACTAGCAATCAATAATAAGCTTTTTACTAATATTTTCGGCGTATTGTGTTATGTTAATGTTTTAAATTAAGAAAATTTTGTGAAACATAAAAATATTTCCCAACTGGCAGCCCTTCTGTCCCTAGAATAGAAAATCAAAACAAAAAAAATTACTCTCTCACCGACAGTTTTTCGCGATTTTAACAACTTTCACCATCTCGTTCGATATCAGCACCGGGCGCAAACGATCCGGAAAATGTGTGGGAACCTTTAGAAGTTTCAAAAAAGTGTGCCAGTTACGCCAAAAAAATTTAAAAAAGGTAACTCTCAATTTTTCCATACAAATTTTTGTCCTAAGGAACCATTTTGATAAGTGCCATCTCTTAATGGGAAATTGAACTAGTGATCCAAAAAACTCACCCCATTGTCAAAAGGTGAAAATTTCTCGATGAAGCACAAACCAGACGACCAAAGATGAAATGAAAAACAGTTAAAATTTCTATCTGGTCATTATTCTAAATCGGAAAATTTTAGTTGGTGATAAGCGTATTAAAAATTGAGGATTAAATTTCGCATTTAGAAGCTCACATCAGAGCTTTCAAATTTATAAACTCTTCCGCAATGTTTGCACGTAATTGCATAACAATTTTCATTTGAAGATACCAGAAATCATCTTCTATACAGACAACATGGCTATTTGAAGGGAGTATGTTGAACTAAACTCTTTGAAAATGTTTTGTATTCTCTGAGATAGAATTGAAAAAAAAATCGAATCATAGGGCCCCCCCCCGAGAAAAATTGCCCCGGGCCCCTCGATGGCTTAACCCGGCCCTGCTTTCAAAAGGTTTTTTACATAGCTAAGATGAATTTAACCACTAAAAATATGTTCACAGCTATGATGAAACACTATAAAACTAGTTTGCAAGCTCAAAGAACCAAAAAAAACTTGTTTGACCCATGTCCAAAAAAGGTCCTACTTAATTTCTAAGGGATTTATTTTGGACCACTCACCCGAACCAGAGTAATAAACTTGCTGTTGAATGTTCGGCATCTGAATATAATCGGCATTTATTCAATCGTTATTTTACCTTACTTTTTGCGAGGAATGTTTTAAATCATGTAAATCTTACAATCCATGCTATTAGCAGCTGTTTGACAAGCAGTTCACAAACGCTACAGCTTAAAGAAACAAAAACATTAGAAATCTGGAAACGGATCAATTTTATTGAAAATTGTTATTTTGGTGGCAAAAACTATTAACATTAAGTTGTAAGAGTAACAATTATTCAGGTTTGTTTTTTTGAGCAAAATATGATTCTAAGTTAGGTTGAAACGATGAATTATAAACCCCGAAATATAGACCTCCTGGCAAAAAACGACAACAGATCGACAAATATGTAACTAGTTTATTTTTGTGAAAGTTGGAACATTTCAGCAATTTGTGGAAAAGATGAAAAGAAAATTTTGTAAAATTAAGCTATAAGGCAATCCTTCTATGTTTCAAAATTAATGAACAAATTGTTGAAATGCTTAATAATTACATCCGAAAAGTACTGAAAATGTAGTTCTTCACTGACTTCAAAGACTTTTAGTAAAAACCGGCTCCTGTCAAAGTATGTCCAAATTGGGCGGGATTCTTAGCATGTTTCTTATAAATCACTTTTTTAGAAATGAAAGATTAAAGTTAAATTTTCCAACCGATCATTTTGTATTTTTTTTACAGGATTGTTTATCACCATGGTTTTTGTAATTAGAACGCTGAAATCTTGTTTTTTTTCAAGTAAAAACTAACAAAAATGCTATGTCCATAATTAAAAACACTTTTTTCAGTGTGTTTCCAATGTTGGACATAGTCAAAGTGTTCCAAACTATATTGAAGTTATAGCATGTTTTTGAAATGAATATGATTGGCGTACAGTTGTTAAGATTAATGGGATCTCAACGATCTGTAAAATAAATGGTTTTTAGTTAAAACATGATAATTTTGTTTAACTGTAGTGTATTTCAAAGCTATATCTATGTGTCGAAAACCTATTTTTGAAAGGTTTTATAGAATGTTATATAAAAAAACTGAAGAAGTCCTGGAACAAGACCTAAAGCTTCACAGCTTGAAGGAACATTGGTTACAAGGAAGCTTTTAATAAATGCCTTGTGTCTTCTCCAATAGACAAATTTATCCATATTCAGGACTTGACAGCCATGAGCATTGTATAAAAGTTCAAAGAAAATCGTTGTACACTAAATCGGATGAACGATTCTCTGTTATGTGTATGAAGAACTTATTGAGGCATTTGTTAGCGAGAACAACGTTTTGATTTTGAAATAACAAATCATGATGCTAAAATTACTGCAGAAGAAGAAAGTGATCCTGGATGTGCCTATCGAGTTAAATACGCTAACAGCTGTTTCAATAAATAGCTGACAAAACAACAGACCTAACTAATGCATTTTAAGAGTTATACGCTTTGAACACAATGCATGAAAGAGTTTTTTTTTTTAAATACAATTAGAGTGCCCCAAATGACCCGACATTTGAAAAAGGTATGCGCTGCAGGCTTTAATTGATCCTAGGCCTAGTACAAGGTCTCATGCCAAATTTGGGCCAGATCGGATCACGGGAAGGGGCCGCTCAACGAGCCTAAAGTTTGTATGGGATTTTAGGACATTTTGTTCGGAAGGAACACGAAAATTCGGTTTTTCATGAATAACTTTGATCCCTTCGGCCGGCTCCGACTTCAAAAACTCTTACATACCAAATTTCACATTGATGTATACAAGACTTAAATTTTTGCTTTTTTTGGTGGTCTACATCCTATCTGTTTGAGTTATATAATTATATCAACGGACTGGGATAGACTTTATGTTATAATTTGAGATATTTTAACATCCTACGAGTACTAAATTATATCTCATTTTGATAGCAAAAAAATGAAAATCAAAATATCTCATCGTGATATAATTTTGTTTTTCTCTTTTGATATACATAGCTTACAGACACAGTGTATAATTATCATCCAAATATCTAGTCCCCACATCATAAATTTTTTTCAACGAAAAATTCCAACTACAAAAAAAATTATTCTTTTAACCGTTATAAGGATAACTTCCGTCCTCAGCAAGGGAATTTGAAAAAAAAATTGTCGGATGGTTAAAAAAATACTGGTTTAATGGATGCTGTGCAATTTTTCTGAACAATTTGGCGTTCAGCTGATTAAATCTTGTTTTCCGGTTCTGGCAGCAGCGCCAATTAACCACAGATGATGGGATGTTTATTGTTCATTGATTTTTTTTAAAACCATGTCAACTGGCCAGTAAATTGCCCCCTGCCCATAATTATTGTCGTACAAACCAGTTGTCATCAAGTTTAGATTAATTCCGAGGAGAGATCTGCAATTATTGAAAAAAAACATGCCTACCGCTAGATTCGCATATCGTACCCGACGGAGGATGGAAATGTGATGTTTTGTTTGCGATATTGGGATCGGAGTTCAGCTTATCTTCACCTGTGGAAAGCCACGTGCTTCACGACACGTGCTGTCGGGTAGGAAGATTGATATGATCGTTGAATTTCTCTGATAAAACCACCCGAACCGGTGGCGCCCGATTAGACATGGCGTGGAAAATAAGTCGCGTGTGTACACGTTCTGCCAGCAGCAGTGACATGGAAATCGCGAAGCAACAATAAATCGGACGCGTACAGCCGCATACGCAAGTTCAGGTTCAAGATCTCTTGACCCATCTACTTTATGGATGTGTGAAGTCGGGACGAGTCGATTGCGTGCTGTTACATTTTTTTTTAAATAATCGGGTATTATCACAGCCTATAAACATGTATTAGCAAATTCTACTAGTTTTCTATACCAGTAAATTTTGATAAGTTTCCTACCGCTGCTGACAATTTTAGACACGTTCCCCGCGAACGCAAGCTACCTATCGTTAATTCAGCCTCACTGGATTGATGTTTGATCAAAACCGGTTATTGAGTAGGGTTAGGTACCTACTGACTTGTGTTTAATTTCCACTTGCACCTGGCTTTGAAAATAAAAACATATTTTGCCCGGCTACCGAATAAAGTAACATGATTTAACGCAAATGAAGACGTGTTCCACAGTTTGTCTGAGAGATGGGAGTAATTGATAATTTGCATGGCGTTGTCGTCAAATAAATCATCAAAACATCTATTTAATTGATCAATATTTTGAACTGTAAGGCGACACTGAAGTACCGATTACTTAAACAGGCCGGTCATTGAGTAATTTATCACTATTGACAGAATGCAGTCACTATTCGTGCGTTGCAGATAGGATAACGAGCCTGTATTATGTAATGCAAGGTATGCTAAAACGAGAATAAGAATGTTCTTCAAGTTAATAATATATCTACAATTTTGTTTTTAAATTAACAGACGAGGAATGACGAACATTTCAATTCTGATCTTCCATAACTTTTCATTCTGATCTTGATTTAGCTCAAATATCTCTTATCAATAGGCCAACTGTCACTTACAGAAAAACTGTATGTTCTTAAGAAGAGGATTTTTCCATTCAAACTGCAATCAACCCGATATTCATCTAGAGCATAGGTACATATATGATTTTTTTTTTAAATTCTAAGTGACATGCACCAGGTAATCATAGGATTCTCTCAACCGAGATAAAAGTTAAGTATGTATACTAGACTGCCCCAAATGATCCGACTTTTGAAAAAGTTATACGCTGCCGGCTAAAATTGATCCTGGGCCTAGTACAAGATCTCATGCCAAATTTGGGCCAGATCGAACCACGGGAAGGGGTCACTCAACGAGCCTGAAGTTTGTATGGGATTTTGAGACATTTTGTTCGAGAGGAACATGAAAAACCAGTTTTTCGTCAATAACTTTTGTCCTCTTCGACCGATTTCTTTTAAAAAACGGGTTTTCTTAAAGTCTAAATTATGACAAATAATTTTAATAAATTAATTAATAAATTTTTTTGACTTTTTATTCTGATCTTGATTTAGCTTAAATATCTCTTATTAATAGGCCAATTGTCACTTACAGATAAACTGTATGTACTTAAGAGGATTTTTCTACTCATACATTCAACATTCCATACATACCGTCAACTGGGGCAACATGCAACAATTTTCAACTTCAATGGCTTCTAAAAAACTTATGTTCACAGTTAATCGTATCCTTTATGCATCAAAAGTTTTAAGGATGCTGGGGCATCAAATTGGCGTAGTTAAAAAAATTATTGGTTTCCCCAGCTATTTTTAATTTTCTAAAAACATGCGATTTTCACACTCTTTAGAAAATGGGGTAACTTGCAACAAACTTTGTTTTTAATGAAAGTCTTATGAACACGTACGAAAATTCATAGTTTTTAATATATTTGCGATGCCTTAAAAACCATTACGCATGACATCACCAATTGTAGTAGTTTTTGGGTCTGTAAAAACAAATTTTCACATTTTTTCTGAAAATAATGATGCTGCATACATTTAGGGGTTAAATAATACTACGAAAAATTCTACAAGCTGAAATCATAAAAATAAATGTTTGGATGAATGAAATTTAAATGTTTACAAACGCGTGATGCAAAACATTCATATTCCAGGACATGGAAACGAGATTTACAAGGTATTTCTTTGATTTGCATTTTGTTGCATTTAACCCCAGACACCTAACTGAATTTTAAAAATATTTATTTAAAAAAATTGGGTGATTGTTCGAAAAATATTTTCACACCAACAATGTTGGTATAACATGAGGAAACCTGTAAAAAGTTTGTAGGTAATTTTATCAAGCCGATCCGTCATACTGGGTAAAGTTTTTTTCGGCATCAAAAAATGTTAAAATTTGTACATTTATTGCTCGATTTTTCAAATTTTACATAAAAATAAAAAACTTAAGACAACTAGCTTAAGATGCGAGAAGTTATGTCATCATTATTTTGTTATCATTAAAAGATAACTTTATTACAACACATTAAATTAAAAATTGATTCAATGTAGTGTTATATAAATGATGCATCGAACCTCGCTGTTGCATGATGCCCCGTTTGACGGCATATGATTTTTTTTAAATTATAAGTGACATGCACCAGGTAATCATAGGTCATCATATCTTGTCAGATTTACTTCATTAAAATTTCAGTTAAATTTTGATCATACTGTGATACCCCAGTAATCATGAACACCAAAAACTAGTCAAAAAGCTAATATAAGCTTCTATCCAAAGAACTACTGAACCAATTTATACAAACTTAACACCATGCCAATAGGCGATGAAAGCGGTGCCGAATTCGGGTGATGGTTTTCCACAAGTTCAAGTGGGATGCAGCTTAAATTTCACCCAACTTTTGACAGATCTTACTTGAAGTCTCAAAAAAATGTTTTTTGTTTTACAAACCTATCTTAATAAGTTTAAGCATTTTGGGCTAGATAACAAAATGTAGGGATAACTTTTTTTTGGTCGTATATTTTTTTTTTTATTTTAATGTGATTTTCTAACGTGAACGGCACTAGTTTTGCACATTTAAGAATTTTTGAAATGTTTTAAGTTATGAAGAATTATCTTTCAATGAATCTGCACAAAAAACTGTTTACAGTTGGGCCAACTACCCAATTTAAAGGCAAAAATAAAGAGAGCACAATTCTGGAGCGAAAAATTGCGACATTTGGGAAAAAATATGTGGCCCTTATTCTGCGCACCCTTTCCTGTTTGTTGCTATTTCTGCCAATATAATATCCGGTTTTGGTAAGACAAACACTTAACATGATTTGAAGGTTTTAAAAATCATGTTTTAAGTCCAACAGAGTGTTGCAAATCGTGAAAAGTAACCAATTCAAGCCAAAGGTGTTTGAATCTTTTGTGGCACTTTCTTTCACGTTTTCATACAATTGGTGTAATATCACTTGCAGATGATTCTTTCATGAAGCCCTCTTACCTAAGTAGGGTGGGTGTGCATAGTTTCGCTATATTTATACTCCGGAAAACAATCTACTATCGTTACAAAATAATGCAATCAATATAAATTCAGTCAGTGTTACCACTTCCACTGCAAGACTTTGACATAATTTTAAATCTCAAACCGTTTTCAACATATATACAGATTCCACCGGCGCCGTTTCTGTTTCGGTCATTATGAATAAGATTAAAACCATCAATGCCAATAGCTGAGTCATTTACCGTTTCGTTTAACAAAGTTCGAACAATTTTTGAAAACTGCTGAACAATCAACGTGAAATTTTGGTGGTAGTCGTTTTTAAAACCGGGAATGGTTTTTATAATACTTTCAAACCCCTTCGAATACAAAAAGAGAGGGGTTCCCACAGAACGAACAAAAATTTGCTAAAATTTTAACAATTTTCGAGGGGTTTTTGTTGAAAATTTATAAACGTAAGCGTTTTGGCTTGAGATGAAATATTTGAATAATAAAAAATAAGATTTAACAAAATTAGATGATATATTCTATTGACAGAAGCTTCCAATTTTAATGAATGAAGAGTCTCATATTTACAGGGTCCGGCAATAGAAGTGCTACGTTGAAATAAACATATAAATTGATCAAAATAACAACTTTTTATTTCAAATTCATTCAATTTCTTTTGAAAAATTACTTTTTAAAATTCACTGGTATAGTTCGATTTGTTCGGCTTTGAGTTTAACCACTCGTCGCAGACGGTCGAGGAACGCATCGTATGAGGCCCGCAGGTATTCTTGTGATATTTTATCCCAGACTGCCACGAGATGTCGCTTTAGGACTTCCACACCTTTATGTTTCTTCGGCCTCTAACATACTCCAAACAGCGAAGTCCATAGGGTTCAAGTCTGGCGAACTCGCCGGCCACTCGGAGCTCGAAATGAACCCTGGAAAATGTTGCACAATACAAAGTTGGATTTTCTTCGCTTTGTGAGCCGGCGCCGAGTCCTGTTGGAAAACCCAATCCCAGGAACCAAAATGTCGACGTGCCCACGGTTAGACGACATTCTGTAGAACTAGTTCCCTATATATTTTTTTTTGTTTCGATTATAGTCGTTTTACCATCTTTATGGCATTCGCGACTTTATCAACGTTGCATTTGGCGGATCGTTATTGAAAAACTTATCCGGTACAACTGTGTTCGATGTTTACTCTTGGGCTCGAACTCGCGGACATCGGCTCAGGAGACAACAGACTTGCCAACTGAGCTATATCACAAGCCCAGTTCCCTATATGTATTTTGGTTGATCTTCGCTCCTTCAGGGACCAAAACCAGCGGAGTTCAGCCATCACGGGTGATTCCGGCCCAAACCATCACCGATGCTGGTTTCTGTCGCCGGGTGGCCGTCAGCAAGTCGGCGTAGCTTCATGATCTGTCTGGCAACCAAACTCTGTCGTTCTGCTTATTCACGAACTTCTGTATGGTGAAGAGTTTCTCGTCGGTAAACACGATATTCTTCAACCTTCCTTCCGCGGCACTCTTCAGCAGCGCCTTCACTCTTTTTACCCGTTCTTGTTTCTGCTTTACCGTAAGGTCTTGAACCCCTTGGATCTTGTAGGGCTTGGTCTGAAGTTTATCTTTCAGGATCCGACCGAGACTTCGATCCGATATGTTGAGATTCTCTGCCAATTTAGTGGCACTACGACGAGGATTTCTCTTAAGGCGCTTCTTGACGATCTTCGCCATGGCAGGTGTCACCACAGTAGGTCGGCGTGTCCCACCATACCGTTTTTTGACACTTCCTGTCTCCAGGTATCTTTTAACTGTACGGTATACAAAACTTCTGCACACACTTATATCGGACAGCTCACGAACTATGTCCTTCTGCCGTTTGCCAGCTAGGAACAAGGCAACGACAGCGCTACGTTTCTGCTCGAGATCCATTTTTCCGGATAACACCTGATTACAAAAGTAAAACTTACATCCAATGATAGCTACGACTTAATGTAAACAAAGCGACGAGGGGTCGTTCAATACTTTTTCGTGCGCAACGAAATAACTACTGTTGAAGTAATGTAGCAGTTCATTTGCGGGTGTAATAAATGTAACATTAACATTATTAACAAAACTAATGTCTTACTGTTTTCATAAATTTTGACACACTTTTCGATTACGTGCAATTTTGCCTGTATTTAAAAACTCAGCCCGCTTTAAAAAGTAGCTTTTTTTAATTATTTAAAGGGATTATTCATTGTATTGATTCTCCTATATTTTTTCTCTAAAGGGTGGCTCATCCTTCAAACCTTCAAGTTACGTTGGGATTCAAGACAATCTAGAACAGTGATTTTCAACCTTTTTAGACTCCTTGCCTCGATTTTTTAGGGCTCACCACCGCTAGGATTATTTTCGAATAATTTTCGGATAAAGTTGTACAGAAATACAACAAAAGTTGGCAGTTCTGAGCTTTTTATTTTTATTTTTTTTTTATTTGTTTTGTAGTTCTGAGCTCCTTCACCGCCCTCATGTAGGCTCTCAAACGCCACATAGAGGACGGTAGGGACAACTTTGAAAATTAATGATTCAGAAGCTCAGATGCTATGAGAATTTAATTTAAATTTAAATTTCCTTTAATAAAAATAATTTTAACATTCTTCATTTTTTCCAAGGAAGAAGTAGCAAAGCTCACCGGGTCAGCTAGTTTCCAATAAAAGCTTTCGAAACAGGAAAGTTGAGACGAAAAAAACAACTGTTTGTATCAAAGAAGATACAATTTTTTTTTTCGAAACGGGAAAAACGAAGATTTTGATATCAAAGCTAAATAAGTTAATAATATCTCGTTGAGATGGGCTTGAACAACAATTTTGATATGCTCTCCTGATCGGGAACTATTCATATCATCAGCTGAAAAACTAAGTACTTTTATAGTTTCAATATACCTAAGTATTACTAATGAGTTAAGTTGGAATGAGGTTTTCCATCTTTCAGGGCTGGTAGCGAGTCACTTTTTAGTCACTTGGTCACTTTTTTTGGGTCAGTCACTAAATAGTCACTTTTTTCATAATTTGGTCACTAAAGTCACTATTTTCCGAAAAATTGTCACTTTTATCACCAAAAGTCACTTTTTTCACCGAAAATAAACCAATGAAAGAGTAATTTGAATTGCGCGTGTTAATATTGACGGTAGTAACGGTAAATTACTTAATCAGTCAGTCAGAAATTTTTTTCGCCTCCGGCGGAATTTCGGCATGAATCACCATTGGCTTGAGGCATTTCGATCTAGGACATTATTTGACGTTTATGAATTGAAACTAACTTTGATTGTAGAATTTAATTTTTAGTTCAATCAACATTTTATATTGGAACTCAAAACTTGATATACAAAAACCCTATATCGTCTTTAAAATGGGTTTTTATTAAGATGTGTAACTAAGATTGAGATTGAAACGAACCATTTTTTTTAAATATTTTATGTCATAACAAATGTTATGTTGATATGAAATATTCTTAAAAAAAAACAATGTCATACTCAATTTTATTTCGTGTGTTTTGTTCTTCTAAATACTTAAAAAAAAGGTTTTAAAAATTTACACAAGGCCACAATTTTTTTTTTACATTTTTCTTAGATGCTATGAATTTAAACGATAATTTCAACTAATTTGGGTTCCCCGAATCTAAATATGTATGCAATATTTCTATCAGCTTTTGTTATTGAAATGACTTTTGAAAATAATTAAAAATCTTTAAAGAAGTTTCTGCACTTTTTTTTTATAAAAACTCAAATCAAAAACATTTTATTTAAAAATAAAAGTTTTATATGAATTGATGAGCTTTAAATAGAATCAAGTTTTTTTTACACTTTCTGCTGTGATGTCAAAAATACTTGTAATGACATTTTTCCATAATCAGTTATCTATCAATGTTTGATTTTACTAGTAATAAACTCTTTATCACCAAAACTAAATGTGTTCGGCCGAATTTGACAAAATTTCTAGTTTAGGACACTGTTTACCAAATCAATAATTTAAAAAAATAAGCATAAGGTTATAGTGAAACATGTTTATTGAAAAAAACTCTTCCTGAAATGTTTTTAAAAACTAATTTTTTTTCTTTCCGTATTGTTTTTTTTTTTTCAAATTTCAAATAAATTTACCGAATACTGTACAGTTTTTTTTCAATTTTGTAATCAACTTGCCAGATTTTTTTTTATCAAACTTTTTTAATTTTTAAGACATATTTTTAACAATTGTTTTCTTGTTTTTAAATTCTGAATTTTTGATAATAAAACATAATTTCAACCTTCTGTTCTTTCAGGACCCCATATTTTAATCAAAAGAGACAAAATACTCAGAGTTTGTAATTTAAAGCTTAAAAACCTGCGATTGAAAGTGTAAATACTTTTTATTAATATTTTTTATACGAAATCATGTTTTTTGGATCGATCATGATTTTTAAATTAATCTAAAAAGTTTGAAAAATTGTTCTACGTAGCAAATTTAAAAATAAATTTTAATACGCAGTGTTAACTAACTTTGTATTTGATTTGTGCTTTCAATGAGTTCAAAAGTTTTGAACTCATTATTTTTAATTTTACATCAGTTTTTATCATTCACGTCATTACTCATTTTCTAACATTTTTTTGTCAGTGTAGTTGAACATGAAGTTATTATTTAAGCTTCAAAAATGAAATTTTGATAACTGGAGGATTTTACTTTATTAAAGGTTTTATGTCTGGCTTATATAACTGGCACTTTTAAAACAATTATAAATATATTCTTCTTTTTATCAAATTAAATTAAACCATCTAACATTGAATAAATTCTGTTCAAAATTCATTTGTTATTCAGTAATCGGTAATTCACATTTTAAATCGTGATTAAATATTTTTTGTTCAAATTTAAAAAATACAGCGGAATTCCTCACTAAACTTCCAGTTGAAAATGAGGAAAATAATTCGAAATTTAGATGAATAAAATTTAACAATTAATATCATTTTAATAACATCTATTTATGGTAAGTTTTGTACAAGATTGAACATTTATTTTAGAACTCAGATTTTTTAATTTTAAATTTGCTAAGAAATTCTTTTGAAACTAATTTATTTCTTACTTTCTTGACTGATCGAAAATTTGAAACATTCATTGTAATATGTTACTTTAATTTGTCAGCCTTAGCGGGGAAAAGTGATGTCCTTTTTAGTAGGGACATCTAAAGTTTATGAAATTTTCTAGGTGGATAGAAGGTTAGATGAAAATGAAAGATGTTGAAAATGAGCGGGTAGAATTTATTTAGAAGCATATCATCACATATCAAATTTTTGTTCCTCACGGGCCTACTACTATGAAGCCCCACAAGGGAAAACTTGCAGTGCGGACGAACAAAAAGATGATATGTGATCGCTCAGATATACTCCCTTTAACTCGGAAACGCATCTATCGATGTTTAAGTCTTCTCAGTTTGTTATCTTCGCATTTGTTACATCCGGAGTTTGGATGCGAAACGGTACGGTCGATAGTCTGATAGTGACCTATCACCGATGCTAGGATGTCGTGTGTTATAGATGTAACTCTATCTGTATCTACCGCTTCATAGTAGTAGGCCCGTGAGGAACATAAATTTGATATGTGATGATATGCTTCTAAATAAATTCTACCCGCTCATTTTCAACATCTTTCATTTTCATCTAACCTTCTATCCACCTATAAAATTTCATAAGCTTTAGATGTTCTACATAGTCACAATTTGGTCACTTTTTTCGGTCCTCAAAGTCATCATTTGGTCACTTTTTTTTAAATTTTTGTCACTAAAGTCACTACTTTTTCATTGTCAAACCGCTACCAGCCCTGATCTTTAAAGATACTTTGACTTTAAGGTCGGTTTCTGAAGATAAAAATGGGGGACCAATCCCTGGAACCAAAATGTCGACGTGCCCACGGTTCGACGACATTCTGTATAACTAGTTCCCGATATGTATTTTGGTTGATCTTCAATATACCTAACTTTGACTTTAAGGTCGGTTTCTGAAGACAAAATGGAGGATTGTAGAGCTAGGTACAGTCAGGATCATGGAGACCCTTCCTCAGAAGGAATGTTGAATGGTAGGAACTTCGGACAACTCACATAAGACACTCCAAGGACCTCTTTGTGCCTTTAAAGTTCGGCATTGGCTACATTTGAAGCTTTGATTTTCATTGGTGTGAATAACCACGATAAAATGTGCATCCGAAATGGTAAGTGTTCGAACAAAGTCCTTGGAAGTGCCCGCTTAGTTTCTAGTAAGCTATTCACCCAAGAAATGCCACAACTACACATGGTTTGCCACGCGTGATAGCATAGAAGAGAAAAAAAAGTCAATCCAAATGCATGAGATGCATTCGGTTAGTCGTTTTTTCAATTCTCTATCAGAACATTGCGCCGCACCGTAGGCCAACGAATGTGTTGCGCTAATGTTTATCGTTTGGTTTGTGGTAATAAATCGATCGGTGGCAGTGTGGTTGGCGAATACCTACTCCTCAAATAAGGAGAAAAACCGACCAATAACATTGAACCACAAATTTCTTAGTGGGTACCTAGTTGGCCTCCACTTGAAGAATCTAACCTGACGTTCTGCTGATGTTACGCGGGCGCGGAAAATTATGTCCACTGCAGTTTAATTAGTGTGTTTCACTTTTTGAGTAGAATGAAACTCTTTTATACCCAATTAAGATTTGAATTATAAAACCCCTTAAAAATTGGTAATATACTTACATACCTACAACTGGGAAAACTAGAAGATATTTTGTTACTTTCAACAGGAACCAGTTGATAATTCCAAAAGAACCCGATACTGTACGATTTTATAGATACACTCTAATCGAACGGCAAAAAGAGCATCGGAAAAACTCAATCGTACGGGTGGAAAACCGGTTCACTAACTCAACCACCGAACGTTAGCATGGGTTCTTCTATGCCAAGTTTTTTCTTCGTTTTCGTATACATATGTAAACACAAATGGCATCAGAGAGCCCTAAGGTAGAGTGCAGTAATAACAGGCTCAACAAGTTCTGCACATCAGAAGCTTGTCTCAGCTCGTACAAATCTGAAGATAAAGCGGTGACCGAGACATTAGAAATAATTGCGCGGACTCGAAAACTATGCGGTTCAGCTGGGGAAGGCTTGGTTGAACGAGCAGCCTATCAATTGATTATACCAACCAACCATGGAAAATGATTAGGGGTACCTACAGTTGGATGCTGGATCTAGTTCTGATTCAATAGTCTGACCCTGAACGCATGTTCCTCCGATTGATGTCAAGACTGAGCCTATTACTTTCATTTACAAGTTCAAACGATCGGTACCAGCTTCAACTAGTTAGATTACGTAGAATGTGACCCTAGATTCCGTTCTACTTTTGATGTACCGTAAACTGGGGGAACTTTGATCAGCGGGATAACTTTGATCAACATGAAATTTTTGCAGATAATCATCATTAACTAAGTTTAAAGTTAAAATATCTGAAAACTGTTTACTACGTTTGAAAGCCTATAAACTAAGTTACAAATAAGCTAAATTTGGTTTTTATTAGAAGATTTTTTATATTACTTCAAATGTAATTTTAAAATCTTAAAATATCTTGGTTTTTGAAGGCTCACAAACAAACATCTCTCCTGATCAAATTTAAGCATTTAGAAGCAAATGGGTTGTCAAATGTGAAAGTTCCACTTTTTTCTTGGCTTGGGTTTAGTTTAAGTGTTATTTTTATGGTCATTTGATGATAATTTTTGGATATTGAAAAAAAAACGGTCATTTTCCATGAAAAAGCTCGTAAAGAAAAAATGGCTAAAAATCCTATCAAATGATTCAGTTTGAAGAAAAAAAGAACATAGGAACAGTTCGAGGACTCAGGGAATTGCATGAAGATAAAATTTCATTTGTTTTTGAGGCCAAAAAATATAAAAAAATGTTTATAATTTTTGCCTCTACATGTATGCAGCAACATTGTCCATCTTTTGAGTATCTTTGTTTTTGAAAGAAAACGTTGAAAAATTCAATCGAGTCCAAACAAAAAATACTTTTACCGATATTTTGAGCCATCTGTGCTAAATGGCATCAAAACAATAAATTTGAAGATGTTGAGATACGTTTAAACCAAAGTGATCAAAGTTACCCCGAAACTCGAAATCTGGTTTTGTACAAACATTTAATTATGACCACAAATGTCATTTGAATTTACTGCAATCAATGATTATGTTTGATACTCCTCACCTAAGTAAGGGTTTTAAAGCTTTTATGTATTACGAAAAAGCAACCCCTTCCAAAATATTCAAAAATGAATGAAAAAAGTGATCAAAGTTCCCCCAGTTTACGGTACTGTTGATTGTGTCTTCAGCAACAATTTAATTATTCTAAAATGGGAACTGATTTTCTACTTTTTTTTTAAATGTAGAAACATCTAATATATAAAGATGAGTTGGGCTATATATGTTTGTATATATATATTCACCTTATACAAATCCACACCGCTTAACCGATCAGCTTGAAATTTGGTACAGTGATGTAAACGGACATGAGAAAGGTCGAGGTAATAGTTTTGAGGCCATCCCACCTAAGAAAAGGGACCCTCCCATACAACTTACGTTTTTATTCCCACGAACCAAAAGTCATGACACCCATTTGTCAACCGATTTCCGTTTCCTTTGACGGGGTTATTTTCACCATCACAATGGGTCAGGCATTAGAAACGACCATCCAAAGTTCACGCGTACTAGAAAGCAAATCAAAGCTGGCTGAGCATAAAAAATTTGGAAGGAGAAATTTTGGCGGGTGTTTTTAAATTCTTCTGTCCAAAGCACGTGGTACCGGTGCGAGGCATTTGATTGCAATAATGAGCCTTCATTTAGAATTAAAAAAACTACTCGCCTGTTAGAAATATATTGAGAAGAACAGTGGTTGAGAATTGACTAGAATATGCAGTGTGTTAAGTATGGATACATTAATTCATGTTCATTATGAATTGACTTCTGCAGTTGAATCACTATTTGGACTGAAAACTTATGTTCCAGCTTTTAGGAACCATCCATTTTCATATTATCGAAACTCCTCATAGGGAAACAATTAATAAAACTGAGGGTTGTAAGTTCAAGGCTGCGATCTCAACACTTTATGCCGTGTAGGAATTTAATTTACAATAGGAATTAGACAATTAAACTTTCATTTTATGCAAAAAATTTAAACCAAATCCAACGCACGAGACTTTTAGCACATTGAAAACATGCAGAGGAAGTCTTTTTTAAGGTTTCAGCGGGAATCTATTTTGAAATTTCTAAGTACAAAATAAAACTTAAATGGGTATTCTCTATCTTCTCAACCGACTTTTACATAACTTCCCGGTAAATTTGAATCGGCAGAGAGGTAACTCAAATCGCCAGAGGGATCGTAACGATCTCTCTGGCGATTTTGCATCATCACATCGTTAGAGAGGAACACACCATACGCGTGCCTTGGGTGAGTGCCACGAATTAAGCTAAGACACGCCCTCCAGAGAAACACACGAACACAATCCGAATCGTGTTTGTATGTTTCCCTCCGAGACGCATGTTCGCCTGCCTGAGAAGTCGACAGCTACGATTGAAAGCACACACGGGACACGGGGACAAAATGCGACCACACCGTACGAGTGTACGATTCAAACTGATTTCGCATGTACGCATTCGTATTTGTTGCCTCTAGGTATCTCGGCAGGACAAACCGAATGAAAATATTTGCGTTCTTTCTTGGAGTGTCGCCGAAGTTAACCGTTTTATTCCAAGTTCGGAGACTCAACTCTCATTTTTTTGCATGCTCTGTCGATTTCTGAGAGGACGCGCTTACTGGGTTATAGCTCTGAGAATCTTGTAATATAGTTTAAATATGTTTCTCAAACAATGTTCACTTACAATAAAATACTTCAGTTTTCCGTTATTCAAAGTCTAAGGCCGATGACATAGTGAGTGCGAATCGTCGGAAAATTTACGGACGCAGTCTATGCGAACTCGAGCGGTGGAACAAATTGACATCTACTTCGCCGCGGTAAGTATGTCAGGTTTATGCGATTCACATACATTTTCATCAAATGTGGTTCACCGCATTGAATCGCATTCGCCGCATCGCATCGCATCATCGGCCTAAGTATAAAATGTCATCGGCCTAAGTAAAAAAATCCGAAAAATCATGCTTCGGGAAAAAAAGACTGTATCTAAAAACACTAAAGTTAGAAGCTACACGTTGCACATAAGGATATATTTTTTTGAAATTTCTTAAGATTATGACCACAAAAAATGTAAAAAAGTGGTGATAAAACCGTACTTTTCAATCAATGAACCGTTAAAATTGTTCAAGATACCAGATAAATTTTGAAAAGAGGGAAGTTGACGTAATTTGGCACATTTTCGCATCTTTAGATTTTCAAAATTGGCGCTTTGCAGCAAAACCTTTTGACATGCAGCGCCAACTGATTTTCACTTACGGTACTAACAAAGGGATGATGATAGCTGTTTTCTAACATGGCAATAAATATAAATTGTTTTCAAAATTAAGTTTTTTGCAGAACCTGCTTGATTTCGGAAAATAAAACTGGTTAAATCGAGCAAGAAAATCTTCAATTTAGTAGTTCTAATGTTTTGTTCATTAGGAAATATAATACTCAATTTTAAAATCAATTTTGATTTTTTGCAATCAACAACAGGCTTTTTCGTTAGAAATCATTTTGATAAATGTGCAAAGCTTCTTTGGGGATTCTACCCGACGTTTTCACGCAAAAAGGGTCCAGTTTTGGAAGAAAAATCAGGCCAATAAAACATAGAATAGAATGTTAAAAATATTCCAGTTTATTGGAATAACGTCAACAAATTTCAATTTTTTAATAAAACATAAGGTTGATGGTAGATTCCTTACGATGTCAACTTCGAGCACTTGCCTTCAATTCTTTGGATCAGTTAGACTTTGGAAGAGCAGACTATTTTTCGCGATCTGCGATAAGCAATCAAAAAAGGCAGTTAGTTTTTTGGCTGAGCTAATTTCTTCTTTATATTTCTTCAAGTATCTAAAATATACAGTTTCATAAATTTATATAAACTGATCGATGTTTGAAAAATTTTACCTGCAAAGAAATCGTCATCTTCCAAATACTTGAAAATAATTAACTACGAACGGTTTCTAGCAAGACAATAAAAAAATTTCCCACATTCCGTGTTTTGATTCCGAATGTTAAACAGGAAACTTGATATCTCCGGGACTTCAATTTGTTTCAAATTAGAACGGCGCGGTTTTTTTCTTCAGGAAACTAAAAATTACCAGAGATATAAGAATTAACTGGTTTTAGAAATTATTAACAATTAAGTACATCACTTTTTCTTACCTTTTTAACCAATTATTTCTTAACTAACATCGCTTCAAATAACAAAATTTTCCAAACTTCTTTTCTGTTTTGAAAAAAATACTATGAGGAATGACGTTTGAATCGAAAACGTCATCATTTTTAATCGCAGTGCCCTCTGAGAGTCGTTTCTAGCTACAAATCGCCAATACGAAACACAGAATTTTTGACGAATTTTCAAAGGTAGCTGTTTTTCAACCTTTTTGTCAATTTGCAATTTCTCAGATTTTCTTGCGCTTAAATTCAACTTTGCACTGGATTTTGAGTATATTTACGATAGATTTTGGCAATAAATTTATATTCTATAGAAACTAATTTCATACCGATTCTAGTGGTGGAATTACATAAGTGCTGAAAAACTTTAGCTTAATTTATCTGGTACGACTTAAGCCATTTTGACGGTTCATTTATTGAAAAGGACGGTTTGTACACCACTTTTGTTTACAATTTTTTGTGGTCATGATCTTAAAACATTCCAAAAAAAAAAATCCTTATGTGCAACGTATAGCTTCTAACTTCAGCTTTCTTGGACACTAAGTGAATTTTTTTTTAACATTCCGTAGCTACAGTCTTTTTTCCGAAGCAGCCTGAATAATTTCTGAGGAACATATTTGAGTTACATTACGACAGTTTCAAAACTATATATTCTGTAAAAATCGGTTAGGAAACAAGAGAGATAAATTGGTTTTAGTCAGGAGTGTCAAATTGACACTCCAAGGACTGAAACGGGTAAAAGTTTCAGGGACGGATGAGGGTAAAATTTAAGTTTCAATTTTTATGGTCTTCAGAAAACGTCCTTAAAGGCAAAAAATCCTTAAAACATGGGTATTTTGCATCAAAGATAACACATTTTATTGAATTCGTTTTGAAAAACTCTTGCTTGATATGAATTCAGATAGATTGATAGCTCATATTGAAGTAACAAAAGTGCTTGGTTTCACAGACCACAGCTAGTTACTTGAATAGTTCATAAAAAAATCGGTGATATTTTAACTACATATATATTCATGAAAAGATCAATAAATTTTGATGAAAAAAAATGCCATTCTATTCAGTTACAATCAATTCCAACCGATAGTGATGAATTAATCATGAAGAGACTGATAGGGTGACCAATTCCAGTATTAAACCATAGAATTTAACATATTGAGGACCAAATCCGAGGTTTATCGACTTTCAACTCACGCTTTTTGTCACACTGAGCAAAACTACTCTGGAAAGTTAACTTTAATTTTTAAATAATATTTTAAGAAATCAAATACAAAACTTCAATTCGATAGAGAATTTGAAATCTGCATATTTAATCCATGATGTTGAAATAATTTCTGAAATCTCTCGTCGATGTTTTTCGGTTTCGGAAAATCAATGAATTTCCAATGAATTTCGGAAACCAAAAACTTTTTTTACTTAAAATGAATTTTTAAATCAGCCAAAGACATAGTGAATTATTATTATTTTCACCGGGATGTTCATGCCATATTTTTTACCATTTTGTCTTTCGGCTTAATGGTTCAGACACCACAAAAATTAGAAAAAAATGCGTTTCATGTTCGTCTTCGGCTGTTTGAATGCGATTGGCGAATGCTTGACTTTGAAATTCTATTGGCTTCACACGACTGAGGGACGAGTAACCGGCTTACAAAGAGGAACCCGAAGGGGAACAGTCAAATAAGTCTGAAGGACCTAAAGTCTTCACAGGCACAGCTTCACGCCTCATGACGATGACGGATTGCAACCCTGGCTGCGACTTCGCTCTTTGTACCTGTTTTAGCTTTTGTTCTACCGGAAGTTCTGGTCTTTCAGGATCTGCCAGTGCTTTTGATCCGGTATATTAAAATCTATTTCCAATTTAGTGGTACCTACTAACGAGCCTATAGTAAACATTTCGAAAGGGATCAGATGGCGCCTCTTTGTTTACTATAGTCTCTTTTGTACCTACTATGTCAAGGAATATTGATATATTGATCGTATATTGATCGGATAACGAATTATGTCTTTCTGTCGTAACCCAGCGTTAAACTAGGCAATCAAAGCACGGCGTTGAGGTTCGATGCCTTTTTTCCAAAAAAAAAACTTGATTACTAATTTAACTAACACAAGACATAGTTTCATTTCATTTTTTCGGTTTTGTGTTATTAAACCATGTGAGTAATTCTTTTGAGATTGTTGTAACTAGATTAATCAGAACCAAACCATTACTTTAAACAAGCGCAGGAATAAAAAATCCTACGAAAAATAATTTGTATTATACCTTGATGTATTCAGTAGTTTGGATGGCCCAAGTGTAAGTACGCGCTGAATAAATAGTACCATAGATTCATTGAAATGGACAACCACGTCCGACGAACTATACCTGTGCATATATTGAAGCAGCTCTCCCATACTCGAAGTGCATCAGTGATGCTAACTAACTACATTACCTCATCACATTTCCGTACGTATTTATGTAGCTAGGTACAGCATTTCCACGTGATAAATCATGTGCCGCCGCCCTTCAAGATTGATGCATCAGAACATTTCCTCGAACGCATCGCACCGCAAAATCGTGATTTGATTAAATAACAACGCGACGCCATCCGCAAATACATATGCTTGACGATATTGGTATTGCACTTGCCTTTTTGTTGGCACAGCAGCAGCTGTTGATACAAAGCAATGTTTATAAGCCAATATTTTTATCCAGAATAGACAAATATCGTTGATCCCAAATTACAATTGGAAAAGCGTATATCCCTAAGCTATTTAAGAATTCCATCGAAAATATTTACCTTCAAAAAAGTTTTATTAGGGTGGTCCAAAATGGTCCGTCAGCCGACAACTTCTTCAATTTTTCACAACGATGCTTTATGCTTTGGCAAGTGTGTAACAAGGTGCTCTTTTCGGCGTTAATGACAAACCTATTTTTCTCCGCCCACTGTAGAATGTACGGTTTACTCCTAATTGTAGACTTTTACGACAAATTTACGCCAAGCAACAGGAAGTCGTCTACATAAATTAGATAACTAGAACCGATTTGTTTCTGGGAACGAATTCAAACACATCATTCATCACAAAAAGAAAGAGTGTTGGAGATAGCACTGATCCTTGCGGAACTCCGGTTTCTTGGGCCGGTCTGTAGAAAACGCACCACCAACTGATACGCAAAATGTTCTGTCCCTAAGTAAACTTCTGACTACTTGGTATATCTGGTATATCCCTCATTGGACCATTTTAAGCTTTCAGGATACCCGGTCTCATTGTTTGATCAAAAGCTTTTGAAATATCCAGCGAGACAAATTCGGATTGTGAATTAGCATGTCGTTGTTTGGACAGCGCGTCTTTAAGTTGACTTTTAGGCGGCTTTTAGTACCTGTGCCACTTCGAAATGGATGCTGGTTTGGCAGTTATATGTTGTTTTTGGAAGGAGGGGGTAACATGCCCGATCTACAAGAAGGGCGACAAATGAGACTGCGAGAACTACCGAGCGATCACTGTCCTAAATGCCGCCGCCTACTCCGCCGCCTAACGCCACAAGCAAAAAGATTCGTGGGAATTTACCAGGCCGGCATCGACTTCAAAGCCGCATACGACACGATCGACCGTGACGAGCTTTGGAAGATCATGGACGAGAACGGCTTTTCAGGGAAGCTGGCCGAGCTTGCTTGTCCAGTAATAACAAGGTCACGATCGACGACGACGAGCCAAGATAGACTTTGTCTATCTTGGCTCACTGGTGATCGTAGACGACGCCACCAGCCGTGAGATCCGGCGGCGAATGATCAGCGGCAGTCGTGCCTACTATGGACTCCACAAGCAACTGCGATCGAGGACACTTAGGCCTTGCACGAAGTGTAGCCTGTACATGACGCTTATTAGACCGGTTGTTTTATACGGGCACAAGACATGGCTATTGCTTGAGAAGGACCTGAGTACACTCGGAGTATTCGAATGACGAGTGTTAAGAACCATCTTTGACGGCGTACAGGAGAACGGAGCGTGGAGGCGAAGGATTAACCACGAGCTCGCGCGACTCTACGGCGGATCCAGTATCTGCTGTCCTGCAAAACAGATGTTTGCTACGAATCCACTAGGAACGAGACGAGCAGGGATGCAACGAGCAAGGTGGTTAGACCATGGGGCGCGTAATCTGGTGAATGTGGGATGCCCGAGATATGGGAGAACGGTTGCCATGGACCGAGTGAATTTTGGGAATTTTGTGCACCAAGCTATGTCGTCATACGGAAAATTGTGAAAATAAAAAAAAATCTTTTTTTCCAAGAAATGTAGTAGTCTTCTGTTCACTATTCGTCGTAAATTTTTGCTAGACAAGACGTTGGAGCAATTGGTTAAATTCCCCTGGTTTCGGTATTAGAACGATAACGCTTTTTCTCCGTTCCAGTGGATATTCGTTGCCTTTATTCGTTGCCAAAGAATGTTAAAAACTTTCCACAATATTTTTTTTTTGCTTTTGGAGGCATATATTGAACCATGCTGTACGTGATATCGTCCTAGCCCGATGACTTACCAAAGCATTCGCTGAGCGCTTTGGTCAGTTCTGTTCCTAAGAAATCTATGTCCATGTCAATGTTTTCTGGAATTGAAGGTGGAGGCGAACATTCAGATGGTTTTCGACGGACGTTTCTTGGCTATACTCCATTTTTCGGATGCTACTACTTACAAAAGAGTTAAAAAAAACCCAGGTGAGCACTAACTCAGTGCCACTAAAAGCTGTTATCGCTTTTTATGAATTTGACAGCAGTTAGTACACAACTTTGTTCCTACCAGGATGAAAAAATACGCTTTAAACTTATGTTGCGATACTTAACCCTTACCCGTCCCTGAGATTTTTACCCGTTACAGTCCCTGGAGTTTCAATTTGACACTCCTGACTAAAACCAACCCAGCCAACATGAAATCGTAAAAGAAATCATCGCCGAACTCGTATATAGATTCAACTCAAATCGGAATCGTAAACGTGTTGACTTAAAATTCGACCATATCGTATATTCATCGTAAAAGATGTTTAAATCAAATGAAATGCGACTATATTTACGAAATGTTGGATGAAGTCGTATTTAGTTCGACCGATGTCAAATGAAATCTTATTACCATCACATAAGATTTCTTAAGACGCATTTTATTAGAACATCAATTACTCTCGTATCGAAATCGTAAATGACTTCAAATAAATTCATAAAGAATACCACGTAGAGTATGGTGGGGTAAAAGTACGACCTTAGTGCTATCCTATTTTTAGAAAAATTTGCCGGTTGTTTTCCATAAAAACAAGAACAGCATTTGATTCTCCAGACTTTTATCTCTCTTCTACAAAATTACGAAGATAATCGGTCGACGCATTTGATAGCAGTAGTGAAAATGTCTAACTGCTATCGAAACGTACTCTTACCCCACCTCTGGGGCAAAAGCTCGAATGATGTGGGGTAAAAGTACGACCATTCAAAATTCCACAATTCTGCATGAAGTCAACAGGAAAATTATTTTGTATTAATCTCTGCTTACAGCAGCAGTATCTTTGTTCGCTTCTGATACAAATCCTATACATCGGCAAATAACCTGTGCAAATTTGGTGTTCTCCACTAACTGTCCATATTCAGCAGGTTTTCGAAATCCAGTTCTAATCGTATTTGAGCAATTTTTCGCGCTAGCAAGTCTTGAAGAAACAAAAATATGTGCTGATGTTTCTAGAGGATTTAAAAAAGAAGGTAAAATTTTTCGTTAAGATTCACTCCAGAAGACCCTTCGTACTTTGCCCCATTTGCAGTTCGTACTTTTGCCCTTCAAGGTTTCTTATGATTCACAGTTTATTGTGATGAATAGAGAAATAGTAATTAAATTCTTTTTTCGGCATTTGATAGTGATTAAAAACAACTAAAAAGACTCATTAAAACTTTCATTGAAAGCCAGACTTTTGATTACATAAACATGTTTGCCGTTTTTTGAAATATTACATCATTCAAGCAAAAAAGCTACTTTACCTCATTTTTCGGGGTAATTTCAACTTCTACGAAAAAAAATTACGGCTGGTTGTTGGAAGTTCAAATCACTATCAATCCACGCCAGAGTTTTGAATTTTACTGTTCTCGGTTTGTGATAATCCCAAAACGTTCTTTTACCCGACCCATACTTTTACCCCACCTTACTCTAAGCGTCGTTTTTCGTATCTTTTGTACATAGTATAGAATGCCACATTAAGAGTCAAATTAACAAAGCCACATAAATTATGCCAAGTGTAATTATAATCGTATAACCGGTCACTTTACCCACGATATAAATTCATTTATTGATATCGAATCAGACTCGTATTACTGGACACATACGCCCACATCGTAAATCAAAACTTCATCGTATATCAAGCGGACATAAAATAGCACGTGTGTTCGAAATGATGCATTTTTTTATCGGCCTGAAATTTATCCACTGAATTGGAATAATGTGTGAGTTGAAGCGACTAAAGTGAACATAGGATAAAATTAAAAAAGTAAAATTAAGTTTAGAGAAAATTAAGCTGAACTAATTCAATTCACCATTAGTTAGCTGTGAATATAGGCTGTTAACATTATAATCAATCATAAATTATCTTTTAATTTTTCAGATGACGTGAAGTTACTATTCGGCGAGCCCAATTAGGATTCAATAAGACAAGCCTTCACAATAAGTAAGTTGCTGAGTATATACCTCTTGACGTCAAGGAATCGAGCGCTTCCGATTGTTCAGTTGCCCGGGCATTTCGGTTGAACAGCCGATAGACTTCGAAGAAGGAAGCGACAAAGATCGGTGGAGCCGTCGGGAACTCAGCGAGCGCAACAAACAATATTTTGATGTGTATTAATTTTTTGTTGAATAAAAATCAATTGAAATTATCAGGAATCCGTATTTCTTTCTAGAATCGTATTTCAATCACAATAATACACATAATATGCTACATAAAGTGGTTCGTTTTACGCACCATATCGTACAAGACATCATTACAACTCGCATAAGGTGTCGCTTAGACAATCAATCGAGTATCAATTACTTCACATCGTAAAAGAGTACAGCACACCTCCTATAGAATGTGACTTAAGTTGTCAATCGATGTTCAAAACTCTGAACATCGTATAACAGCGTAACACACCTCGCATAAAGGTTGACTTAAAACGGCAATTTATCATCAGATCGCTTCAAGTCGTAAAAGGTTAAAATATACATCGTATAAAATGTGGTTGGAACTGTCAATCATTCCATCATCGTAAATGTGTATGAATCGAATGGTATAATGTAACGTACAACATTCCACCAATGTGACATAACGTACCAAAGCAAATCAATCATCGTAACAACATCGTATATTGTATTGTCGAAGTCGTAAACCAGAAAATCATCAAATCATGTACGTATATCGCCTCCACTTTTGGTAGGTATATGCTTTTTTCTAACATCATATACGATGATTATTACCAGCATAGATGTACGTATATCTTTTGATATACATACCAAATTGTTGGCTGGGAATATATCTCACTTGTTTCCCAACCGAATTTAACAATATTTATATCTTCGAAAACCTCGTAATAAAACTCAAATATGGTTTCAGACATTATTCCCTTACAACACATCAGTTTTCCGATATTCAACTCAACTTCATTTCAAAACTCATAAACATCGTATCACCACCCCTAGAGGTGACAGAACAATACCGGACAAAACAATCGAGTTCAGAACGCCAAAATCTACCAAAGTTTTTAAACATAGGCTCCGAAATGCTTTTTCCTTGAGAAACCAATTAAATTCTTCGAATAAGTTTTTAAAACGTTAAGATGTTTTTCTTAAAAAAAAAAAATCCTTTAAAATTGTTAAAAAAACTCACCATTTTCAGCTTCATATTTTGTTTAAATTTTCAAATAAATTTATCGAATATTATAGATTTTTTTTTAGTTTTATCGCATGTTTTAGCCATTTAAAAAAAAATCAGGAATGCTTTTAATAAGTTTGATTTTGTTTTTCAATCTTGTATTTTTGTGTTTTAAAAAATAATCTGACAAAATATTCAGAGCCCAAAATTTTAAACTACAAAACATACGCTCAAAAATAAAAAAAATCATTTACTTATTTTTATTGTTTTTTATCATCTTCCAACAATTTTTATAAAAGCGTGTCAAAGTTGCTGAAGTTTCGAAACCCTAATTTTAATTCACCCAGAATACTGTAGAAATAATTATCCAAACATCTTTTTACACTCAACACTTGAAATTTTAAATTGAAAATTTTTTTTTATTGGTGTAACTCGAAAGAATGATTATGGTAATCAAAAACCTTATGACCCTTAAAGCCTCAATTTAAAGTTCTCTATATCAAATCATAACTAATGAAGTCTTAAACAAAGCTTGATCTAGTAAACACTAGGGAATTTGCCAATCTAGAACCCTGAGCTCAGGTTTTGGAATTTGTTGTGAAAAGTTATGGGTGCATTTCAAGACAGCAAAATTAAATGGAAGTGTGGGCTTGAAAAATCCACGTAACACACTATCGGAAACTAATCTTCGAAAACCACCTTTTATACGCCCAACTCCGAAATCTAAAATTACAGTAACCAATTTCAAATTAACATTGTGAAAAAATGTACAGATAAGTTTTTTTTAAATAAAATCAAATAAAAATATGTAGACGGCTATTGAAAAAAGTTTGTTCCCAATTTTTTTTCCAGCACAAGCTAAACTATTCTCCTCCTTCTCAATGAAATATTGATCCATTTACGGCACTGCGATCAATAAACTTATTAACGGTGGTGTCTTTTAAATTTTTCAGGTACACCGATGACAGGTTAGTTTTGAAATACGGAGAAAGCAGAGCAGTATCTCGGGAGAACGAAAGTGTGACAAACCGCATCCATTCACCGCCGTAGATTGGGAATAAAAAAATCTGACACTGGCGGAACGACGGCCCGCAATTGATGCAACACTGCTGCGTACAGTTTGTTGCCCCCAAACATTACCGGGAACAAAGCCCGCTGCAGTCAGTTCTCGCGAGCGACCAGAAAAACCTGCCGGTCGAAGTGCAGAAAGAGAACGACGAGAAAAAAAAGGGGCGTTCAAACATCTCTTCTTCGGTGAAGCCTTCTCGTGAACGACGACGACGACGGCGGCACAGAGACGGCCAAACACTTCCGATCATTCCAGTTTGCCCTGGGAATCCAAGTTCAACGAAAGTGCATCGGGTTGACTCAAACGTTAGTGGACCATGGCAAAAGACGTCGAGTTCCAGGATATCGTGTACACAGTTAACGTCAAAAAATCTTTCAGTAAGTACCGTTTCAAACGATGATAAATTTTTATTGTAAGAGGAAAACGAAAGTTCATGTGTCACCCCGTTGAAAACTAGCAGCTGCAAGGCAGTCAGTTTTGTTCTGAGTAATGTCCATTCTATAGTGTATTACCTACATATGTTAAATATATTCCCGCTATACTCCGGTATGTAGCGTGACAAAGAGTTGAATGACTGCAATCTGCAGCAGCGCATGGGAAGTGGCGAGGAAATGAGAAGAGAGGGTCAAGTGGGCCTGAGCTCACAACAACAAAAAAAACTGAAACAGTGAATGTGTAATTCATAAATTTTAGAAGTTCAAGAAACATAAATGAATGTATCGATTATGAGTCATTACAAAAGAAGTAAAATCTACTAAGAGGAAGTAAGCTGGTGCATGAAATACGTTGAGTAACATAAGAAGTATACGATAAAAAAGTGATACCTACAACATCTAAAGTGAAAATGCAACTCAAAGAGCAAATATGCGGTTGGGAATAAAAAATAAATAAATTTGTGATTAGCACATCTTGCCATCAATGATACCTGACTGTTTTTTTACTTTCTGGGAGGAATCAGCAAAACATTGAAATCTTTTTGCAGAATGCTTGCGTATAAAGTGCTTTTCAATCGTAAGGGTTCTTTAAGCCAGCGGCTTAGAGGTTAGAGCGTGAGATTTCTAAGCCAAAGGTCATTAGATCGAATCTCGAATAATGCCCAGTGTGGGCAAAACGCTCCACTGCGATATCTAGCTAGATATACACTTATTTTAAGAATTCTTTACGTTATTCCCTTCTTATCAACAGTAGAAACCTTTTGTACAAAAAATTAGCATCAAATATGTGACAAATCACTGAAAAAATCCAAAAATATTTTTCAAGCCATATTCCTTGCAATTTGTGCCTTGACTTTCGTCAGAAGTTACGGCATCTATCAGCAAAAAAATTACCTGACATCTGTTACAATGATGAACATTGGTCTCGAAAATCATCATAAAATTAAAAATTTCATTATTAAATTATTTTTTTTATTATTTTGTATGATTTTTAATAAACATCTCTAGGAAGGGCAAAACGCGCCATGTCCGTTTATCTTTAAGCATGTTTCATATTTGTTTAAATTTATATGCAGTTTTATCACAACAATTTTAAAGATATTTATATGTTGTATTGGAAAATATAACTTGAATAGAAACGAATATATTTAAAATTCCTAAATTTGATATAGATTTAATTAACTATTCACAAGAATTTCAGTATATCTGGCAGCACTGTGCGTAGCAATACATTTTCCCATCTGTGAAGTAGAATAGAAGTGTTTTTACCTGGCAAACACTTTCGGAGGCACTGGAATCAATAAACACTTATTAAACGTTAAACGGCGCGATTGGGTACACACATATGCGCATTATGCCCCTACTGAATCTGAAATCCAATTTTTAACCTACTTTTCAAACTTCATTAAATTTGTGGCCTTTTTTGACCTTCCAGTTATTCTAACTATCAGATTTAAACAAAAAATAAACCAAACTTTCAACTTTCAAACACAATCGAAAAATAAAGTTAATCTTTCCAAATGTACTCTAGAACAAGGCTTTCTTCTTAATGTGGGCATTATGCCCCCTCTTCCCCTACATAGTTATATTCCTTCTGCAGTTTGGTGGTTTTAGCATTTGAAGCATGCTAGCTGCCACTTGTGGAAGTTAGTTCCCTTGAGTACAGAGATATGGATGAATCTTTTAACCTTCCAAAGCTGTTCGGGTCAATATACCCGAAACGCACATTCAGATCTGCTAAGCAAAACGATAACAGGGAGTCATTTTTTTAAGTAATTTTTCTTCTACCGGAAAATCCGGGATATCAAGAAAGAAACACTTTTATGCAGGAAAGTTGTCAGAATTCATAATGAATAATATAAAAATAAAATTGTGTTTCGTGAATTTTTTTTTCATTCGGAACCAACGACAGATAACTTGGTAAAATATATCTACTTAATTTTGAAATATTTAGAAACTAGAATTAATTACCAACACATAATATCATCAAAATCGATTAACATTAGCGGCCAGAGGAACGCCAACAACCTGACAATAAGTTAGTAGAAAGTTGGTAAAAAATGCTAACAAAATGGTAATGTTACTAAATTTACAATAAAATTACAGTTTTCCACTAAAGAAGACTACAAAAAACAGTCGGAACGTCAGGACAGTAAAAAATAACAATCGTTTTTAATAACAAAAATTGACTAAAAACCGTTATATTATCAAAATTTAAAAAAACAGTTTTTTATCGAAGTTGCAGTGTAAAAATTTTCAATACTAAACAGTAAAATATATCTTTTGACTATTGGGAACTAACCAAGAATGAAAGTTCTAGTGCTCTTCTTCATATTAGGATTTTCTTCTTGTTTTTCAAGTAGCAGCCAATGCCTTTTGAAAGTTCATCATGTCGACCGTGGTATAGTTGGCTAACGTGCAGTTGTACTGAAGCGGAGATTGCGCATGCAAGTCCCGTCAGTGAGGCATTGTACTTTTTTTTTAAGATTCATGATATTTACGGCTTTCTGTCGAGGTGACTACACCCAAAAGAATAAAGAAATTTTTTCTACGGGATTTTTAACGTAAACTATGATTTTGTTGCATAATATCGATTCTACGTGTGTTTTTAGTAAACACAGTGTGTAACGGAAGCCCTGGTAGTAACGACTTTACTTCCACATAATTGTTGCATGAATTTCACGTAAAATCTAAGTGAATGATCCGTTTTGTGCGTTTGTCTCAAGCGTGTGGTTGTAAATTCTTATTAGAAAAAGGAATTGTCAGCCAACTGATTTCGTTAGCTATTGTGAAATTTTTGTGTCTAATGGAACTGTGGATTCAGCTTTGTCTTTTTGGTAAGTGATCTTGATCAGGAGAGCATATCAAAATAATAACTCAAACGTATCTCACCAAGATATTAACATCTGATTCAGTTATAATTAGGTAATACAAATTTTCGATTTTAAGTTTCTCCAATCTGAATTATATCTTATTCTGATTGACAGACTTGAATGGGGTTGAGCTAATTTTCAATGATCAAGATTTTTTTTCGGATAGTCCTAAAATTAAATGATTATATCTTATTTTAATATACGTACAACTTTTCTGAAACACGGACATCGAAGTCATCGGCCCAAACCGTACGTTTATGAGTTTCGCTCAACAGATTCATAAAATTGAACCCAAGTTTTGGGAAACCAAAAATGGGGCATGGTTTTCGCAAATTATGTGGGTTATTGACATTCCACTAGAAAATTTTCTCGAAGCACTCATATCTTGATAAGTTATAATTGTGATAGGTTTTGTTCTGCCCAATATCAAACTATGCTATCTGAACGAGATATAATCTTGTAAGGAGCATATCTAAAATTGATATAATTTAGCTATGATCGCATAGATTTTTTAATATAATTTGAGATATTTTAACATCCTACGAGTACTGAATAATAACTCATTTAGATAGGAAAAATATTAGTATCAAAATATCTCATCTTGATATAATTTAGTTTTTCCCTCCTGATCGGGATATGATCATTTATGATGCTTATGATAATCATGAATTTATTTTCGTTTTTCATCCCCTTTTAGCAATGGACACAACTCATCTTTCGTTGAACCTGGTGACGATTGCTCGTTTTTTAGTTGGACTGTACGGAAACGATGTTCAACAGAACATATGAACGCAACAAAGGTGATTTATTTTTTATTTCAATAATAGTTTTTCTTTGATTAAATCATACTTTTAAATTTTTGCAGGATTCCATAAACCAAGCGAGCTGCAGGAATTGAAGGAAAAGTGATAAAATTGGTGTGAAAATAAAGTTTATTCTCAATTAAATTTGGTTTTATTTTTTATCATAATAAACAAAATGAAAATACAAAGTAAAAACAACATTAATTTCATTCATATACTAAAAATATTCTCAGTAGCTTTTACAAATACACGGCGTAGAACGTACTAAAAATTCACGTAAATTGTGGGTGAGTTCCATGAATCACGAATTCTTATAGGGACGCGTTTACGCATTTTTTTCGTAGCATTTACGTGAAAATCATTTGGATAAAAATTATGTAGTTTTTCACGTAGCCGCTACGTGCAGATTATTTTGGGTGTACCTTTTTTGATAGTCGCTCCACATTTTGAACTCTACCAATGGTATCTAATGTAATCCCCTACTTCAATCAAATTGAAAAAAAAAACAGGGAAAACAGGCTTGTTTTCAAAGATCAGGGAAAACTTATGGCTTAAATCATGTTGTCAAACTGAGCTTCGAAATATAAGGCAAATCCTGAAAAATCAGGCACATTGGCTTCTCTTGCGATAGGCAAGCCCGAAGCATTCGACTATGTGCGTACTCAGCTCAAATCCCTGCTTTGTCTGCTTTTCAAGAGTTGTGCAAGTTTGAAACAATACATGGAAGTTTGAGTTTAAAAGAAATGCAACCTTGCATGCAAGTACTTGAGACCAAATTTAGAAGTTTTTTAAAAATTGTTTTTGAATGCAAAATCTAAAAATTTTTGAAGAGAAATTTGAGTTTTTTATTCGGATAAGCAAATAATCTGAATAAATCCGGGCAAAATCCGAGAACTTTAAAGCAATATCCGGACATTCCTGCCAGGTTTGACTTATCTCGAATTCTTTATTAGATTTTTCAAGAAAATCTGGAATAAACGAATAATAATAACAATAACCAAAGTTTTAAAAATATCTACAGTGAAAGATACACGGATGCACCCAAGATATTTCACTGAAACCATAAGTTTTTCATGATTGTGTAGCTTTTTCAACATCACTTTTGGATGTTTTTAAATTATCCAAAATCATTAGGAAAATTGGACAACTCTGTTGTTGTATAAGTTTAAGTTTAATTTTAATTAATATAAATTGATGAGCCGAACATTCGGCTTAACGGTTTTTTGGCGGAATTCGACCGACCGAACATTCGTTACATCTCTACACAACACTGACTGTTTGATTATTCTCAATTTCTTCTTGGCGGTCTATAGCGAGCGTTCTGTCAGATTTATAGAAAAAGTTCTGGTCCTTGAAAGTTGAAGCATTGATGTTAAAGTGCGTTTCAAAATCGAAAACCATGTTGTAATAAGAATTTAAAGAAACGTTGCAATGCTTTTTGAAGTTCATCGAATACGGAGTGACAACCTACGGTGATCTACAGATATAAAAAAATGTTTAAAGCACTCTTTAAACGGGAAACTCGATGTTGAAAGGAAAAAAAAACATCGAAACTCTTAAAAATTACATATTTCTTTCATATAAATTTAAGGGTTTTCGCAAACAAACAATGCACACATTCAATGATTATTAAAATGGATATTTTTACCCTTAAACCACACCCATAGGTGTCCAAAGTACAAATAAATCGTGAGAGGGAAACAATATACAGTAAGGTTTTTTGTACGCAGTAATATGTACCGCGTAAAAAAATTCGTGTAAAAACCGCGTTTATTCCCGAAAACCGTGTAAAAAACCGTGCTAATTTCGGAAAACCGTCTAAAAAAACTTTTGAAGTTGGGACAAGCAGGACCTAACATGAATGACGTGAATGGCAATTGTCATGACAATTGTATGAATATGACATTGAGAACTTAGACCTGAGACATTAAACAAGAGTCATGAGAGATGAGGCTTGAGGCCTGAGACTTGAGAGATGACAACCTGAGATAAGAGACATGAGACGTGACACTTGAGACATGAGACGTGAGATATGAGACATGAGACTTGAAACAAGAGACTTTAGACATAAGACCTGAGACATGAGACATTAGACATAAAACATGAGACATGATACCCTTAGACAAGATACATGTAACAAGAGACAAGAGACATGAAACTTTTCCGGTTTCAAAAAAATTGTGTTTCCTTTGAAAAGGACTTCGATTTTCTTATATTTTCTCTCAATTACAGCGTAAATTGCGAAAACCGCATAAACAAAACCGCGTTGATTCTCGAAAACTGCCTTAAAAAAGCCATGTAAAAAAACCACGCAAAAAACCTTACTGTTTCTTCACTTAATTCAGAACTACATTCTGTCTTCGATAGAATTGATTTTAGAGAATACATCTTTATTATCGCGCTCTTGTTGATTTGCTATAGTGTTGCCAGTTATTCTAACGACTAATTCTATATTATTTTTATTGTTAACTAACTGACCCGGTGTGCTTTGTTACCCCTTCCATGGAAAAATCAATCAATACAATATTGTCATTGAAGTTGAAATCCGAAGTTTTCGCGCTGGTGATCGGCAACCTTGCCAACTAGCGACGTTGTGAAATATCATTACTGGCAACGCTTTTGTAAAGTAATAACCAGCGTGCCTATACAGCTACGGGTGGTTGCATATTGAGTAACAGTAGGCAAGGAGTACCAAAAGTTTCTCATTGGTGGGGGGTGGAGACGGACCGCTTTTTGACAGCGAATTGTTCGCCTACCATGCCTATGATTACGATTGCCTGTCACAAGATGGACGATTCCGTGTATTCACGCAGAGTAAACTTGAATTTTGGAACGAATTAAATCTGACTTTGATTCAAAACATTCATTTTTTTTAATCCAGCTCCTGTTTTCTTTGAATCAATGAATTATAGTTTTGATTGAAAAGAATAATTTTTGAAAGAAAGAATACATTTTTTGAATTGAATAACTTTGGACTTTGATTTCAAACAAATTCTTTGATTCAAAAGAAATTTGTTCAATTGCATATTTCTTTAGAAACAAAGAAAATTTTCTTTCAACCGAAGAAAAATGTTTTAAACTGAAAAGAATAATTTTTTGAAACAAAAACTTCAAACTTAGAAGATATTTTGCATTGACTTGCAAGAAGAACAGAAAACCGAAAAATCGAATAAAGTTCGGCCGCTCGTTTTGAAAATCAAACCAGTGAATCGGAGTAAGCTATAAATAAGGAGGATTCAGGATGCAAAATGGTAAGTGTAAGTTAATAAATACTGAATATTTAAGTGAATTCAAGATTTTCTAAAACGCTTGTATAGTTACAGGACCACGGCCGACGGATAGATTTCCAAGTCTCTCGAACATGGAGAAAGCTGCGCAAAGTAACACCTCCCCAAATCCCGCGGTCGTATTTTTTCGGCCCAATCTTCAACGGCAATCACCAGTCGGACCAGCCAGCAGCTGGAGTGGCTTTCGGAAGTTTATTGACCGGCCCACGGAGAATGCGAAACTTTGTCAACGATATCAAGAACCCTACTCGGTTATAGTGAACCAGTGTTTTATGTCTTTGTGAATAAAAAAGAATTTAAGAACTAAAATTGTATCTTTTTATTATTCAAACTCCTAATAAGAACTTCGAAACAACAGGGTAAAAATCTTCCAATTGGAATAAATGGAAAATGGTTCAATGAATAAATGCTTTTAAATCTATATCTAAATTACCTTTGAGCAAATATAATAACTTTAAATCAAATGAAACTGGTTTTTGTATCAAAGCATTAATATTTTCAATCTAAGATTTTTCAAAAGAAAAAATCTCTGAAACAGAGGAAAATGCATTTGAACCAAAGGATTTTTTTTATTTATACCAAAACCAAAGGAAAAAATCCTTTGTTTTTGCAGCACTTTCCTTTGAAATAAAAAATCTTTGGTATAAGAACACACTCGAAGTTGTTCACGTCCTGATAATAACTTGTCGCCAGTGAGTGTCGCCAGTAAATGTCGCCAGCGCTCATTGACGATAACTCCGGTTTGGGGATTCAGCGACAATATATCATATCATCAATCAGATCATCTCATTATGTCAAAAAGCTTACGTTCATGATTTTTTGACAAAAATACTTCGAGCATTTTTAAAATTTTGTCAGTTTCTTGATAATTTTATATGGGAGCCCCCCCACCCCCCCCCCCCAGACCTTTTCCGGATTCGGAGGGTTTTGAAAATGTTATAGAAACCATTCCCGGTCTTGAAAACGTGTTCACACCAAACTTTACGTGGATCAGTTCAATAGTTTCCGAAAATGGTTCGAATTGTGCAAAATTTTTGATTATTTAGTATAGGAGCCCCTGTTTTTTTTGGATTCGGAGGGATTAAGAATTATTATAGAAACCATTACCGGTCTTGAAAACGACCGCAAAAAAAATTACGTGAATTGGCTCAATAGTTTCCAAAAATTGTTCAAATTGTGTCATATTTTTATGGGAGCCCTTCCCCCCTCCATTAAGTCGGAGCGGTTTGAAAGCATTTTAGAAAACAACTAGGACTCCAAAAACTCTTACATACTCCACGCTCCTTTATTTTAACTCAAAATTAAGTTTGACAGACGTTCAAAACATAGTTCGATTCTATGAACTTAAAGTTAAGTACCCCTTTTTCTCCTTGCGATGGTTCAAAACGGAGTTCGAACTGCTACCTCAAAATTGATCCCTTTTTTAATGGAGTTATGGCTGTTTTAACCCTCAGTTCCCCTGCATTTTTCAATGATTTCAGGAAAAATCATGTTCGGACTTGGAAATTTTGAACAAAATGAGTTGTATCCTATGTTATTTTTTCCAAGGAATCCAACGAAGGCTGGTTGAGGCACCGCACGGATTGGAAACAGAAGTTATGGCTGTTTTACCCTCAATTTCCCTACATTTTTCAAATAGCTCAGAAAAGCATGTTCGCACTTGAAAATTTTGAACCTACGTTTCATTTCTAAAATCATAAAAAATGTAGGGGAATTGAGGGTTAAAAACAGCCATAACTCCATATTTCAAAGCGTGGGGTGGCTCAAACAGCCTTCATTGGATTCCTCGTAAAAAATGCATAAGATAAGTCTCGTTTGGTTCAAAATTTTCAAGTCCGATCATGGTTTTTCTGAACTTTTTGAAAATTGAAAGGGAATTGAGGGTAAAACAGCCATAACTCCTATTTCCGATGCGTTCGGTGTGTCAAATAGGCTTCGTTACATTCTTAAAAAAAAAACACACGTGATACATTTCATTTGGTTCAAAGTTTTCAAGTTCGAACATGCTTTTCTGAGCTATTTGAAAAATGTAGGGCAATTGAGGGTAAAACAGCCATAACTTCTGTTTCCAATTCGTGCCTCAAACAGCCTTCGTTGGATTCCTCGGAAAAAAAATACATAGGATACAACCCATTTGGTTCAAAATGTTCAAGTCCGAACATGTTTTTTTCTGAAATCATTGAAAAATGCAAAGGAATTGAGGGAAAAAAAAGCCATAACTCCATTTTCCAAAGCGTGCGATGCGTGGCTCAAACAGCCTTCATTGGATTCCTCGGAAAAAATCGCGCAAGATACGTCCCAATAGATTCAAAATTTTAAGTCCGAACATGCGTTTTCTTAACAATTTGAAAATGTAGGGGAATTGAAGGTAAAACAGCCATAACTTAATTTTCCGAAGCGTGCGGGGGCTCAAACAGCCTCCATTCGATTCACCGAAAAAAAAACTTCACAAGATACAACCCATTTGGTTCAAAATTTTTGAGTCCGAACAAGCTTTTTTCAGAAATAATTGAAAAATATTGGTAAAAACAGCCATAACTCCATTTTCTGAAGCGTGCGGTGACCAAAACAGCCTTCATTCGATTCCTCAGAAAAAAATTACACACGATAGGTCTGTTTTCGTTCAAAATTCTCTGGTTCAAACTAGTGTTTTTCTGGAATGTTTACAAAATATAGGAGAATAAGGGGTTATAAATGCACTATATCTAGAGTTTGTTTTGATTAAGTCGTATGAGCCACCCGATGTGTTTCGAGAAAATCGCAGTTGAAATTTTGTAACTTATTTTTAATTCTGGTTTTTTAAGTACTGCTCAGTATTGTCTGAAAATTTGGTATGAGACGCGAAAATAGATTTGATAGAGCCTAGAGTATTAACTGCAGGCATAAACTTAGGTTTCCGAGTGAACATGCACTGACGACCTTTGGCTTTACATGGCGCAAACGTCGTTTTGCATATTGCTAAATTTTATCTTAAAACTTCATTTCATAAGTCTTAAACTTAGCTAATTCTTTCAAATTGTTTCAAATGCTAGAGTTTCAACAAGACATTACTCTTCTACTTTAGAGGAAAACTTCATTTGGTAATGAGCCAAGTGTAGTGATGAAAATTGGTTATTAATACTTATACTGTTGTGTCTCGTTTGCCTATTCAGTTTTTTTTTTAATTCAAAACCAAATACTATTACGAGTCTTTTGAAACCAAATAATCTCATAATCTTTCATTGGAATAATAGAAAAATGATCTAAGAACTTTCCGGAAAATTTGCCGGTTTTTTTTTCAACCGGTGAAAATAACCTGGTGAAATTTTACGTATTGTCCAAAATAGTTAGATACAATTAGCACGATATCAAGCACGTCAATAAAGAGTATGAAAAAGAGGACTTACGTTTCAATCCCTTGACCGATGTCCTGGTCCCACGGGTGATATGTGCTCTACGGAATCTTCGTTTTCTGCAAAATGCACGGCAATTGTAATCCGAAGCAAACTCCTCTTACCACTTTAGCCGCTGGGGGACTGATGATTACTTCCTGTGGCTTTTATTTGAAGCTGTTTTATTTTATTGGTATCTGTGATAAAAATTTTGTCCACTCATATTTAATTTCGCATTTTTAACTTACCTCTCTAGAAACTCAAGAAGTTTATCCTACAGGATAGCGTAAACTATTCTCATAAACAGTTTCCGATTGAATATATTAACTTTTAAACACTTGCTTCAGCATTTTTTGAAAAAAATGCATTAGGTCGCAAGAACCAACTTGCCGGACTGTTATTTTACGACCTTTGTTTTGCACGATAATTCAGTGCAGTGCAAATAGTCGCAAAAACCAAATTGCACTCGAAAATGAGAAAGTCATTATGCGTCTTAAATTCAAACAGTTTTGTAAAAGTTATTTATTGACAAAATGAAACCGAGTTTTTACCAAACGTAAACTACATTTTTATTATTCGTTTGCAGTCAATAACCCAATTTTGTGTATATTGGTTCATACGACCTAATCAAAACAAACTCTAGATATCTCCGTTCGTAAGCTTGTGCGGCGTTTGAAACTATGTCCAATCGATTTTCCGGAAATTTTCACAAAAGGAAAGTATAAATTCATAGATTTGGTGCATGTAGGACGAAAGATATTGAATTTCTTCGCGGTTTGTACACTTTTTTCCCCATTGTGCATGGGTTTAAACACGTGATATTGAATAAGAAAGTCTCAGTAATTTATTTTAATTTTTAAAGCTGGAAATGGTCAGAAAATTGTATAAATGCAAGAAATAGTAAAACCGGTTTACAGATTTGGCTCCATCTGAAAACTAGTAGATCGGTTTTTTTTATCAATAATTCGTTCCACTATTCAAAGGATGCTCTGGAGTGATATGAAAACAAAGAAGATACTTTTGTTTCAAATAACATAAATTCTTTCAACGTACCAGATTCTAGACACATTGAAAAATAGTACGCTTTTCTGAAGTAGACACTCAGTGAGCATTTTATGGAAGAAGTGAGAAAAACTGAGTCTTTGTATAGAAGAAGCTAACATTCAGGCGTTGTATAAAATTTTTGAGTAGAGTTCTACCACTATTTTACGAATATGATATTGAACTGAAATCATGTAAATATACCAGATGATCATCAATGGTTGAAAGTTTGAATAGAATCGGCCAACGAAGTATAATTTTACAGCGTTTTTGTGTGATGACAGCCTTCAAAGTTAGATTGACGCTTGAAGTTCTAAACTCTCAGTGTATCTTTTAGTCTTCGATGGGCACTTATAAAAATCGCAAAAAAAAAAAATCATACCAGAACATCCATTTGCTAAGCATTGAATCCATCATTTTTTGTTAACGTATTCATGGAAAAAGTATTTAAAAAAATATTTTTAAAAAGCACAATATGCCCTTTTTAAATATATGAATAGTTCAATTATTAAGCTTTTTTGCCAAGTGTAATCAATTTATTATTTTATTTACGTTTAAAATCTGGTTTCAAAGAAAAGGGGATGCTATTTGGATTAAAGATTTTTTGCGGATTTCGGATAAATCAGCTAGTTTTATACAGTTTATGAAGCATTTTAGGATATATTTTTAAAGATAATTTTCTTCAATTTTTTTTTGTTACATCCTGCAAAAAAGCTTATGATATTTCATAAACTGACATACATTTTTGTTCCTGATCCTACGACGAACCACTGTCTTATTCTTCCTCTCTCTTTTCAATTCCAGTCAGCGAAAGTCGAAAGCAAACCATTCTCAAAGGTGTGAGTGGCGTTTTCCGTCATGGCCAATTATCGGCTATTATGGGTCCCTCGGGGGCAGGCAAAAGCAGTCTGCTGAACGCAATCTCCGGATACCGGTAAGTGCATGTGTACCTAGCAAGTAGTAGCACGTGGTTGATGATTGTTTTGTATTGAAGGAATGCGTAGGCGAAAAGCAGAGACTAAACACGTTGAATCAAATCGAAAAGTGGAATTCTTAGTGGAAATATAATTAAAAAAAAATAGGTTTAGAGTTTCCGCTCAAGCTTCTACAAAATTCATAGGTTGCATCAATGATGTCATTAGAATTGAAGTTCAACAAGTAGGCATTAGCCAACTCAAAATTCAATTGAACGTATAATGTGGCCTTAAATTTACTGCACGTTTTGAATTCATAAAAAGGGTGTAGGAAAAAATTTTATGACTTTTAATCTATTATATAAGAAAAGTTGATGATGTTTGAATAATTTCCCTGTTTTAAAAAATTAGATCAAAACTATTGCATATGCAGTTTGATAAAATGCATAATTCCTGGAAATAGGCTGTTCCATTTGTGTTTACATCTCACTTGCATAGTTATGCGAAATAGCCACTTCATTTGTAATCACTGCTTCCATATTTGCAGCAGCTGCACAGTTCGGCGCACCAGCTAAGGCGCACGCGTGATCAATTTGCATTTCTCGTGCTGCGGGATGCTTATTTACCATACTAAATTCCTATTTACCTACTTATGATGTTTCTGTCACATGATGTTCATAACTGCTTCTGCTCGGACGAATATTACAATTCGAATCCAGTATAGGAATGCAGTTTTAATGTTTCATTTGAGATGAACAATGATATGTACTCAAAGACATAACGTTACACTGTTATGTATGTGATTGGTTGCATCACACTGAATCTTACTGTGAACTAAAATATCGAATGTGAAAATTTGTGAGTTTAAATTGCCCATGTTTTCAATATCTTCGTTATAATTCATGTGGTTCGTTAAAAGCATAGCTTTATGATTAAGAACACACATCTTAAACAGAGCAATGGTACAATTTACCAAAATGGAAAGGTAAACGCTCGTTACTTAAACTGAATCGAGCCAGATAAAACGGAGAATCCGAATACGAAACTTTTATCTTTTCGAGGAACATCTAAAATATCTCTTACAGGGGGACGTTTAATGATTTTCATTTCGGGTCCGAATGATGTCTATTAAATTTACTCAAAGTCGAAGAAAAATGAAGAAACAGTGCTTCAGAAAAAGCGTTAAAAAAGCAGTTAAAAAAGCTTTAAAATCGATGGTGTTTATTTTAACGGGTGGCAACTAGAACATTTTAATTTAGCAATATGCACTGATAGGAATACAAATCTACGGATAGTTCAATCGGACATTCGGACAGTTCGGACAGTTCATCGACATTCATGGAATTTATAGACCACCGTCCGTTGCTCTTAAAATTTTGTCAATATCAATTTGAAGTATTTCTTTCAATTTTGCATGTAAAAAATCTGAACACCCCTCATTTTGAAAGTGTGTGTGTGTGTGTGTGTGTGTGTGTGTGTATAATGTTGCTCCTATTTTGATTTTGGAATTCACTCTTCAGTTGTCAAAATACCGTCCAAGGAAGAAGAGCAGCGTATCAAAATTTTGATCGCGCATCGCGAAAATCCGAGCTACACACACGCAAAGCTGGCAAAATCGCTAAAAGTTGCCAAATCAACCGTTACAAATGAAATTAAAGTGTATGGGGAACGTTTGTCGACAGCCAGGAAGTCTGGATCGGGGGGAAATCGAAAACCGGAAGCCGCTGAGACGACAAAGAGAGTTGCCAGTAGTTTCAAGCGAAATCCTAACCTCTTTCTCCGAGATGAGATGCCGCAAATAATCTGGGTGTATCGTCTACAACCGTGCATCGAGCCAAAACACGAGCCGGATTATCGACTTACAAGAAGGTAGTGACTCCAAATCGCGATGATAAACAGAATACGACGGCTAAAGCGCGATCCCGGAGGCTGTACACGACGATGCTGACGAAGTTTGATTGCGTGGTAATGGACGACGAAACCTACGTCAAAGCCGACAACAAGCTGCTTCCGGGACAGGAGTTTTATACGGCAAAAGGAAAGGGAAAGCACTGGCCATACTGACTGGACACTCGATTTCGTTTTCTGGATAATTTTTCCAACAGTACGCAATGTCGATTCCAGAGTGCGCATCTATCGACTTGAAGAAATGCTATCCCAGTTAGGAAATGCCACCCAACTTTAAAAATAAAACAGGAAATTTCTACGATAAAATCGGGCTAAACAGGACCATTTTTCCTACTGGGCATTTTTTGTCATATTTCTCAGGTTCGCCACCTGCCGTATTGGGAACTTGCAAAATTTGACAACAAAAAATTAGAAAGAAAATGGTTGAATTTTTGTTTTAAGTGTCATGTCAGTGTGGTCAGTGGGGAAATGTAGCAGATATTTTCAAGCACATGAAACTGTCAAAGTTCGCGAAGAAATATCTGGTTTGGCAAGCCACCTGTACCTGTGGCTTGAAAAGCAGCATTTTCATAGCTTCCAGGACTGTCAACCAAGAAATTTACGTGAAAGAGTGTTTGAATAAACTTCTGCTGCCTTTCCTTAAGAAACACGGTTGTTCCGTATTGTTTTGGCCGGATTTGGCATCTTGCCATTACGGTAAAAAGGCCATGGAGTGGTACGCCGCCAACAACGTGCAGGTGGTTCCCAAGGACAAGAACCCTCCCAACACGCCAGAAAATGAAAGAGAAATGAAAGATGGTGAAAACGAGCGGGTAAAATTTATTTAGAAGCATTATCATCACATATCAAATTTTTGTTCAGCACGGGCCAACTACTATGAAGTGGTAGATATAGATAGAGTTATATCTACCACCAAACATTAGTAGGACAAGCGTGCGGATCAAAAATTTGATATGTGATGATAATAATGCATCTAAATAAATTCTACCCGCTCATTTTCACCATCTTGCATTTTATCCAACGATTCACCGATAAGGCCGATAAATTAAAGTATGTATACCTACGTCCTTCAAGTAGTAACGAAGTTGTTCTCATAATCCAATCTTAAAAAAAAAATAAATAAAAAAGTAGTCGTCCTGATAAAATACCTAGCAGCCTGTTGAAATTTAAATAATATTTATAAAACAGGAATTTATCCAGAAATATAAAAAACCGCAAAAGTTGTTCCCGCCTATAAATCAGGTGATGCCACATGTATCAAAAATTACCGTCCAATTCCAACGTTTAACGTATTTAGTAAAGTGTAAAATGTTTGAAAAACTTTTCATAAACAGACTAAACAAATTCATAAATGAAAATAAAATTTCATACAACTTGCAATACGTCTTCAAAGCCGGCTGCAGTACACTGATAGCAATGTGTGAACTGATTGATTCTGTCATAGAAAATATAGAAAAAAAATTGTTGTAGGATTGTTTCTGAACTTGGAAAAAGCCTTTGATACTTCAGATCATAAAATCCTCCTCGAAGAACTTGATCGGTATGGTATAGGAGGTGTTGTTAATACCATCATTAAAATTTACCTTGCAGGTCGGGAACAATGCATTTCTATCGACCAAACATAAAGCTCCTTGAAACACCTTGATATGGGGGTGTACCACAAGGTAGTAATATTGGGCCATTATTATTCTGATTATACATAAACGATTTAAGCAATCTGCCATTAAACGGCATTCCCAAACTGTTTGCGAATACACTGCTGTGTTTTATCCTGAAATTTGCCCAAAGATTATAATTAAACAAATGGAAAAAGACTTAGAGATTCTCCACAAATATTTCAATAGTAACCTTCTAACTTTCAACATATCGAAAACTGAGTACATGATCTTTCGCTCGTTCAGAAGAGTTATCACCAGCAGTAGCCACCTTTTCTTCGCAAATTCTACAAATTGAAAAAGTTGACAACTTTATATACTTGGAGTTGACACTGGACGTAACATTTTCCTAGAGTCCTCATATAATCAACATTATAAAAAAAAATATCGTCCTTGAGTGGCATTCTTTGGAGAGTAAGCCACTTTGTACCGCGTCGTGTTCTTATGAAATTTTACTTTGCATTCATTCCCAGCAAACATAACATTGCATTAGAAATGTCAGTTCAACTCGTTAACAATGTTAATGCGAATCGTAATTCCTACCAAACCAAGTAAAAGATCGTAGAAATGGTTGGTTGAAGTCTACCGACTCGGATATGACAAAATTGCGCCATGTTTGCAAATTTGTCTCCCGCGTGCGGGATTCAAGTGAGAAAACAACCTTGTTGTCCTCTCTGCAATTAGCAGTGCAACCAGATTTCTAAAAATCAGAGGGTCCATTTGGTTAAAATGTCCAATGAGAGAAGCAGCAAATATTGTCGCTGGCAACGGTTTGCATGCATTGAGAGCAGAACTAGCGCTCTCTCGCATACTGTCAGGATGTACGGTAAAAGGTGTTGTATATCGTTCAATTTTTACAACACTTATCGCATAAGCCAGAAGTTAAAAATATGTATGTATATTGCCTCCACTTTAGTACGTAAATGCTGTTTTTTCGAGTTAAATAAGATGATTTTATAATGTATATGAAACGTATAGCAAAGTTTGTTGAAAAATATGCCTACAAAAATGTTTGCTGGGTTCTCTCCCAGTTTAACTACCTTATCGCTGTGTAACGGAGGGCATCTTTGTCTCTTCTTGTTCGCTTGCAGACGATACAAAATCGTTATATGAAAACTATCTTTAAACTACATTACCTCTATCCACCCTCCTTACTTTAAATATTCAAATACATCTCATAATGTTCTGCCCTTTATCTTAGTTGTGCACCTTGCAAACATTTATGTTCGTGTTCGATAATTTTAAATCCACAGATATTAACCGTAATCTATTGTTGAGTGTACTTGAAAAGATTTGATTTATTGGAATTAAAGGTACATTGTCCGTTGTTGAAAAAAACAATTGGTGAACACTTGAAAACGGTCCATAATCGGTTGTTTGCCGAAGATTCCGTTTGATGTTGGAACAGGAGCGTTGTACGGCCTTCATGTCAACTTTGTGAATAGATCTCTTGATTCTTCCAATCAATTGTTTGCAGTTCTCGGCTGTCCAAATATTTTTGTATACCAACAAGCTCCAAGCTCCGAGAAAATCTTCGATTGAGCGACACTGAGGCATATTTGTGGTTCTTGGGTACAAATAGGATCGAATGGGCATTCAGGAAGGATTGTGTTTTTTGGCATAATGCGATGACGCTTTATCCGTCCAAAACCCGTATTGTCCATCTGCATGATGTTTGTGTAAAAACGGCATCAAAATTTTCTTCAAACATTTATTCTGGTACACATCTTGATTGATAGCCAAACCAGACGGCTTGAACCGTGGCTTAGAAATACCTCTCTCGGAAATGGCGATGCACAGCATCACTTTTTGTTCAAACTTATGTTTGAACTTGTTTTAAATGTTCGGAGATTTAGTAGAACTATCCTTGGAATAGTATCGATCGTTTCCGGGAAAGTGCGTCTTCGAAAAAGGGAAATAACTTTCGTCGTCCAAAACAAAACAAACTGTAGACCTGTACAACGCGCTCGCGAAGCGCTTCTTGTTTCGTCGGTATTTTGAGCAAAACTGGGCAAACATAAACAAAACAAAAAATACTGGCGAAAAGAGCCGAAGAAAGGCAAACACAGACACACTCTCATTCTTCTCTGAGCTCGTTTATGTTTGAGTATTGGGCCTCGAAAAAATTCTAAAATTTTAGTTGCCACCCATCGTTGTCAGATTGAAAACCGCTCAAGCCCGTAGATTTCACGAAAATAAAAAAATGTATTGATTTTGGCAAAATAAAACTTAATGACCTTTTTTTTGGTCGTCAGGTAGAATTTTCATTTATCCGCAGAATCCCTTGAATTTTTTCGATAATCCGTAGAAAATCCATAGGAAATGCTACAAACCCGTAGATTACGAGCATCGATCCGTAGCTCCGTAGAAATGCTTAAAATTCGTAGATCTACGGAGAAATCCGTATATCTGGCAAGGCTGTTGCCAACCGTTATCATTCATTCTTCAAAGTTGTTCTTGTCGCCTCCTAACCACCAAGCAGTAGTATCCTTCGGCTTATGAAAATTATGAAGTACTTCACACATTGGTATTGCGAACCTGCAAAATTTTACAACAAAATTCCCTGTAGGAAAAATGTACCTGTATAGCCCGATTTTATCGTAGAAATTGCCTTGTGGCACTTTTTAACTGGAAAAGCATTTCATGAAATCGATCGATGCATACTCTGGCTGGAATCGATATTGCGTACTGTTGGAAAAATTATCCAATAAATGAAGTCGAGTGTGCAGTCAATATGGTCAGTAGACTAGTTCACTTTTCGGCTTTTTTCGCTGATCACAACGCCACTTACAGGGTTTGATCTTCATTCATTTTCAAGTACTCTGGCCAAATTTGAGCTCATTTGAGTAAGTTTCCAGCGTGCGCTAGGAGTTTTATTGAAAAAAGTCCATTTTTCTGGAAAATTTCCGTAGATGTGTTCTAGCAAGCTGTTGTTAACATAAAATGATAATTTTATAGTGCTCGGTGATTGGTATGACAAGCATTCGTATGGACCTGTTTTAGATAATTGACTAAATCAAACCGAAAAAATTTAAAAATTCATAAACTACCAACTTTTACAGAAAATTTACTTACAAGTTGAGAGCTTAAAATCAGTAGTAAATAGAAAAAAAATATTTTCGATATAAACTTTTCATAAAAAGATAGCCTTATTTATAACCTTTAATTTGATGTATAACACTTAATGATCGCAAGAGTGCTAGCAAAGTTATTCAAATATCTATGCAACAAATTTGATTTGATAAAATATTTTTCATTCAATTTTGCTCCACACCAACTTGTGCACAAGAAAGGATATTTTATTTAATCAAGTACCCCATGACGGGGCCAGGAGTTAAAAAAAGCGCGCGCTTTGATCAAGTTGTAAGCAAGTCCTCTTGATGCCACGTTTTGCAGGTTGCATGAAGCTAAAACTTGAATGGAGACAACATTATGATTCAAAGAATGTGATGTGAATGTTTGAATATCTTTGCTTGTACTGTTGCGATAATTAAGTGTTATACATCAAATTAAAGGTTATAAATAAGGCTATCTTTTTATGAAAAGTTTATATCGAAAATATTTTTTTTCTATTTACTACTGATTTTAAGCTCTTAACTTGTAAGTAAATTTTCTGTAAAAGTTGATAGTTAATGAATTTTTAAATTTTTTCGGTTTGATTTAGTCAATTATCTAAAACAGGTCCATACGAATGCTTGTCATACCAATCACCGAGCACTATAAAATTATCATTTTATATTAACAACAGCTTGCTAGAACACATCTAAAAAAATTTTCCAGAAAAATGGACTTTTTTCAATAAAACTCCTAGCGCACGCTGGAAACTTACTCAAATGAGCTCAAATTTGGCCAGAGTTCTTGAAAATGAATGAGAATCAAACCCTGTAAGTGGCGTTGTGATCAGCGAAAAAAGCCGAAAAGTGAACTAGTCTAATGGTCAGTGCATTGCCATTAACAGGTTAAGAGTTTAAACCGCCACGTGACGGTAACTGGTTTGAATCTTTTCCTCTTTCTTGATAATTTAGAAGAAAAAATCCCAAAAGTTCTGGAAAGGATTTTTTTTTTACCAGTGTTACCCCTCCATCATAGTTGCAAACTCGACTATGAAAAATATGTGGAGTACATATTGATTAGTCATATCAGCAGCAACATGAGAAAAGGGTGTAAAAGACAAAGTAAACAAAACCGGTTTTCAGTGGAATCAAATAGCCCAATATAAGCTCTACTTAACACAAAAACCGTTTTTAGTTTTTCAGTTTTCGTAAGATTTATAATGCACTTTGAGTAAAGGATCTAAAAAATTTAGAGCCATAAAATGACATTATCCTCACACAGATTGTTTTATACACCCTTTACTCCACAACAAAGCAAACGGTCTAGATGCAAAACATAAAAAGGGGAAGAATGCGGAAAGCTTTTCACTCACTCCTATAGCGAGAACCATAAGCCTTTGTCAAAAAATAGGGGAAATTTTATCTCCATCTCACTCACACATATTAGACATACAGTACAAAGCGAAGGGTGTATAAAACATTTAGACGAATTTCATACTCCAGCTAGGGTCTATAAACAATTGCGAGCTATTTGTACATGATAAAACCGTCGTATCGATAAAAACTTATTTAGAATGATCCTACGCACCGTTTTGACGATTAAGACATGGGAGATTCCTCGTGAATTTTAATTAGCGATTTAAAGAAGATGGCAAAATTTTCAAACGCGTTTTTCTCGAAACGTCATAAATGAACATAGACCCTTTTCACGTGTTGGTGCTGATATGTATCCATAGATGAATCATCGCCAGGCAGAACAGAACGCCAACAAGATCATTCAAATTGGCGCCTTTTCTTGTCTTTCGAAAACATTTTAAAAATTTTTTAATGGCACAAAGATGTAGTGAATTGGCAAGGAAGCTCCCCTATGAGTGTACGCAAGCAATGCCATAATATAATTAAATATTTGATTTATCCTAAGTGTAGTTAGAAGTTAAAGCGTATCGTCTTCAATTGAACAGATTTAATCTTGGATACATTCTGAAGCTAAATATACTTGAATCAATATCTCTAGGAATGAAACGATTTTCTCACGTTAATCAATCCAAGCGTTCCAGTTATGCCTATGAAATCATTATTATGGCGCCTCGTGAAGGTTTTGCGTGCCTTTCCTTAATAGCATTTGTAGACATATCTAGGTAGATAAGTACCTAGTAGCTACTACTAAAGTGTAAAATTGTTGCTCTTCTAAATGACACTTCATCACCTCTAAGATGTACGTACATATTACTTCATGGCTCTTCAGTCATTGCGATGAATGCTGGAAACAGTTGACCGAGTAAACAAAGCGTGCTACACTAGACAAATCGTCTAGGTTATTAATTGATATAGGCTTTAGCACGTGAGAGATGCTCACAGGGGATCGTCCAATGAAAACGTCACTCAAGTAAATGTTGCCCCCTTGAACAGATTGAAAATTTATGATTTAGAGCATCTTTTACGTTTATCATACAAATATGTATAAACTACAAATAAAACGAGGAACCATATTTGGGCGATACCTTTGCAGGTAACATTTATTTACAAACAGCTCTTACCTGCAATAGAAACATCAAAGATTGACAGACCAATGAATTGCAAATTTCTCCTGCTGTGTGAAGATTTGCGAGCACGAATGATTAAGCGGGGTTTCCTCGCGCCTTCTAGCTTCTAATAAACGGTTCTTAGTTACTTTGTAAATGTTGAGTGTCATCGCGTGTGTGATCAAATTTTTTCCTGGCACGAGAATCGCTTTTTTGCAAACATTAAGCGTTTTTTGAGTTTTCTGACGTAGGGTCAGGCCTACGTCTACACATAAGAATGAATGGTTATCAATTACATACAGTAGAGCGAAACAAGAGTAGTACCACTATGTGTTTTGAATGTTATAATAGGAATAATTGAAAATCGTCAAAATTTTCTTCAACAATTTGTTTCAAATTGTTCAAGTGATTGACCATACTTTCTTTGGATGAAGCAATTGGCGTTGAGGATCAACAATATAAAAAAAGGGTGCGACATAAGAATAGTACCAATTATGTTTTTCTACAAAAATCAAGATTATTTCTTAAAATTTGCTGTGAAACAATGATGAATAATAATGCTTCTACCAACTATTTGAATAAATGACTGCATTTTAAGGCGTTTTCTAGTATTAAAACAGTTTCTAAAGGGGTTTCAAGAGATTGTTCTCTAGGACTAAGGTATCTAACATTTCAGCTATACTACTTTATAAACTGCTTAATTTCCTCATTAACATGACGTGAAATGATGAAACATAGATTCAAGGCTGAATTTGAATCCAAAAAACAGGCTTATTATTCAAAAAAGATTATTTTTTTAATCATTTAAACACTATTTTTTCAGTTTTAAGTCGTAGATGGCAGCACTATCTTGCTGCTTATCGGAATTTAGACTCATTTTAAACTGTCCGGGATTCAATAAGGCAAACGAGGTTTTCCACTTCACACTCAAAATTATTTAAAAAAAAAATTTAAATTAATCTGGACTCAAAACTGATGCGAAACCCTCGAAGACTCATTACAAATTCAGCAGCTACAGTTTTTCAAAAATTTTCCACTTGTTGATGTCGTTCTGGATTTTAAATTTCAAATGACATTAAACTTTGTTTGGGAAGACCATTTCGAGAGGGAATTAAAAAGACAACTTGCCTCGAATTCGTCGAACTTAAAAAGAGAGTTTTTATTTCAACTTCATCCATAATTACAATTCTTCCCGCGCATACGCATAACAATAGTACAACGGAAAACATAGAACTAGCAACATTCAGCAAATCATTTCCTATCAAATTCGTTGCACGATTGCACACAAGCTTGTTCGTCATTTGCTTCTAGAGTGACCAATATTGTTGAGATCCAACAAACTTATTCCAGAAGTTCTGGTTCCATGTTTCTTGAATCAAAATTGTATTTCTGTTTTCATATTTGCTATTCTTTATCCAGTTTAGAATACTTGATTTACAGTTCGAATCCTCATTAGAAATTAAGAAATTAGAAATGAAATGCTGTTTTGAAATACCGTTTCAAATGACGTTTAGCATTTTGTTTAAAAATTTGATACATGATTTTTGAAACTCATATTCATTTTCAATAATTAGATAATAATTTTTCGAATATAAAAAAAGAAAACAACAACTCATTTTGAAACTTTTGTTTCATATTCATATTTAAAATTCTTAAACTTAATTGTTATGCAAAATTTAAACTTACTTTGCTTGGAAATGGCAATCCAAAATTGAAAAATCAGAATCAGATTCATAATTTGAAATTCATAACATTCAAATTCAGATTCTTAAGTCCAATGGAAAATAAATTCAAACTCAAAACATCGGAATTTAAAAAAAAGATTTATGATTAAGGGCTCTGAAATAAATTTCACTTCTTGGTTCATATTTAAAACTCTTATCTTGAATATGAATTCAGAAATCGTTTTTTTGTTAATCGTTGTATTGAAATTCAGAAACAGATTCAAAATTGAAATTTTGATTTATTACTATTCATAATTTCAGAATTAATAATTAAAATTCAGATTCAGCTCGTAAATGAGATTAACAACCAAGGCAGGGCTGGTAGCGGTTTGACAATGAAATAATAGGGACTTTAGTGACCAAAATTTGAAAAAAAGTGACCAAATAGTGACTTTGAGGACCGAAAAAAGTGACCAAATAGTGACTATGTAGAACGAAAAAATAACTTTGAAGTACAAAAAATGTGACCAGTCAGGCCCGTGCGATGGACCCTTCCGGGGGGGGGGGGGGGGGGTTTTCAAAATTCAAATTTAGATCAAATTAATAACAAAACCAAAAATAAACAATTGAAAAGGAAAGGGTTTTCTTACACCATTTGTCACTCATGTTCAACACAAAAACTAAAAAAAATAGGGGAGAGTGGGGATACTTGATCCCCTTTTCTTATTTTCACCATATCTTTTTGGAAAAATTTAGCAACTCGCCGTCTTTGACATTTTCTGACAGCTTGTAACTTCGAGTTTCTTTGCTCCAAAAATTTGAACGATACTTGAACCCGTTGATGAACTAGAAGCATTTTCGTGGGAGTAAAAAAATTGCGATTTTTCTGAAGTTAGGGGAGACTTGATCCCCTATTGAAGGAGACTTGATCTTTTATTCAGGATGCCCTAATCCTTGTATAAAAAGCAAACAAAACCCCAAGATAGAATGTTAATTGACTATTTTGGTCATGTTTGTTCTCATTTCACAATTTATAGCAGACATAAGAAGAAAATTCTATATCTTTGTCTCAACGCTAATAACATTGCATACTTAAAGGCGCTATTTTTTATAATTAAGAGAAAATTAATTATTTTTGCTCTTTTCTTCAGACAATTGTTTGATAAGTATTATTTTTTGGATAAATATTAGTAATTTCGTAATCAGCAATCATAACGATCAATTCAGAACAAGAATATACCGTTGGGAAGGGGGATCAATTGTACCCAACTCTAGGGGATCAATTGTACCCATAATCAACATTTTAGAAAACTTTTTCTGAAAAAAGTTGAAAGTTTTCCATTGCTTTGAAAATATGGCATTATTAAGTTCATTTTACGCTCGAACGATTAATACATTGGAACAAATATTTTTTTCATAATTTTCCCATGTAAGGAACATTTTAAAGTGATGAAAAAAGATCTTCAAGTTACATTTTGTGAAATTTTCCAAACAAAGTTCAATAACTCAAACAATTATTTTGTTTAAAATTCTTAAACTACAAGCATTGTTATTTTGCTCATTTTGGCACATTTTTCTAGAACATTTGATCTTTGTAAGACATTCCAGTTTCGAGATATAGCTAAGGAATCAAGTATCCCCAGGGATCAAGTATCCTCATTCTCCCCTACTGATAAACAAAATTTTGGAAACATATAACAATGAACGTTTCAAATTTTCGATAAGTCAAGAAAGTAATAAATAAATTAGTTTCAAAAGAATTTCTTGGCAAATTTAAAATTAAAAAATATCTGAACTCTAAAATAAATGTCAAATCTTGTACAAAACTTAGCATGAATAGATGTTAGGAAAATGATAATAATTGTTAATTTTGTTCATCTAAATTTGGAATTCTTTTCCTCATTTTTAACTGGAAGTTTAGTGAGAAATTCCGCTGTAATTTTTTAATTTGCACAAAAAATATTTAATCACCATTTTAAATTTAAATTACCGATTACTGAATAAGAAATGAATTTTGAACAGAATTTATTCAATGTTTTATGTTTTAGTTTAATTTTATAAAAAGAAGAATATATTTATAATTATTTTAAAAGTGCCAGTTATAGAAGCCAGACATAAAACCTTTAATAAAGTAAAATCTTCCATGTTCAACTACACTGACAAAGAAATGTTAGAAAATGAGTAATTATGTGAATGATAAAAACTGATAAACAATTAAAAATAATGAGATCAAAACTTTTGTTATTAACACTGCGTATTAAAATTTATTTTGAAAGTTGCTACTTAGAACAATTTTTCAAACTTATTAGATTAATTTAAAAATCATGATCGATCCAAAAATATAATAAAAAGTAATAAAAGTAAATAAAAAGTTTTTAAAGTTTCAATCGCAGGTTTTTAAGCTTTGAATTACAAGCTCTGAGTATTTTGTCTCTTTTGATTAAAATATTGGGTCCTGAAAGAACAGAAGGTTGAAATTATGTTTTTTTTTAATTTAAAAATTGGAGTTAAAGGCTTATGGTTGAAAATTTCGAATTTAAAAACAAGGAAACAATTGTTAAAAATATGTCTAAAAAATTTAAAAAGTTTGATTAAAAAAAATCCGGCAAGTTGATTAAAAAAAATTGAAAAAAAAACCGTACAATAAAATTCGGTAGATTTATTTAAAAAATTGAAAAAACAGTATGGAAATAAAAAAGATTAGTTTTTAAAAACATTTCAGGAAGAGTTTTTTCAATAAACATGTTTCATCATAACCATTTTGGTGCTTATTTTCTCAATTATTGATTTGGTAAATAGTGTCCTCAACTATAAATTTTGTCAAATTCGGCCATTAAGTTTTGGTAATAAAGAGTTTATTTCTAGTAAAATTGATAGATAACTGATTATGGAAAAATGTCATTATAAGTAATTATGACATCACAGCAGAAAGTGTAAAAAAAACTTCTAATTCTAATTCTATTTAAAGCTCATTAATTCATATAAAACTTTTATTTCTAAATAATATGTTTTTGATTTGAGTTTTTGTAAAAAGAAAGTGCAGATACTTCTCTAAAGGTTTTAAATTATTTTCATTTCAAGAACAAACCCACCGTACGAGGAAAGGTGTGCTCTTATATGTCTAACCTCACTCGAAAAGCGGCGCGTCGAACTGCAGCAAGGTTTTATATTCGACACATTGACCAACCGTATTGACTGTGCTTACATTCTACAACGTGTTAACATTTATGTACCAACGATAACACTTCGACAACGTCAGTTTCTTTCAATTCCTCACCACCGTACTGCCTATAATAATAAATATAAAAGCTGATAGAAATATTGCATACATATTTAGATTCGGGGAACCCAAATTAGTTGAAATTACCGTTTAAATTCATTGCACCTAAAAAAATGTAATTTTTGTGGCCTTGTGTAAATTTTTACAACCCTTTTTTTTAAGTATTTAGAAGAACAAAAAACACGAAATAAAATTGAGTCTGAAATTGTTTTTTAAAGAATATTTCATATCATCATAACATTTGTTATGACATAAAAGATTTTTTTAATAAAAAAATGGCTCATTTCAATCTCAATCTTAGTTACACTTCTTAATAAAAACCCATTCTAAATAAAGCCGAGATAGGGTTTTTGTATATCAAGTTTTGAGTTTCAATACAAAAGGTTGATTGAACTAAAAACTAGAATCTACAATCTGTTACCGATTCACTCCTATATTGGCAAAATCGGCAACATTTCATCGTTCATTGCATGTTTTTCTGTTTAGTTTTATCTTTATCAATAGTTTTGGCTCACTTACATTCATTCAAGTAGCTTATTATTTATTTGACTTCGCTCGAGTTTGAAATACCGAAATTTATACCAGTCGTCGAATATGCCAGTTATTCCTAAGCAGCTGCGTCGACCAAGGTGTGTAGATATATAAAAAAAAACCTTGGTTTCGACTATATCATACCGGAACTGCTCAACGGCGAGAGAAAAACTCTGAGAGAGGAATCTACGAGCTACCATGGAAGGGTTCTTAGGAGTCTGGGATAATGAAGACGGTCACTGTTGTCGGGTCTTGGAAGTGAAACACCACGCAAAAAGTTGGACTGTGTCCTAACCAAAAATATACAATCGGGTGTGAAGTGATTGGCACATGGTGTCGAAGTGAAGGGATTTTGAAGCATCCCCAACTGCTCCGAAAAGCGCTCCGCTGCTTCCAGGCGCTTTGTCGGATTTTGGAACCCGGCCACACTCGATAGAAGCCCGCCAATACGGCTTCCGTTGTATAGCTCCCACCTTACACCACTGGAAACCAACCCACGTGGTAGAGCTATCGGACAGTAACAACCAACATTGAACGTTCCTGAAAGTTGATACGGGTCCCACCCCTGTGGAACCGATTCAACTGTAAACATCGAATCGGCTACCCTTTGAAGAACCCGTGCTTTGATCCCGAAGATCTTCCTGGTCAGCTCCAAAATCTAGGAAAAAGAACCTCGCTGCTCTAGACGTCACGACCGTAAGCTTGGCCGGCTATTCCCAAAGGCTTGGACGGATGGAATTTCAACCCACTGGCAAGTCAAATAAAAGTAAAATGAATTCTAATTTTGTAAACGTCTAAATAACTTTTAAGTGAGTCCCTAGTATCTTGTTTTGGTCGGTGAATGTTCCACTTTGTTATAATAGCGATTGGTCGTCCCAATTCTCCCCGAGATCGTTAGGAGCGACCCTGAGAGCACGTAAGTACCGGTTGAGCTAGCTGGCAGTTACGGCCCAAAACCATAACTTTCAATTGGCGATCCTTCGGAAAGGAAAAATATTCTAGTCTTTGATTCGTCACTGACTAGAATATTTTGGCGTATCTCAGGGAGACTCAAGACCATCAGTGGCTTGTCTTGATTGTTCAACTTTTATTTCAGCTTGCTTCATATTCGGAGTAACTTCCGTTTAAAAAAGAGTCAAAGCGGGTTCAGTCGTGTTGGGGGCCCTAACTTCAGCTATTTCTTGCCGATTGTTTCTGTGCGTCGCCTTGTGGTTTCTTACCTACAGGATCACGAATTCTGACCTACTTATTCATTGCCTTTTGTATTACAGTTCTTTATTGCTTACGGTTTTTTGATTGTGGTTCAAAATGGGGCCATCTATTAAGGAACTGCGGCAGAGATTCGTAAAGCGATATTTAAATATGCGTCCAGCAGCCGAATTCCGGGCAAAAAATGTCGTGAAAGAAAAGAAATTATTGAAGACATTTTCAAAATTTTCTTATCTTGGAATTCCGGTGAATTTAAAGAAGACATTTTTTGACGTTTAAAAAAGAAAACATAATTTTCAATCTCTTCGGATTTTTTTCGTTGCGAAATTTTCTTAGATTGACATTCCGGTCAATTCAAAGAAGACAATTTTTGACGTTTGAAATAGAAAACGAGATTTTTAATTTCTTCGGCATTTTTGCTTCGGAAATTTCAAAAGACATTTCTTTTCAGTGAGGATTTTTGTTAAATTATACGTTAATACCTATTAAAACTTTAAAATAATGGAGCAAATGATTGGATCATATTACTATGTAAAAAAAAAGTGGTATAAACGCCTAGAAAAAATCGAACTACTTCGGCATCGTCGTTATTTGAGAGATATTAGTAATCCATTTGATATTTCGGATGGAAATTTCGAAAAACTCTTTCGAATGCCAAAATGTTTGGCTAAGAAGTTTATTAACTTACTGGATCAACAATTGAACGCTATCCCATTAAAGGATGACACTTTCGAATGTACAACTATAACATATTTAATCATATCAACACATCCGATTGTTTACAAACACGTAACTTTCTAGATTCATTTTTCAAAACTTCCAATTATGCCTTCAACACTCAACGATATGTTTTTTTCATATTTAATTGCATGCACGATGAGCAAGATTTGAAGAATTTTATCTAACAATATTGAATATTGCTGTTATAAATAGTTTTCAGTATTACAAATATAATTTTATTCTAATTACCATGCTAAATATCGGGAAACATGGGAGAAACACGGTGCCAACAAAAAGTCGTTTTGAAAAGTCTCACCGACAACAAACGTCAAAGACGTCTAGCGGTGAATAGGTGAACTATACTTTTTTCTTCTCTTACATTTGGTTTTTTTTTCTTTCTCTTTACTTTTTCGGAATCAGCCAAGAAGAAAAGACATTTTTATGAAGAGAACGACAATTTTAGAATTTCTTTTCTAGAAGAGATTTTCGGAGATTTTCTTCAAGTACCGGAATTCGGCTGCAGATCTATTAGACAGCGCCGACATAGATACAGAACTGGAAATGAGAAGATTTGTAGTTACCGGCGATAAATCAATAAGCCGTAGGCGACGCATTTTGAGAGATTTGTTGAGGCAGGAGAAAGAAGAAGGCTTACCGGAAATGATTGTACCGGGAATACCCGAACAGGAATTAATTCTTTGTCGTAATAGAGTGCTTCAGTTTCATACGGTGCTAACTACTAGCAAAGTGGCGCCTAAATATATGTATGCGTTGTTACATTTAGCGAATCGGTTAGCGGTGTTAGGTCACGTTTCAGATTTTGCGGGGAGTACAGAAGCTATTGATTTATTAAATAATGTTTGTGATAAACTTGATATTTACTTTAAAACGGATTCAGCAGATTCGAATCCAGATCAGGATATTATTGATAATTTGTTTGACAAGGCAGAGGGAGGAGTAGTAGGAGATTCGGTTGCCGAACAGGAGGCTATTGAGTGCTTGAAACGTATGGGAGTTATCTCCGGGGAGCTTGATAGACCAAATGCGAACGTTTTCCGCGATTCTTTAATAGCGTTATAGACACGAAAGCCGTGAAAATGGTAAAGTGTCTCTAATATTATTAATAATAATAATAATTTAATAGCGTTGGAGAAAGAACTTACCGTGCTGCGAAGTAGACTATCTTCCTCTGAGCCTTCTGGCACTTCTAATTTGAGCACGGGGAACATCGAAACCTACACCGGAACAATTCCGAAGACATCAGACGGTGCTTGCAATCTTATGATCGTTACCAGCCAATACTCGAGGCCTGTAACGACCCCAATGGTGACGACATCCATATATACTTCCAATTACTTACCGATCCATACGAGAAATCAAAATACGACTCCATATCCTCAAATGTTACCATCCTATTCCAGTTTCAGTCAGGCTAACCATGTAACATCTTTCCCCCCTACTGAGCTGGAAAATTCTGTGTTTCATTCTTCGCAGCAGATAGCACCATATATTAACCTCACGTCAAATAGTGCCCAAAGCTCGGCAACTCATTCGAACGCACTCACATCTCACTTGCCACCCCCAATTAAACCGCCCCAATTACCCCAATCAATTGGACATCCTTCCCAGACGGCAGGCGTATCTAGACCACATTCATCTGTTGCTGCGCCTCAACCCACGTTCGCGTTCCCCGCGTCAAGCGCATTTCCACCAGCCTCATTTGCGAATCCTTTTGCCTCAAATAGCACCTCACCTTACGCGTACCCGCCAGAAAGAAACAACACTGTTTCTCACAGATCCCTCCCCGTCTCACTGTGGAAAATTGAAAAATATAACGGCACAGATCGTGGTGTCAAACTGAATGAGTTTCTCGCGTTAGTGGAACAGTTGGCCCAGTCTGAAAGAATGTCTGAACATGAGCTGTTCGACTCCGCCTTTCATCTGTTTGACGGCCCCGCGAAAAGTTGGTACATGTCCATGCGACACCCGCACCCAGGGCGACTATTCAACTGGCAGCATTTAATCTTGGAGCTAAAGCGCAACTTTGCTCATCCTGAACTAGACATACTTCTACGTTGCCAAATTTATCAACGACGACAGCAAAGGAACGAGACTTTCCAGGAGTATTATTTTGCTATGGATAAACTTTTCCGAAGTATGATGACTCCGATGGAAGACCGCGAAAAACTCGAAATCATGAAACGAAATTTGCGCAATGACTATAAAAAATCCCTTCTATGGCAACCAATTCTAGATTTACCTCAGCTTATACATGCTGGCCACATTATCGATTCGTCGAACTTCTCGATGTATAATCAGGTATTCGGTCAGGATCGTACGGTAAATGCAGTAACCCTTAATAATAACCCTACACACAACCCTGATAACTCGCGTTCAACTCGTTCAAACCGAAATCAAAATGAAAATTGGAAAAATCCCGCTAGAAAATCATCTAACGACAACCCACGACCTACGAATAGCTATCGCGATGCTAGAAACGCCCCCGGACCAAAATCGATCCCCCCTAGAGAGCCAGAACCGGGGCCATCTCAGTCTCGTCGCCCGATTGACTATCTCGTGGAAGGGTACAAGCCGCCACCCGCAAACGTATGTCTTAATTGCCGCCAACCCGACCATCAAGTACAACATTGTAGGTCTATTAACGGTTTGTTGTGTTATATTTGTGGGTTCAAAGGATACGACACCACTCGCTGTCCCTATTGCCAAAAAAACGGCAGGCCGACGACCGAAAATCGCCGAACGTCGGAAGAATCCGCGTGAGAGTCCCCGGTTTTGAACTGAGCTCTCTCGACTATGAGCCAGTTCTGTCTGAGTGGTATTCGGGTCGCGCGAATACCAATACCCCCGAAGTCCTGCAAATAACCTTCCCAACTAGCTTTGATAATCGACCCTACGCCTGGGTCTACGTCCATGATCTACGCGTCAAAGGATTGCTAGACTCAGGTAGTAATCGAACGCTTATCAGTGATAAGCTGTTCTCGCGTTTACGCGGGGTAAAACTGAAACCTTTATCGTTAAATTTAGATTTAAAATCCGCAGACGGCGGAAATTTATTAATACTAGGAGAAATAATGATTCCATATAAATTCGAAAATAAAACAAAAATTGTTCCCACTTTAGTCATTAAGGATTTACTTGTAGAGTGTTTGTTAGGAATGACCTTCTGGTCCAAGTTTAAAATCTACCCTCAGATTCGACAATGTGCCCTATTACAAGAAGAGAGTGACATTGAATCGATAGCTCCTGAATGTATGCTTACCCCTACAGAAGCCCAGGACCTAGAGAAAATAAAACTCATGTTTCAGATCGCCAAACCGGGATACTTACCCACGACTTCTGTTACCCAACACATAATCGAGATTGCTGACGAATGGAAATCCAAACCGCCAGTCAGGCAATACCCCTACACTATGTCGCCAAAAACACGTGAAAAGGTGGTCGCCGAACTTGACCGAATGCTGAAAGTGGGTATCATTGAGCGCTGTCAGTCTGATTGGTCGCTCCCGGTGGTACCCGTGATCAAGCCTTCGGGCAAAGTCCGCCTCTGCTTAGACGCACGTAAACTAAACGAACGCACGGTTCGCGATGCGTATCCACTCCCCTGAAGTATCCGATGTATAACACTAATTTAATATTTTAAAATAATAGAGGTAAACTTAAGTGAGGAGTTTCAAGGAGATGTAAATAAAATAGACACACGTCTAGTTCTGTTGGAAGCCAGTTTAAGCGAGGTTCTCATTATGCCAGCTCTGTTTCCAGAACGGGATCGGACCTAATAGCAATAGGTCAACAACCTGAACACTACATCCCCCATCCGGGACGAATACTGGGACAGCTACCTAAAGCTCGCTACTTAAGCACTATCGATCTATCCGAGGCTTTCCTTCAGATCCCTCTGGAGGAACGTTCTCGAAATTACACGGCGTTCAGTATTCAAGGTTCCGGGATGTACCGATTCACCCGATGCCCTTTTGGCTTAGCAAACAGTCCAAGTCGCCTGGCCCGGACGATGGATTTAGTTCTAGGTAATGGAGAATTAGAACCCTTTGTCTTTGTCTACCTCGACGATATAGTTGTAGTGAGTGAAACGTTTGGACACCACCTACAACTATTAGCCGAGGTAGCCAAGAGATTACGGGATGCTAATCTCTCCATAAACCTTGACAAATCCCACTTCGGAGTAAATGAACTGCCATTCCTAGGTTACCTTCTCTCAACCAACGGCCTACGCGCGAACCCTGAAAAGATAAAACCAATCGTCGAGTATGAACGGCCAACAACTGTGACCAAATTACGCCGGTTCCTAGGAATGGCCAATTATTATCGCCGATTTATACAGGACTTCAGCGGAGCTACTGCCCCTTTGACGGATCTGCTTAAAACTAAGGCCAAGACTATTTCCTGGACCGACCAGGCTGAAGAAGCTTTTTGCGCGATAAAAGAAAAGTTAATCAGTTCACCAATCCTCGTAAGTCCGGATTTTTCAAAAGAATTTACAATTCAAACCGACGCTAGTGATGTAGCAGTCGCTGGCGTCCTTACGCAAGTCCTCGAAGAACAAGAAAGGGTCATCGCGTATTTTTCTCACAAGCTTAGTACTCCCCAAAGGAACTACCACGCTTGTGAGAAAGAAACGCTGGCCGCAATCCTGTCCATCGAGGCCTTCCGTGGATATATTGAGGGTTCCCACTTCACGATAGTGACAGATTCTTCCGCCCTCACACATATTCTCCGTACAAAGTGGAAGACATCCTCCCGCTGTAGTAGGTGGAGCCTTTCCCTACAGCAATATAACATGACAATACGGCATCGGAAAGGAAAGGATAACGTGGTAGCCGATGCCTTGTCACGTTGTGTTGCTGTGGTAACAGCTGTACCTACTTCAGAATGGTATGATGAGCTTATTAAAAAAGTTTCAGATCAACCTGATAATTATGTTGATTTCCAAGTAATGGATGGCGCCCTTTATAAATTCGTATCAACTCCCATTCAGCCTTACGACCACAGGTTTGAATGGAAGCTTGTAGTTCCCCCCGAGAAAAGAAAAGCAGTGCTCAAAGAATGCCATGACGATTTGATGCATATCGGTACGGACAAAACAATGGCCAAAGTTAGGCTGAAGTATTACTGGCCAAAAATGGCCAAGGATATAAGGGAATATATTCAAGCTTGCTCTTTGTGCAAGGAAACTAAACCAGCCTGCATCCCAGTCGTACCCACAATGGGTGAACAAAGGATGGTGACACATCCTTGGCAAATAATAGCGGTTGACTACATTGGTCCGCTTCCACGTAGCAAAAGAGGCAATCAACACCTCCTAGTTGTCACCGACCTCTTTAGTAAATGGTGTATATTAATACCTGTGAAGAAAATCAATAGCACTACACTATGTACTCACCTGCGGGACCAGTGGTTCTTCCGGTTCTCAACTCCTGAATCACTTATTTCGGATAACGCGTCTGTCTTCCTGTCCCGAGAGTTCAAAGATTTTCTCGAACAGTTTGGAGTGCGTCATTGGTTGAGCTCGAGATACCACTCTCAAGCCAATCCGGTGGAGAGAGTTAATCGAACAATCAATGCTGCGATACGCACCTATGTTCGAGAAGATCAGAGACTCTGGGACAGTAGGATCTCGGAGATCGAAACTGTGTTAAATACCACTAGACATTCCGCGACCGAATTCACGCCGTACTTTGTTATTCATGGCCACGAGGCCTTCGCGAAGGGATCGGACCATCAATGGTTCGGATCCAATGACGAAACTATTCCTGATCAAAGAATCGAACATCAGAAACAAATATTTGATAAAATTTACGACCTTGTGAAAACTAATCTCACTAAGGCACACGAGTCAGCTAAGCATCGCTACAATCTGCGCCACCGGCGAAGCGCAAAGCCATTCGAGGTTGGCCAACTTGTCTATAAAAGAAACACAAAACAGTCCAGTGCCGCGGAAGGGTACAACGCCAAATATGGTCCTGTATACCTGCCGGCACGAATAAAAAAACGCATCGGAACCAGCTCATATGAACTGGAAGGAACCGATGGTAAATCCCTGGGGGTGTGGCCCGGCGCCCACCTCAAGCCAGGGTAATTTATTGCTATCCCTAACAGTGCCTATCCTATCATTCAAGCAGCGTTTTTTTCACTCGACCAGCACCTCCAATCATGAGTCGGTTGTATATAACACACTGAACTGGTAATGAGGATATTTAAAATTGTTATCCTTATTTGCTCCCTTTCTCTATCCTCCGTCGTAGGCAGGTTGGGCCGCCTTAGTAGCTTGTTCTTCTGTTCCAGAGAATTCGGAAATCATGATGTATCCTAGAATACCGAATCATTTCCCAGTTAGTAAATGAAAAAAAAAAATAATAATAATAAACAAATAAGTACTTACTAACAGTGTCGACAGTAGTTCCACGGATTTTAACGGCGGTCTCTTCCTCCTGATTCGGTCCTGATCATCCCCAAGGCCGAAGGAACTGAACCGGAAAGTCTTCTTGTGGCATTCCTGGCAAGAAACCTTGGTGAACGAAAGTGGTCAACACAGGAGAGAAAACTTACCATCCCCTAGTAGAAAGTACACGTCGGTTTCCTTTTATACTCCCGGAGTTTCCCATCGTTGATTCCTCACGCTTTACCTGTTCGGATAAGTACCGAAGATTCGAATAAGTATTTTAATTTAATAATAGAACAATTTAATATTACCTGCAAACAAAATAATTAGCTAATTTACTCTGCCTGCCTAGGATGGCTTTTGTTTTGTTTATATGACAGTTTGCACAGCTGAACCGATCTTGGTTAGTTTCATTTCGACTAGGCCACTATGGGCCCTGTGGTTCTCTAAATAGGTAAAGAGTGCGTTTAGTTGTTCGCTCTTCCGTTGTAGGAAATTATATCGAGAAGAAGCGGGTTAAACGGTGTAATTGTAACTTTCATTGAAATTAGGTTTCAATTGTAAAGAAGTGATTAATTGGCAGAAGCCAAGTTATGCCAGTTTTTCGACCGATCGTTTTTGTTTCCAAAGGGCGTTGCGCTGGAGACCGGAGTCATCGCGACGCTGATGGTCAGTACACGGTGGCTCGATTCAGAGCCATGCGCGAAATTTGAGCGGAGTTGATAACAACGTTGATGCCCTACCCAAGCAACCAGAATTCCCTTAAAAAGGTTCCATAGAAGCTTAATCAGCTCTCGTTTGTGTCTGAAGAGAATGCTAATCAGCCCAAAATTTAAGTTCTTAAAGCTACTTTCAAGTTCGTTTAGGTGGCTGTAGAGTGTCGTAACCGGTCAACTTCCATCCTCGAAATATCCATCCTTTTTTTTTTTAAACTAGCCGCGTCACATTCTTTCCTAGTTCAACTCACTACAAATCACAGCACTACGACAGAAAATCTACCGTCACTCTATAGCTCTCTTTGTAAACTGAATCCCACCTTCGATTCTTCGAAGAACTCTTATTCTCGCATGAACAGTTTACCCTCTCTTCTTGTTGAGTTACGCAACGGAAAGATCGGAAAGCCGCGTGTTTTCTCCATTTGATCCAACAACAAAGGTCCTTCGAGAGTCTCTCTCTCACACACTTTCTTTTGACGTATTCATTTCTGAACGGAATCTCAAGACACGGTGATACATAATTATTCAGAACATGATTATATTCGGTTTCGTAGTAACGTTACCAATATCAATTAGTTCTCATTGCCTTAATGCTAACCTAACCTTTAACCCATAATAGTGTATAATTATCAACAATATTTTTTCTATGTTATTATCAATATTCTCTACATTCGCCTTCACCTCTACTCTCATTTACTGACCTACGAAAGAGATTAATGATATAACTGAATTTTTTTTTGATATTTTAGTTTGAATTTTTTTTTTAACAAACGATGTTTGTTTTTTTAAGTAAAGGCTGTTCATGTCTTGTTTCCAATTTCGCTTGTAAAGCTCGATCAGTAAAATTTTATTTTTGTTCCTATGTCTTTTGTATTAACCCTTTTTTGTCCATTAGTTTCCACTGCCAAACAATTTAATATCTTTATAATGATTGATTCTTTAAAGTGATTCGTGTTAAAAAAAGTAGCTAAGTTTATGTATTTGTATTTGTATAATTACCTTTTTTTAATTATTGATTTGATTATTGATCTTAATTTCTTACGTTTCAACGAAGGTTTTACTTTTATTTATTTTTGTTTTTAAAACTTGACGTGGAATTTTTTTTAATAATTTTTTCTTTTGTTTCAAATTATTTAATCCTTAACCTTGGTTAAAAATTTCTTAACTCTTCGTTCTTGATAACGGTTTCTTGCCTCTTGAATCATGATCCTTGTTTTTTTTAATTCTCTCCAAATGCTGACTTTTGTTCGTTTTCTCTTTTATTTTGAATATTGACTTTTTTTTTGAATTCTGAATCTTGACTATTAAGTTTTCTTTATTCTTTTACTTTACTTCCGATTTTTGATCATTGTCTGTTGAATCTTAATTTTTTATATTGTCACTTTTAATTAAAAATTTTTATTTTATACTCTATTACAATTACTTGATTCTAGATTCTTGAGCCTTAATCTTTCAAATGTTTAATTAATCAATGAACCATGATTACTGACTCATGTTTCTTCTTTCTCTTGAATCATCGAGTTCACTTTACACTTCTTGCTATTGTTTTTTTTTGGCTCTCGACTTATGATTTTAGTTTTAGTTTTCTTAGACTTCACTTAAACTTTTAATACTTAAACCATGGTAATTGATTCTACTCCTAAGCCATTCACTGTTTCCTGATTCTTAGTTATAGAAATTTAACAAATTTGTTAAATTGACACATTAACCTCACTTCTTGTTACTAATTATAAGGAATTTTACAATATTTGAATTTGCAATTTAAAACTCTGTTGTGATATTTCTCAACTCAAATTGTTTCAACTTCTGTAAAATTATTTTTAAAACATTTACGATTAAACTGTGTTATCCTAAATTTTGCATTCTTTTGGTTTTTGCTCAGTCAGTCAGTGAAAAAAAACAATTTATACAATCTGAAAATATCGTCTTCTTCATGTCTCATCTCATCAGCTTCCCATCTACATAACAATTCATGCTTCAAAATTTCATAAATACTCATTTTGTCATTTATTTATTCATTTATTTTTTGTTATTTCAGTCGTTTTACTTTTCTATTCATGTTTTTTTTTTATTTCATCTTTTAATCTTTCCTCTTCATTTTTATCTTAACAATTTCATTCACTGACTATTTAAACTAAATTTGAAAATAATTAAGATGAACATCTTTTTTTTTTGTGTGCAAAAAGTGCTGTTTATGTCGTGGCTTAAATTCCGCTAACGTCGCTTGATGATTATTATTTTCATTCAGATTTCATATTGATATCAGCAAACGTTTCGCTTGCTAAAAATATAAAATGAGTTTTAAAATCCAACCAACAGTTACTTCCGTATTACATTTTACTGTTGATCAACAACACCTCAATTTTAACTTATTAGTCATAAGTTATGACACTCTTTATCTTGGACACTAGACTTAATTTTTTTTCATTCCTGACACTTGAAACTCGTGCTATCAAATTTTTAACATTCTTGATTTTGAATTTCCGAGCGTTGGTTTTTAGCCTTTAACACTTGATTTCGGAGTTTTGCTTACCATTTTATTCATGGATCTTCTTTTATTTCATTTTGGCTATTCACTCTGACTTTTGATTACCTTTTCTCTATATAATTTTTATTCTTGAATATAAAACCCAAATTTTCTTAGACTTTACTTTTTTCTCTTGGCTTTCTAAGATTGTCCTTTCTCATATTTCTAGATTATTGCCTCCTTAACTTTAATTAATGGCTCTGATTTTTAGCCAAACTATTTTTTTTAAGCACCTCTTGATACTTGACTTTTGATTCTCGAACTTCATTCTTGACTCTTGAGTTCGGTTCTTGAATCTCGAATATCGGTTTATGTTCCTTACCTCATTTTTTAATTCTAACTTTTATCATTCGATTGACAACTTTTTTCTCTAGACTTTTGGGCCTCAACTTTTAACCTTCGGCTTTTGACAATCAGTCTGGTGATTCGTGACATTTACCTTAGACATCTTACATCTATTCCAAAATCTTTTATCGACCTTATTTATTTTTCATTCTTGCATCGTAAATTTACATTTATTCGCAGTTGAGAAGCTTGATTCTATATTCTTGAAACTCCATTTGTTTTATTCATTATTATTTCATTCTGACTGCTTACTATTATTTATAGGTTCTTAACTCTTGAACTTCCCTTGACAATTGACTATCTACAGTTGACTCTTGAACCATTGAATCATTTCTTTTACACTTGATACTTTGTACCTGTGATTTATTGTATAGTTGACATTTTTAACTCTCGAGCCTTTCTTCCAAGTTTCCAAGTCATGATAACTATCTCTACTCCTAAGCTATTTACTGTTGCATCTTGACTTAAGATTATTATTTTTTAACACTTGATACTTTTAATGATATAAATTTGAATTTTATTTTTTTTTTTTTTTACAATCTGCTGTAAACCTTCTTGAGTCTAGAGAATTTCTCGGCTAAACGGGCCGAGCCGTTATGTAATATTTTACAAATCCACTTTAGAAATGGTTTTATACATCACGGAAAATCATAGGAAAAATACTTAGACTATTCAAATGACAATCAAACGACTGTTTGGGGAGTCTTTTAATAGCATATAGTTATCACTTCTCTCAACCCTTTACTTGTTGAGAAGTGTTTCATCGTTAACCGTTTTTTTTAAATCATTTTCATTTACTGCACAATTTATCATAGTCGCAATAGTTATCAATGAAACTCCCAATCTTATCTTTCTCATAATTTTTTTATCCTTCATGCCTCGATTCATTTTATAATGTAGTCATTTTATAATCTCTCCATGTTCTAACATTTTAATTATTTTTTATTCATATATCTAGGATTTTCCCGCTGTTCCTTTTTCTATTTTATTCTTTTTTTTCATTTTATATTTTTTTTCTTTTTTTTTCCTGTTATTCATCTTCTTTCTCTTTTTACCTTCTTTTCTTCGAATTTTAATCTGAACTTTTGCATTTTTTTTTTTTTTACTTTTTATACTTTGGACTCCTGATTATTGAGTTCTTACTAGAGACTATTGATTTGTCTCTTGAATATTCAGTTTGAGTATTTCACTTTGACCCTATTCTCTTATTTTAGTGTTTAACTATTTTCGACACCTAACTTAGCTCTTTACTTGTGGTTCAATTTTTTTTTTAAACTCTTTTTTAAACGTTGTCATTTGGATTTATTATTTTGACTCTGGATTTTTCTATTTTCGCTTGACTCTTGCTAATAAAATTTAAGCTAGAAGAAATAACTCTTTACTCTGGAGTTATGCTTCCTGGTTCTTGACTATAGGCTCGCCACAAGTTACATGATTGGCTTTGATCTTGAGCTTTACCATCCGGACACTGTTTTACCTCAAATGTTTCTACTTATTCTTTTTTATCTCAACAACGATAAGATCAGAGCAACGAAAATCATAACATCTCCATTACTCATCATATTACCTTCTCATTGTTTCATTTCTTTAACTATGATAGTTTGATTTCATCTATGGTTTTCTCTTTTAATTTTAACTTTTTTTTTTACCAAAAAAAAAAAACTTTTATTTTTATTCGTATTCCTAAGTTCTTTCTTCTTCTTTTGATTACACAATATATGACTGTCGTTCACCTTCATAGTTATATTCAACAATTTTTGGGACTTCAAAATACTCCAATAAACTTCTGTTTTTGAATTTAACCTTCCCAGTTTTTTTTTTTATTAATTTTCCCCATTCAGGGATGCTTAAAGTTCCTTTAATTCACTCAACCTGTTGGGACTGTTATTCACCCAAAAACAGGACATTATTTTACTTCCTTTTGAATTACTTTACCTGTTAGGGACTGTTATTCACCCAAAACAGGACTTTATTCTACTACATTCTGATTCGCTCAACCTGTTGGGACTGTTATTCACCCAAAAACAGGACTTTATTTACTTCTTTTTGAATTACTTTACCTGTTAGGGACTGTTATTCACCCAAAACAGGACTTTATTCTACTACATTCTGATTCGCTCAACCTGTTGGGACTGTTATTCACCCAAAAACATGACTTTATTTTACTTCCTTTTGAATTACTTTACCTGTTAGGGACTGTTATTCACCCAAAACAGGACTTTATTCTACTACATTCTGATTCACTCAACCTGTTGGGACTGTTATTCACCCAAAAACAGGACTTTATTTACTTCCTTTTGAATTACTTTACCTGTTAGAGACTGTTATTCACCCAAAACAGGACTTTATTCTATTACATTCTGATTCGCTTAACCTGTTGGGACTGTTATTCACCCAAAAACAGGACTTTATTAACTTCCTTTTGAATTACTTTACCTGTTAGGGACTGTTATTCACCCAAAACAGGACTTTACGTAACTTCCTTTGATTCACTCAACCTGTTGGGACTGTTATTAACCCAAAAACAGGACTTTATTTTACTTCCTTTTGAATTACTTTACCTGTTAGGGACTATTATTCACCCCAAAACAGTACTATTTTATTTATTTCAAAACACTTTAACCTTTTTACCACATTGTTTCTTAATTACCAATAAAAAAAAACATCGTTCCAATGTGCATTTATTCTCCTTGGACCATTTTATCAAATTACGTTGAAAGGTACTTAGATATATTTTTTACACAAATTTATATATTTTTTATTTGTATATAAACTTATTTAAAATCTTTCATCCATCCAAATGCTTTTTAATTGATCTAGATTAAATTAATTTCATTGAACTCGACTATCCTTTTTATTGACTCCTTAATATTCATCTTGAAAGCGCTTTTGTTATTTATTTATTTTTTTTTTTTAAATCAACGCTTTGCGAATTTTTCTCCACCCCAAAGAAACTACTTCCTTTTGAGGCATAGTATTTATTTCGATTAAGAGACTGTCAGACACCAATTTTACATCAAAAATAGTTTTTGAGACTAAAGTTAACCCCAACGAGATACCGTTTACTTGTTATTTTATTAAACTTTATCGGAAAAAGGGAACTAAACCAGGTTTTTTTAAAATTCAATTAGTATTTCGAACACTTGTTAAAAAATCCATATTCACCTTAACTGTAAGTTTGATTGCGTTACCACAACAAAAATGAAGAAGAAAAATCGACTGCCACTTCCTCAGCAGACTGATTAATGTTTTTTTTTAACGACAATACTTCCCCTAGCATTTCAAAATCCTTTCGAATATATGGTTGCTCCATTTTTGTTCCGCAGTAAAATTGATTGATATGATGCAATGCTCGATCCAAAAATAAGATAAACTCTGAAATATTCACTTTGCAGCAACACAATCGAAAAAAATAAAACACAGGCACACGTTCAATGTAAATTTATTTTGACTATCGAGGCCACCATCTTGAAAAGTACATACCATCTTTTGGTCCAACCAAATTTCACCAATCCATAATAAAAATTTCTTAAGACACATACCGTTTTAAATCAGGGAGCATTGGTTACCCTTACCGAACACGCCATTGTCGTAACCGGTCAACTTCCATCCTCGAAATATCCATCCTTTTTTTTTTAAACTAGCCGCGTCACATTCTTTCCTAGTTCAACTCACTACAAATCACAGCACTACGACAGAAAATCTACCGTCACTCTATAGCTCTCTTTGTAAACTGAATCCCACCTTCGATTCTTCGAAGAACTCTTATTCTCGCATGAACAGTTTACCCTCTCTTCTTGTTGAGTTACGCAACGGAAAGATCGGAAAGCCGCGTGTTTTCTCCATTTGATCCAACAACAAAGGTCCTTCGAGAGTCTCTCTCTCACACACTTTCTTTTGACGTATTCATTTCTGAACGGAATCTCAAGACACGGTGATACATAATTATTCAGAACATGATTATATTCGGTTTCGTAGTAACGTTACCAATATCAATTAGTTCTCATTGCCTTAATGCTAACCTAACCTTTAACCCATAATAGTGTATAATTATCAACAATATTTTTTCTATGTTATTATCAATATTCTCTACATAGAGAACGCTGTTCAGCTTCTAAGAGAATGTCAAGAAACTTCTACGCGCCGAAAAAAAAATCCGATTGACAGATTGCTCTGACAACCACATGTCAGATTGCTAGGTTGCCGGTCTATCATGGTCTATCTCATTGATTTAAATTATATTGTTTTGATTACAAAAGCTGCTTACACGCCTAGAGAATTGAACCGCTGCTCTCTAGGTTGCAATGAAACTCACCAGCCTCTCGACCAATCCAGCAATAGCTAATTGCCACTGTAATGATTAGTATTTAAACTTAATGTCATTTGAGATGATTGAGTGGGCTGGTCAATTGAAGGAACCTTATTTCGTTCAAAGGACTTTCAGTACACAATATGAATCATAACAAAATTCGCATCATCAAGAATTTATTCGAATATCTTATTTAACATTTATAAGAAAAATTCGAAAAAATCTTGAATTCCATTTGTATATATCCGTACAGATATAAACAAAATAAATACCATGACAAGAAATTGACAGACATTTTTGACATGTCGCTTAGAATTCCCATATAGGTTCTTTAAAACACCTTCAAGTACCTTAATGGTGCGCTTTAGAATGTTACGCGAACGTTATCGACCTTCTTGAAAAACATTTTTGACATGTCGCTTAGAATTCCCATATAGGTTCTTTAAAACACCTTCAAGTATCTTAATGGTGCGCTTTAGAATGTTACGCGAACGTTATCGACCTTCTTGAAAAACATTTTTGACATGTCGCTTAGATTTCCCATATAGGTTCTTTAAAACACCTTCAAGTATCTTAATGGTGCGTTTTGGAATGTTACGCGAACGTTATCGACCTTCTTGAAAGAAGTTCCATTAAATGCGCTTAGAAGTTCCGTTATCGGTAGTATTAACCTTTCAAAGGGCGATGTAAGTTCCTGAGTAACTTTTAGGCGACAAGAGTCACCTGAAGTTCCCGTAATACATTTTTTCAGCCAAATGTGAACTTCGGAGTTCGGAGTTAAGTAAAAACGCGACTTTTGGTTGCTTGGGTATGACCCCGCTTCTGCCCCGGACTCAAATAACGTGTCGGTCACCAACGTGGCAAGGCATTGGAGCCTTTAAGTAGAATAACAAAATCTCTGAGGCAGAAATTAAGTATTCCCGAATAGAATTTCACCGTGAAAAAACCATGAGTTCCATATTCACAAACCATAAATTATACGATCTACACAATGATTATTATCGTCCTCGATACCGTGAATGCACGTTGGAATTCATAGTTTTCGACCATACATTTCATAGTTTTGACGAAAATAACCATGAAAAAGGGGTATTGTTATGCAGCGTGACCATGAAAAAAATGGCGATTTCCCATACATTCGGAAGCTCAAAAATATGACGTTCATGGTTATAACAGCTTCCAGTTTTTCATAATAAAACCATGCAATTCCGTTTATTTTCATTGTTTCAATGAAGATGGAAAACAAGGTTAATTTATGGTAAATGAATATTGTTTAAACCGTACAATTTCATGGTTTACCATGAATAATTCAAATTTCGATGTATTGGAATAGTTTGCTCAAGTTATCACTCGTTTCAAGGAATTTTATTCATGATTTGTCGTAAATAAACTTGATGACGTTTATTTGAAAGCACGGCCAATCAGGAATAATATTCCTTAAACAAGGGATAACTTTAGTATGCAGGTTCATACGAAACGAAATTTTTTTAACTAATATTATTTTATTTTCGAAGTTCTTGCCTCTTAATGATATGGTTGTCGACAATTTTAACCGACTTACCAATTTTATTGTAAGTACAGTGGCTCTGTCTTCAAATAAGGAATTTTAATGAGAACTGCACAAATCTTACCATTATTACGAAAAAATTCTACACACTTCCGACGAATGCTTGCTGCCGTTGTTCAGTGCATGGTCCCTCAATTCTCCTTTCTTGTTTGCGTTTCACAGCTCGAAACTTCATTGCACTTGGTCGAGAAAGCATTCATGGTACTCGAATGGATGATCCCCTTCAGCAACCTTGTGTCCCGTTTCAGATGTAGGAGCTGCAAGTGAAATAGGGATGTTTGATAAATTCAGATTTCAGATCCAGAAATGAGTTTTTGATTCATGATCAGATTCAAATTTTAGGTTGAAGATTTCATATAAAGATTCTAGATTCGATTTTCAAATTCAGATTTCGATTGGATCAAATTCATATTTTTTCGGATTACAAATTGCAGATTATGTTTGGAACTCAGATTCAGATTCGGATCGCATTTTTAGATTAGATTCAGATCTCTGATTTAAGATTACAGATAGAGACTTTAATTCAGATATCAACATTTAGACAACTCACCTGTTACGCTCGAGCCATCGTCGTCGATTGATAAAGCACCAGTATCACGGAATGTTCCAACAGCTTCTGGTGCTGCTGTGGATGGGAAGGATTTACAGATGAAATCTGCGGTGATCAGCATCGAACAGATCCGTACGAGGTCGTTCAGCATCAGCGCAATCCTTGGGCGATATCGTATGCGCCCCACATAATCGACGGATGTTTGGTATTTTGATGGTCCACCTCGGCTTAGTAATCCTGTTTCTGTGCGACTTCTCGAATCTTCGATTCAATATCAATTACCAGCTTCAAATCTTCCATTGATATATTTAGCTGCAGCTGCGTTTGTTTTATGACTTCAATTTGCATTTAATGCACTCGGAACCTCCTGAGAGGGATGTATATTGAACCTCCGACCAAAGAAAGTCTATTTCTAGTTGCTACGGGAAACACTCACGGACGCAAACACTCGAAATTTTGTCAGGCTTGTTTGTAACTATTGTTGCCTCCCTTTCTGAATGCAACGCAAAGGCCGCAAGAACCCGCTCCAGAACGTGGAAAACATTGATTCCTACGAACGAATGATTTCCAGTTGATGTGGGAGTGAGCATAGCGCCAACCCGTTTTAAGTGATCACTTTGCTGAATCGAAATCGTCTTTGTATATTGCCTGGCTCCATGTGTAAAATCAACCTGTTTAGTAAAAAAAAACGCTAATTAGGCTAATGCCTTGTTACGGATTTTCACAGTTTCTTGTTAGAAATCTAGACTTACCTGCGATTCCTTCGCTCGTGATGTCACTCGCTGAACGGATACCATTCTAGCTGTCGTCGTCGATGGCTGACTGGAAACCACCATGTCCCAACAGCTCCTGCTCCTGCTGGGGTTGGGTTCCCTGGGAAAATTGCAATTATGCCACCGATACTCATCCGATTGATCGGCATCGAAGAGATCCCTTACAAGAGGATTGTTCAGTACCGGCTCACCACAGAATCGTCGGATGTTAGATATTTCAATGCCCCACCAACGCATTCCTTACCTTCTGGGATGCCTCCGATCAGTAAAGATCAATTTCGTGTCCCGATTAGAATCAATCGCGAGCGCAAACACCGGATTTGATGAAAGTTTAAGAGATGTTTTTTTCCGCTAAAATGGCGCGCGTTAAAATCACTACACGAAAAAAAATAAATGTGTGGAAAAAGTAAAAGTTTACCAACGTTCGTTTTGGTTTGGATTTAAATTAAACCATGAAGTACACAGTAACACAGAAAATTATTGTTATACCTTGCTTTTGATATTTTCGAAAACTATGAAATATTTTAAATCAACAATAGACTTCACGGTAACTTTAAAAATGATGGTAATTTCAAAATAAAAACCAGTTGAAAAATATTTAGATAGTACCTTGAAATTCATTGTTAAATTGAAAAACATTGTTCGGTTATATTTATATCATGGTTTTTGCTATTCGGGTTGTCTCTAGAATAGATTTATAATAAAATGGATACTGAATGAATGAGTGAATGATTATATGAATGAATGTTATGGAGGACGCGTCTAATGAAAGGGAAAAGAATGAATGAATGGTGTGAAAATGGTTAACGGCTAGGTCTTTCTCTGTCATAAATAGAGAAGTGTAATGCAATTGGCAAAGTATAAGTAGAGTCAGACGTGGTTCTGAATGGGTTTGAAACAGCGCGAAGGGGATAATCCTAAAAAAAGGGTGTCTATAGAAACACATAGGCGGGACCGTCAAGAAGGGCTTATTTTGGTGGAACCGACCGACTGAATTGGAAAAAGAAGGAAAATGGTCCAAGGAGCAAAGATGTGAAGCAAGCTGAATGAGGGTTGGATAATTTAAACACTGCACGAAAAATTTCACTTAAAATGAAATTTTTCTGGTCGAACTGGGGGAGAATTGTTACCGATTCACTCCTATATTGGCAAAATCGGCAACATTTCATCGTTCATTGCATGTTTTTCTGTTTAGTTTTATCTTTATCAATACCCAAGCAACCAGAATTCCCTTAAAAAGGTTCCATAGAAGCTTAATCAGCTCTCGTTTGTGTCTGAAGAGAATGCTAATCAGCCCAAAATTTAAGTTCTTAAAGCTACTTTCAAGTTCGTTTAGGTGGCTGTGGAGAACGCTGTTCAGCTTCTAAGAGAATGTCAAGAAACTTCTACGCGCCGAAAAAAAAATCCGATTGACAGATTGCTCTGACAACCACATGTCAGATTGCTAGGTTGCCGGTCTATCATGGTCTATCTCATTGATTTAAATTATATTGTTTTGATTACAAAAGCTGCTTACACGCCTAGAGAATTGAACCGCTGCTCTCTAGGTTGCAATGAAACTCACCAGCCTCTCGACCAATCCAGCAATAGCTAATTGCCACTGTAATGATTAGTATTTAAACTTAATGTCATTTGAGATGATTGAGTGGGTTGGTCAATTGAAGGAACCTTATTTCGTTCAAAGGACTTTCAGTACACAATATGAATCATAACAAAAATTCGCATCATCAAGAATTTATTCGAATATCTTATTTAACATTTATAAGAAAAATTCGAAAAAATCTTGAATTCCATTTGTATATATCAGTACAGATATAAACAAAACAAATACCATGACAAGAAATTGACAGACATTTTTGACATGTCGCTTAGAATTCCCATATAGGTTCTTTAAAACACCTTCAAGTATCTTAATGGTGCGCTTTAGAATGTTACGCGAACGTTATCGACCTTCTTGAAAAACATTTTTGACATGTCGCTTAGAATTCCCATATAGGTTCTTTAAAACACCTTCAAGTATCTTAATGGTGCGTTTTGGAATGTTACGCGAACGTTATCGACCTTCTTGAAAGAAGTTCCATCAAATGCGCTTAGAAGTTCCGTTATCGGTAGTATTAACCTTTCAAAGGGCGATGTAAGTTCCTGAGTAACTTTTAGGCGACAAGAGTCACCTGAAGTTCCCGTAATACATTTTTTCAGCCAAATGTGAACTTCGGAGTTCGGAGTTAAGTAAAAACGCGACTTTTGGTTGCTTGGGTAGTTTTGGCTCACTTACATTCATTCAAGTAGCTTATTATTTATTTGACTTCGCTCGAGTTTGAAATACCGAAATTTATACCAGTCGTCGAATATGCCAGTTATTCCTAAGCAGCTGCGTCGACCAAGGTGTGTAGATATATAAAAAAAAACCTTGGTTTCGACTATATCATACCGGAACTGCTCAACGGCGAGAGAAAAACTCTGAGAGAGGAATCTACGAGCTACCATGGAAGGGTTCTTAGGAGTCTGGGATAATGAAGACGGTCACTGTTGTCGGGTCTTGGAAGTGAAACACCACGCAAAAAGTTGGACTGTGTCCTAACCAAAAATATACAATCGGGTGTGAAGTGATTGGCACATGGTGTCGAAGTGAAGGGATTTTGAAGCATCCCCAACTGCTCCGAAAAGCGCTCCGCTGCTTCCAGGCGCTTTGTCGGATTTTGGAACCCGGCCACACTCGATAGAAGCCCGCCAATACGGCTTCCGTTGTATAGCTCCCACCTTACACCACTGGAAACCAACCCACGTGGTAGAGCTATCGGACAGTAACAACCAACATTGAACGTTCCTGAAAGTTGATACGGGTCCCACCCCTGTGGAACCGATTCAACTGTAAACATCGAATCGGCTACCCTTTGAAGAACCCGTGCTTTGATCCCGAAGATCTTCCTGGTCAGCTCCAAAATCTAGGAAAAAGAACCTCGCTGCTCTAGACGTCACGACCGTAAGCTTGGCCGGCTATTCCCAAAGGCTTGGACGGATGGAATTTCAACCCACTGGCAAGTCAAATAAAAGTAAAATGAATTCTAATTTTGTAAACGTCTAAATAACTTTTAAGTGAGTCCCTAGTATCTTGTTTTGGTCGGTGAATGTTCCACTTTGTTATAATAGCGATTGGTCGTCCCAATTCTCCCCGAGATCGTTAGGAGCGACCCTGAGAGCACGTAAGTACCGGTTGAGCTAGCTGGCAGTTACGGCCCAAAACCATAACTTTCAAATCAAAGTTAGTTTCAATTCACGAACGACAAATAATGTCGTAGATCGAAATGTCTCAAGCCAAGGGTGATTCATGCCGAAATTCCGCCGGAGGCGAAAAAAATTTCTGACTGACTGCTCAAGTAATTTACCGTTACTACCGTCAATATTAACACGCGCAATTCAATATACTCTTTCATTGGTTTATTATCGGTGAAAAAATGACTTTTGGTGATAAAAGTGACCATTTTTCGGAAAATAGTGACTTTAGTGACCAAACGACGAAAAAAGTGACTTTTTAGTGACTGACCCAAAAAAAGTGACCAAGTCACTAAAAAGTGACTCGCTACCAGCCCTGCCAAGGTAAAAATATCAAGATGACTATAATTTAAATCACGAGAAATGTTGCAGAATTCAAATCACAAGACATCACAGATTTGCAATATTTATATGTAATTCGTTTTCATAATTTACAATTTTAAACAAAGTCAGTTTGTACACTCAGAAATAAATAAAATATCAAACAGTTATATTTTAGGTATTTTCACATATCTCCCTCTTTACGCACACGGATATTTCTCATGGTGTAATTACTGGGATATTTCTCACTGGGAAATATTTCTGCGATTAAAATTTATGCATTGAGAAATGTTATGGAACGACATCTGGTGGTCAGAAATAAAAGTTTGAGCCGTAAAGTAAAGGCAAACGCTTAAAGCAGAAATAAACAGAAAAACCAAACGAAAATCGTTTGATTTTTGTTCATGTTCTATGGTCAATGTGCATAATTGACCATAGCATAAAAACATGTGCATTTCGCTGGTAATATTACTTACTGCAATTGAGTCCATCCTTTTTAAATATGATTCAGTTAAATATTTACAGAGAATGGAATCTGCATGCAGTCAAGTTGAAAGGCATTTAGCAACTGAAGAATCTAGCATGTGCTCATACCCGTTTAGTTGGGACTCAAACGCACAAAGCGTTTGTTTGAAGAAAATAATATATAATTTCTCGGTTATTAAATTTTATGCATTGGATCATTACACGCCAAGAAATTATTCGGATGCATAAATTTAAATATCTGAAATAGTTATTTTTTAATATTTCTGGATATTAATGACAGAGAAATATCGGAGTTATTGAAATATAATAATTTTCATATTTTTTTCATTTCTGAGTGTATTCACAAATCAGCTGAAAATTAAAATTTTTAAGTAGAATTTGAGTTCATTTTGCAAGTTTTGTTGAGTAAAAAAAACTGATTAAAAAAATTCCACATAATTGTAGTTAAGGAGTTGATTATTATAAAAAATATTTACTGAAAAAGAAACATGTTATTTTAACGTAAGAAATCCAGAATGAATTTCATATTTTCATGGTGTATTGTTTAACGTTAATAATATTTCAGTTTTTTCAAGTGCCAAATTTGGAACTAAAATCTTATGCCATATTCGTTTTCATTCGGTGGAAAGATGGTTGTGCACCAACTGCTGTCATCTTCATATAAAAAAAAAACGCTTTGACAGCACTTGGTGCACTACCGGTGCACCACCAGGATGAAAACGAATATGGCATTACATTTGGACCCAGATTGCAAGAATCGGATTCTAGCATAAAATTTTAATCTCTAAATTTTAATTTCGAAAATTTGATTTATTTTTGCCAATGAGTAACATTTATTTATTTTTATATACTCCGGAGTTTGGTAGGTTTAGCTTATTTGGCTTTCGCATATTTGACTTTAACATTTTTGGCTTATTTGACTTGAAGATATTCAGAATAAGTTTTTTTTTAAAAGACATCAAAGGACTTAAAAAACTTTTTATAATCTCAAATCAAATTAGGTAAATCTATCAGATTCTTGAGCTAATTCAAAAATTTTAACCATCGATAAAAATTCGGGCTTTTTCAATAATATCCGGGCAACCGGGCCGGACCGGACTTTTTCAAATTTTGTATTAAAAACCAATCTGGCAACTGCTGGAATGCTAGAATATTTTAACAGCCATATAAACACAAAATTTGAACAAAAATGACTATAAGATATCAAAGAAGAAATTTGACAAAAAAAAATATGAAAAAAAGAAAAAGAATGTCGAAAATAACAAAACAAGACATGAATGAAAAAATAATATGACAAAAAAAAAAGAAAAATAACAACAATGAGATTTTCTTGAATTATTGCCTATTATTTTTGTCGTTTTAGGGGAGATAAGGGCATAACGAGCAGCCGGGGAAAACTGGGAGCCCCTCTTTTCTAAGGAAATACGTTTTTTCTCATATAAATTTTCACGAAGAAGTTCCATAGTATTAATTTTTCAGCAAAAAAAAAAAAATCTCCTAATCATTTTTACAGAAATCGTAAAAAAAAACCAACTAGGTTCTCAAGTGATGGAAATATTATAATTTTTGAGCCCCGGAAAATAAGCTCTTATGATCGTTAAATCATCTTGATCTATAATGTACGCACTGCAATATGATGTACACATTTTTCCTAAATTTTCACCATCATTATATTTTTGATTTTTCACTACAATCAATTTTGAAAGGCGTATTTCACTTTAACTCGTTGACTCGGGCGAACAAAACATCTTTGATCGGGGCAAAAATTAAACCAGTCAGGATTAGAGGGGGCCGAACATTCGGCCGAAGGCCGATAGGCCGAAAGATGTTACGCCGAAGGTCGCTAGGCCGAATGGGTTAAAAAGACAATTAGGCTGGGGGACATTAGGCCGAAGGTTATTTAGCCGAATTTAGGCTGAATGGACGATAGGCCGAATGGTCATTAGGCCAAATGGTCATAAGGCCGAATGGTCACTAGGCCGAATGGTCGTAAGGCCGAAAGGTCGTAAGGCCGAAGAGTCGTAAGGCTAAATGGATGCTAGAAGATTGTTAGCCCGAATAGCCACTAGGCCGAATGGTCGTTGGGCCGAATTTATGCTAGGCCTATAAGACATTAGACTGGCCCATAACAAAAAAAACCTTATATTCCACGCGGCACCCCCTAGGTTGGTGCATTTAGGTGAAAAAATGACTTTCTGAAAGTTTCAGATCATTTGGGAGAAGCACGAGCTGGCGCAAATGAATTGAAATTTGTATGGAGATTTTCGGCAAAATGTATGAAAAATCGACATACTTTCACTCTTTGTGTTATAAAATATGTTTCCAGTATGCTAGAAAGCTCAGAATTTCAGGAATTGTTGTTCAAACAATTACAAACAAGTTTGTAGAAGATTGTGATGCGATACGAGTTGACTATGATGAGTTATTTGCAATTGAATGTGTGATTTATTTCGCATTTCATCGATATATCGTGAACGGTGTATAGGTGGATTATTAGAACTAACTTGATCGCATTGTCACACAATGAGAATTACAGATACACGCAGCGAAAAGGTTTTTTATTTCAAAGGAAAGTGCCGCAAAAACAAAGGATTTTTTCCTTTGGTTTTGGGATAAATAAAAATTCCTTTGGTTCAAAAGCATTTTCCTTTGTTTCAAAGAATTTTTCTTTTGAAAAATCTTTGAATCAAAATCTTAATACTTTGAAACAAAAAACAGTTTCATTTGATACAAAGTTGTTTTCGTTCGCCACAATGTTATTTAGATTTAGATTTAAAAAGATTGATTCATTGAACCATTTTCCATTTATTCCAATTGGAAGACATTTTTCCTGTTGTTTTGAAATTCCTATTAGGAATTTCAAAAAATAAAAAGAAAGAAATTTTTATGTTAAATTTATTTTTATTTACAACAGATGAAACTCTTGGCCACAAACTATGTAGTTCACTAAAATCGGTCTGGTCCAAATTTTCGTCGACCTGACCGCTGGATTTGGAGCAGTGTCATCGTGCGCAGCTTTTATCTTGGTTGAGGCATCCAGGGAAACCATCCTTCGGCTATGGTTCTATAAAAACGCAATCACTTATAGAAAATCTTCGATATTCACTCTTTAATTAACGTACTTACACGCAGCGAAAAGATTTTTTATTTCAAAGGAAAGTGCCGCAAAAACAAAGGATTTTTTCCTTTGATTTTGGGATAAATAAAAATTCCTTTGATTCAAAGGCATTTTCCTTTGTTTCAAAGAATTTTTCTTTTGAAAAATCTTTGAATCAAAATATTAATGCTTTGAAACAAAAAACAGTTCCATTTGATGCAAAGTTGTTTTCGTTGGCTACAATGTAATTTAGATTTAGATTTAAAAGGATTGGTTCATTGAACCATTTTCCTTTTATTCCTATTGGAAGAAATATTTTCTGTTGTCCCGAAGTTCCTATTAGGAATTTTATGAATAATAAAAAGAAATAATTTACATTTTAAATTCGTTTTTATTCACAGAATTAACACTAACACTGGTTCACTATAATTGAATCATCCGATCCTAATTTTTGCCTGAGGGCATTCTTCTTGGGCCGCTCAATTGACTTTCGGAAGCAGCTCCAGTTGCTAGCTTTAGTGGTCATCCAACTGGTGATTATCGCTGAAGATCGGGCCGGGGATAATCAGATCGCTGGATTTGGGGCGGAATCTGCCGTGGTCCTGTAAAGCAAGAGTTTATATAAAATCTTAAACATCCAATTTTTGATTAATGGATTAACACACACTTACCATTCTTCATCCTGAATCCTCCTAAAGCTATCTCTGATTCACTAGTTTTGATTTTCAACACAACCGGACAAACTTTATTCGAAATTCGGTTCTTGCTCAATCCAAAATATCTTCTAAGTTTAAAATTTTAAATTAAAGAAATTATTCCTTTCTGTTGAAAACAATTTTCTTTGGTTGAAATAAAATTTACTTTGTTTTAAATGAAATGTGCAATTGAACAAATTTCTTTTGAATCAAAGAATTTGTTTAAAATCAAAGTCCAAAATTATTCAGTTCAAAAAAATAATTCTTTCTTTCAAAAATTATTCATTTAAACCAGAACGATAATTCATTGATTCAAAGAAAACAGGAGTTTGATTAAAAAAACTGAATGTTTTGAATCAAAGTTAGTTTTGTTTTGTATCAAAATCCAAATTTTCTCTGCGTGTACCATACATCATCCAGAATCCTTCTAATATAGCTAACTCTGACCTACATTTTCACACGACCGGCCAAACTTGATTCGATTTTTCGGTTTTGTATTCTTCTTGCAAGGCAAATCAAAATAGCTTTAGAATCAAAGGCTGATGTTTTTATTTAAAGGAATCATTTCTTCAAGTTTGAAACATTTTCCTTTGGTTCAAAAAAAGTTGACTTTGTTTCAAAAGAAATAAGCTCAATTAACATTTATTTAGAATCAAAGTATTTGCTTAAAATCAAAATCCAAAAATATTTAGTTCAAAGAATTAATTCTTTGTTTCAAAAACTATTTTTTTGAATCAAAAACAAAAGTTTTTGGTTCAAATAAAGCAGGAGTTACGTTCAAAAAAATGAATGTTTTGAAACAAAATCATTTTTGTTTTGTTTCAAAAGCCTAGTTTTCTCTGCGTGTAGAAAGTTTGTGTCTTCGGCAAAGTTGTAGCTTATTATATAACAAATATTTTTGCAAAAAATGAAAGAAAGGTTTGAAAACTATAAACTGCTGCATTGTGCGACGACGCGATCAAGTTAGTGCGATTATTAGCCCATACACCGTTCACGATATATCGATGAAATGCGAAATAAGTCACACATTCAATTGCGGATAACTCATCACAGTCAACTCGTATCGCGTCACAATCTTCTACAAACTTGTTTGTAATTGTTTGAATTTTAATTCCTGAAATTCTGAGCTTTCTAGCATATTGGAAACATATTTTAGAACACAAAGAGTGAAAGTATGTCGATTTTTCATACATTTTGCCAAAAATCTCCATACAATTTTCAATTTATTTGAGCCAGCTCGTGCTTCTTCCAAATGACCTGAAACTTTCAGAAAGTCATTTTTTCACCTAAATGCACCAACCTAGGGGGTGCCGCGTTGAAGAAAATGTTAAAAAAATCATCCCATACTAATTTGGGCCAGTCTAATAAGACATATTATCACTTTCTTGCATGTTAGGCCGATAAGTAGTTAGGCCGATAAGTAGTTAGGCCGAATGAATGCAATGCCGGACTCGGCTTTGCGACCATTAGGCCTATCGTCTATATTCGGCTATACAACCATTCAGTGTAATAAGCATTCGGCCTTGTGAACATTCGGCCTAATGACCATTCGGCCTTATGAACATTTGGCCTAGCATGCAGACAAGTGTTAAAGATTTCTCATTGACCTAGCAACCGTTCATGACGATCATTCAGCCTTATGGCCATTCGGCCCAACGACCATTCGGCCTAACGACCTTTTGGCGTAGCATCCATTCGGCCTTATGAACATTCCGCCTTCGGCCTTGCGACCATTCGGCCTAATGACCATTCGGCCTAGTGACCATTCGGCCTAATAACCATTCGGCCTTATGACCTTTCGGCCTAGTGACCATTCGGCCCAACATCCTTTCGGCCTTGCGTCCTCTCGGCCTAACAGCATTCGGCTGTATAACCGTCGGCCGACTAACCCAGTCGGCCTAGTGGCCTGTTCGGCCAGATAGCCCATTCGGCCTAGTGGCCTGTTAGGCCAGATAGCCCATTCGGCCTAACGTCCATCGGCTGAATGACCTTTAGCCGAATGGCTTTCGGCCTCATGACTTTCGGCCGAATGACCCAGCCTCCAACGGCCCCTACAGTGAATGATTTTCAGCGTTTGGCAAAACATTTTAAAATGCATTTTTGAACGATTTTATCTACTATTTCAAGTTTTAGTCATATTGTTCAAATAAATAATTATCAAATAAAAGCATCTCCTGTGTTTTCATTGCCGTGTATAATTCTGATTAAATTTGGGTTAACTTTAATACACATAAAAGTTCCAGCCTGACAGTTTTCGCTGCAAGCTTAACCTGTATATTTCGGATGAAATAAAATTAATGATACCATAATGATGCCTGGTTTTGATTTTGATAAAAAAAACCAACACAAAATAAAGACCGCTTTTTGCTGGTAATGACTAAATTGGATGTTTGTTTTTAATACGATTTAAGCTTTAACTTTTTAATAAACCGGTTTTCGTCGCAATACTTTAATGAAACATATTTTTGAATTCAAATCGAGTACAACGCTGAATTATGCTATCAGTTTGGCATTGGAAGCTACTTCTGATTCCGGTTTGCATTCAGGCATCAAAGTCTGCTCGGGCCATCATTTCCTATCTGGAAATTGAAAACTTTGAACTATTTTCACAACTGTTTATGAAGATTCTAATGTATCATATACCAATAATTATATTTTCAGTAAATCAGGGGTGGAAGGAACGATCCACGCAAACAGGAAAGCTTCCTGTTACATCACTCA